>NC_048301.1:5822566-5973537 GCF_013100865.1 Trachemys scripta elegans | reverse complement strand
CTAACAGAAGTATTGGGAGCATAAGCTTTCGTGGGTAAGAACCTCACTTCTTCAGATGCAGATGCAAGTGAGGTTCTTACCCACGAAAGTTTATGCTCCCAATCCTTCTGTTAGTCTTAAAGGTGCCACAGGACCCTCTGTTGCTTTTTACAGATTCAGACTAACACGGCTACCCCTCTGATAATTGACACCTCTTATTTAGGTTCTTTAATGGGACTGGGATTAGGCCCTGAAAAAGAAAGCATGAAATAAAACCCACACTAATTAACACCTAGAAGATGCCTTTAAACCCCTGCTCTGTGTTACCTTAGGGATGGGAACTACCAGCAGTCATATAATGAGAACTTGTAGACTGTCTGAAAACACATCGCTGTGGAGCGAGAGAAGGAAAACAACAGGGAAAGAGAGATGTAGAGGACTTTGGACGCTGCTTAGGACTTTGTGACGGAAAGACCTCCAAAGTTGCTGAGTGTCCCTGGCAGGAGGCACACAGCCATAGACACAAAGTTAGCTGCTGGGTAGGTCTCTGTAGTGATGTGACTCCAAAAAATCATGTGAAAAGGAGGAAACAAGTCCAGAGTAGGCTAGAAATTTGGGGCAAGTGGAGCAAACCTTAACATGTGAAGAAGATAAAAAGGCACTAACTTCTGCAGCGAAAACGACAAATGTAGTTTATGGTGACATAAAAATCGTTTTCCATTTAGCAAAGACCAGCTGTAAAATATCCCATAAAGCTAAAGGTTGCCCTGATGCTTGGAGTTGCATTCTAATTGTCCTTCCTATTCTTCTCTGAGTGTTTTAATTAACCTTTTGCACCCTGATCCTCCTCTTAATCCTCATCTTTAGCTGCGCTTGTACAGAATTATGATCCTTAGTACATCGCACAACTAAAAAGTAGAGGTTTCAAGTTAGTTTTTATAGCTAGGCAAGAAGTGAATCTTTTTGTCACACATCTGTTGCTTTTCTTAAGTCTGACTTTTCTGACATTAAAGGAGGAAAATAAAATTCTTTGTGACGATTTTCAAAGGACAACTCAACGTTAATGAAAATATTAGCTGATCTCTGAAATAAAAATAGTTGAAGCCAGTGAAGATAGGGACAAGATTACTGAGTCCAGTAAATGTAAATAGTTAAACTATTCATATTTTAGAGGACTTTCTTCAACGCAGACTAGCTAAGGAGTGAATCGATTCTGAATTTCAGTTTCAGATACTAATGGTCAGCAATAAATTCAAGGGCAAATCCTGGCCCATGGTCACAGATCATCGATAAAGATGCATTAAGTTAAAGGATTCAAAGCATTGTCAATTTGAGTTTATAAATCAGCGGTTGGTCACACAAGTCTATTTTCAAAATGTTGTGCAAGGGTTTACACATGGAACAAAATTTCAACGGGAATGAAAATCTAGACATACAGTGTGGAGTGATTAGATCTGACATTGTAAACAAGTGGGAAAGTGGATGGAGCTTCAAATCTGGGCAGGCTTCCTCTGCTTTGGTTAGGCCTCAGCTGGAGTATTGTGTCCAGTTCTGGGCACCGCATTTCAAGAAAGATGTGGAGAAATTGGAAAGGGTCCAGAGAAGAGCAACAAGAATGATTAAAGGTCTTGAGAACATGACCTATGAAGGAAGGTTGAAAGAATTGGGTTTGTTTAGTTTGGAAAAGAGAAGACTGAGAGGGGACATGAGAGCAGTTTTCAGGTATCTAAAAGAGTGTCATAAGGAGGAGGGAGAAAACTTGTTCACCTTAGCCTCTAAGGATAGAACAAGAAGCAATGGGCTTAAACTGCAGCAAGGGAGGTCTAGGTTGGACATTAGGAAAAAGTTCCTAACTGTCAGGATGGTTAAACACTGGAATAAAATGCCTAGGGAGGTTGTGGAATCTCCATCTCTGGAGATATTTCAGAGTAGGTTAGATAAATGTCTATCAGGGATGGTCTAGACAGTATTTGGTCCTGCCATGCGGGCAGGGGACTGGACTCGATGACCTCTCGAGGTCCCTTCCAGTCCTAGAATCTATGAATAAGAACAATAAGAGGATTTTGCTCTTAAACAGAGTCTTCATCTGAGAAGTCCAAGGGGATATTGTTTTGCAGCTACAGTAGGTGCACAAACTCCCTAATATGAAAGTCTTGAATAGTCTCGGCTGGTTTTGTGGTTTATGAATTCTTTGATTTGTTCCTTCTTTCTGCTGCTAACCATTTCCCCGACAGCTTAAAAATCTGTCTTTTTGGCACCAACCAACAGACTTAAGGGAGTCTCCTTCTGCTTAATGTTTTTCACGGTCGCTGTTACTGAATGAAGCTCATAGACTTTAAGAATTAGCTCCTGCATGGTAATACATGTTAGTCAAGAATGAGCTTGGGGGGCCTGACTACACTGCAGTGGGAAGGGAGCCTCTCAGCTTGGCTAGACAGAATTGTGCTAGGGGGGCTTGAGCTCGTGTGTGACGGGTTCAAACTAGCATGAGCCCTTGGGCTCTCTACCCTACAGGGCCAGATTCACTTGAGAGTCCAAGCCGCAATATCCAGGCTGGTATTTTTAGCATGCTAGCTCAAGCCGCACTAGCACGAGGCTTTCTACCTGGAGGCTTGCTCCCAGCTGCCGTGTAGATGCACCCATAGCCGTCTAAACAATCTGTCCTGAAAAACAGGCCATTGTGATTTCAAATTGCTTCAGCCCCAACCATGCCCTGCTATGCCATGCATTCAGTCAGTTAATGTGATCATCAGTTAATAGCCAAATTAATTATTGTTAGGAATATAATTGTTGTTTATTAAAATGAAAAAACGCTACCAAGCTTCCAATTTCATGTGTATAACAATGTTAAGATGTATCACTGATGAAAGGTAAATAAGTGTCTGATGACACCAAGATTCTTTGTTAGGCCCACTGTCCATTGGCCTAGTTCTTGGACCAGTTCTATATTGGCCTGGGCCCCAGCATATTGTAGAGCAGCCTTGAGGCTGCTCTAAATTATGTCAGCTGCTAATAGTCTTCAAAGGACTAGACACCACCTTTGAAGAATAGCAGTTGTAGGAAGGAGTGGGTGCCGAGCAAAGGATGACTGGTCCAGATATAGACAGCAGTGTGGCAGAAGGCACAAATCTGAGAATGGGGAAAAAGATACAAAATGAGGATTAAGGTGTCATTATGATAAAGCAAATACAGAGCCAATGGCAAACATGCCATGCGGAGCATATGGAGAGATATAAATGATGCAGAGGTCTTCAGAGGCATTACGTAAGTGGTCTAATAAATAGCAACACACGCTCCATAGATACTAAATAGAAATTGTTGTTTTACCAACTTGTGTCCAAAAATGTGTCGCTATAAAGGAACGAACTGAAATCAGCTTGTGGATGAAAGACTTTGGGCTCATCCTCCACTCACATGCCTCGGTGCAAAGTGAGTGGAAAGCTGGTAAAACACTGCCAGTCTGAGTCTTAATGATTAAAAGATGAAAGTGTTTGTGGCAGTACCCAGGATGTGCTAGGCACTTTCCAGACTTGAAAGATGGGATTGACACTGCCCTGAGGAGCTCACCAAGGATGGACAGACAGGTCGAGGTTAGGGAAGGGGAAGAGCACATCAGCAGGGGTTTTCCGTAGAAATGAATAAGGTTCACTATCTGCAGCATTGGATCTTGTTATGCCTTTGTTTGCTAGATTGAAGAGCCCCCTGCAATCAGAAGTCTTCTCCCCATAGGACGGACTGTTTATGGTGCATGAGCAAGGCACCTTGTGACCTTCTTTTGGATACTCAAAGTAGAATGAGTGTGCACTGCCCTCACTTTGCATGTAGAACACTCATGTCAGTGAGAGCCCCATGGGACGGCCAAGGGCCTCAGGATACAGCTTTGAAACATCTCTGGAACAGTCCAAAAATAATGCAAGAAAATGGGCTAAATTCTGGCATTAACCATTGGGCTGAGTAGGGGGGCGGCATCCATGAGGAACACAGGGAAGGCTGCAACCCATCTCACATCCACCCGGCGTGCCGGGGATTGTGCAGTCCATCCCACTCCTAAGGATGAATGCTGCCATCTCCACCCATGGGAAGGAGTGGGGACAGGATAGCTGGCACGCTGTGACCATTGCTTATCATGCTGTTCATCACCATCACTCCATCTGTCTGTCGCATCCACCTGTTCTTTCATCTACTTGGCTTGTGAGCTCTGCAGGGAAGGGACTGTCCCATGACAGGTGACCCTGCTCAGTACAAATAATGATATTGGAACAAATTATTAAACAATCAATTTGTAAGCACCTAGAGGATAATAAGGCTATAAGGAACGAGGAGTCCGGTGGCACCTTAAAGACTAATAGATTTGTCTGGGCATAAGCTTTCGTGGGTAAAAACCCACTTCTTCAGATGCATCATTACTACGAAGGCTATCAGGAATATCCAGCATGGATTTGTCAAGAGCAAATCATACCAGACTAACCTAATTTCTTTCTTTGACAGGGTTACTGGCCTAGTGGATGGGAGGAAAGTAGTAGACATGATGTATCTTTATTTTAGTAAGGCTTTTGACACAGTCCCACATAACACTGTCATAAACAAACTAGGGATATGTGGTCTAGATGAAATTACTATCATGTGGGTGCACAACTGGTTGGAGGACTGTACTCAAAGAGTAGTTATGGTTTGCTGTCAGAATGGGAGGACTTGTCTAGTGGGGTCCTGTAGGGGTCTGTCCAGGGTCCTGTATTATTCAACATTTTCATTAGTGACTTGGATGATGGAGTGGAGAACATGCTTATAAATTTTTCAGATGACATCATGCTGGGAGGTGTTGCATGCACTTTGGAGGGTGGGATTAGAATTCAAATTGACCTTGACAATTTGGAGAATTGGTCTGAATTCAACAAGATGAAATTCAATAAAGACAATAAAAAATACTTCCCTTAGGAAGAAAAAACTCAAATGCACAACTACAAAATAAAGAAAAAGTGTCTTGGTGGTTGTACGGCTGAAAGGGAGCTCGGGGTTGTAGTGGATCACAAATGGAGTATGAGTTAACAATGTGATGCAGCTGCGAAAGAGGCTAATATCATTCTGGGGTGTGTGAACAGGAGTGTTGCACGTAAGACATAGGAGGAGACTGTCCTGCTCTCCTTGGCACTGGTGAGGCCTCAGCTGGAGTACTGTGTCCAATTCTGAGTGCTACACTTGACGAAAAATGTGGAATAATTGGAGACAGTCTAGAGGAGAACAACAAAACCGATCAAAGATTTAGAAAACCTGACCTACAAGGAAAGGTTAAAAAACCTGGCATGTCTAGTTTTGAGAAAAGAAGATTGAGAGGCACCTGATAAGTCTTCAAATATGTTAAGGGTTCTTATAAAGTGGACAGTGATCAATTGTTCTCCTTGTCCACTGAAGGCAGGAGAAGTAGTAATGGGCTTAATCTGCAGCAAGGGAGATTTAGGTTAGATACTAGGAAAAACTTTCTAACTATAAGGATGGTTCAGCGCTGGAACAGGCTTCCCAGGGAGGCTGTGGAATCCCCGTCATTGGTTATGAAGAACAGGTTGGACAAACCTCTGTTTGGGTGGTCTAGGTATACTTGATCCTGTCTCAGCAGGACTGGACTTGATGACATGTCGAGGTCCCCTCCAGCCCTACATTTCTGTGATAATTTCCCGCTCTTACCAACTTTCCCTGCCCGCTTTGGGACATTGTGTGGTGCTGGCTGCCATTTCCTTGAGTGCAGGTGGGCTAACGGGGCGGGGGCTCTTTTAAATATCTCCTCTCCCCCCACTGCCCACATACTTCCCAGGCATAGGGACTATCACAATATGGACCTGAAAGATTAGGCCACATCAGAAAGATTTTCCTTCCCCAAAGCCGTTTGTTTCTGTGTCTTTTCCCATTTATGGAGGGTATGTTTGCATGTCTCCCTCAGCTCTTTCCTGTTCTCACAGTGTGAAGCCTGAGGCATCACCGATAACTTTTCTATTTTGTTTAAAAGCATTTATTCTGCTGGGGAATATCACCATTTTTCTTCATTCGGCCTGACATTTTGTTCGTTGTCTCCGGAGTTTGCCCACAGGACAGAAATAAATAGCTTGGTCGTCTTTAAAAACAAAGTCTGAAGCCAATAAATGGGCTGTGCTTTTTGCTCTTTCTGGCATAATGGAATGCCTCAATTTCTGCAGTCCCAACTTCATTCTGAAAGGAGGCCGGCTACTTAATTTTGCTCCACTGAGGAAACTCTTGGCATTATGAGCCCAAAATCAAGAGTAATGAAGACTAATGACTGGACATGGCACAGCAAAAGAAAGAGCTGTTGGAAATCAGACTCCCAATTATGTATTTTTGAAACATTCCTTCTGTGGCACTATAGCGTTTCAGATGTTCACGCTGTTTACCAAAAAGGAGAGACAAAGGAAGCAGGACTATTCAGTGGAAATTGAAATGCGTCTAAAATGTGTCTTTTAGGAAGTAAAGGCCAGATTCCCAAGGACTCAACATCAGCAGTCGGGGCCAAATATACTAAGGTCTTTTGCAAATCTGGCTCTTATGTGGGTGCCTAAATAAGAGCTGAACTCTGGCCCGTGTTGTGGGCACTGAGCTCTTTGAAAGTCCGGCTGTAAACAGTTTGGGTCAGAGACTGGGCCAAATTCTCTAGTGACAAAAGTAGGTGCAGCTCCACTGGTTTCCATAGAGTTCTGCCATCGACACCAATGGAGAATTTGGCCCACTGTCTTTATTTGAGTATTTTGTACAGGATCAGTCACATTGTTAGGGCTAAACGAATAATAGAGAAATAATTAGATAATGTGTAAGCAGGCATGCAGCAGACTCCTTGCAGCCCCTTGTGGAGACCGTCAGGCAGTCGGATGATCTTTGATGCATCCCATTACCATCCTGGCTCTCATGTAAGGAAGAACTTGCCATCTTTCATCGGCTTTTATGCCGGAGAGGATGATAAACTCTGATGGGATTTGCCAAAATCTGCAATGCGCTGCCTCATGGGAGTGGATGCCTGGTCAGAGGTGCTGAGCCCCTCACAGGTTAAGTCCCAATTCTCTATACTTTAACATAAGAACGGCCATACTGGGTCAGACCAAAGGTCCATCTAGCCCAGTATCCTGTCTGCCGACAGTATCCTGTCTGGCCAGTGCCAGGTGCTTCAGAGGGAATGAACAGAACAGGGCAATTATTGAGTGATTCATCCCGTTGCCCAGTCTCAGCTTCTGGCAGTCAGAGGCTTAGGGATACCCAGAACATGTGGTTGCTTCCCTGCCCATCCTGGCTAATAGCCACTGATGGAGCTGTCCTCCATGAATTCATTTAATTCTTTTTTGAACCCAGTTATAGTTTTGGCCTTCAAAACATCCCCTCAGAACAAGTTTCACAAGTTGGCTGCATTGTGTGAAGTACTTATGTTTGTTTTAAACCTACTGCTTATTAATTTCATTGGGTGACCCCTGGTTCTTGTGTTATGTGAAGGAGTAAATAACACGTCCTTATGCATTTTCTCCACACCATTCATGATTTTGTAGACCTCTGTCATATCCCCCTTAGTTGTCTATTTTCTATGCTGAACTGTCCGAGTATTTTTAATTTCTCCTCATATGGAATCTGCTCCATGCCCCTAATTATTTCATTGCCCTTCACTGTACCTTTTCTAATATCTCTTTTTTTGAGATGGGGCAACCAGAACTGCATGCACTGTTGGAGGTGTGGGCTCACCATGGGTGTATAGAGTGGCATTGTGATATTTTCCGTCTTGCTATCTAATTTCCTAATTGTTTCTAACATTCTGTTCGCTTTTTTGACTGCCGGTGCACATTGAGCAGATGTTTTCAGAGAACTATCCATGATGATTCCAAGATCTCTTTCTTGAGTGTTAACAGCTAATCTTGCTTGGTACCAGCTAGCATCCTTGTGTGTGTGTCTGTGTGTGTGTGTGGGGGGGGGAATACCAAAGAAATCTACCGCAGTAGCATTTAATTTCAAAAATGAGGAAGCTAGTTACATAGAAATTAAAAGGAGCAGTCAGAAGAGTGAAATGCCTGCAAACTTCATTTAAACTTTTAAAGAACTACATAATAGAGTCTCAAACGAAATGTATAATCCAAATTTGTTTTTAAAACCCACAAAAAAACAGTAAGAGGGTTTTTAAACCCACAACCCCCCCTCCCCCAAGCCACCATGGCTAAACAAGACGTTAAAGGAGGCTGTTAGGGACAAAAATACATCTTTTAATAATTGGAAGTCACATCTCACTGAGGAGAATATAAAGGAACATAAACTCTGGGAAGTCAAGTGTAAAAGTATAATGATACAGGCCAAAAAGAATTTGAAGAGCAACTAGCAAAAGCCACAAAAACTAACAGCAAAAACAAAAAAAATTCCAAGTACAGCAGAAGCCGGAAGCCTGCCAAACAATCAGTGGGGCCACTGGACGATCGAGGAGCTAAAGGAGCACTCCGTGAAGGCAAGTCCATTGCGGAGTAACTAAATGAATTCTTTGCATTGGGTTTCACTGCAGAGGATGTGAGAGAGATTGCCACACCTCACATTCTTTTTAAGTGACAAATCTGAGGAACTGTCCCAGATGGAGGTGTCATTAGAGGAGATTTTGGAACAAATTGATAAATTAAAAAGTAATAAGTAACTGGGACCAGATGGTATTCACCCAAGAGTTCTGAAGGACTCAAATATGAAACTACAGAGCTACTAACGGTGGTATGTAACTTATTGCTTAAATCAGCCTCTGAACCAAATGACTGGAGGATAGCTAATGTGACACTGAATTTTTCAAAGGGATCCAGAGGCAATTACAGGCTGATAAGATTAACTTCAGTACCAGGCAAATTGGCTGAAACTATAGAGGACAGAATTAGCAGATACATAGATGAACACAGTATGTTGGGAAAGAGTCAAGAGGGCTTTTGTAAAGGGAAATCATGCCTCACCAATTCATTAGAATTTGTTGAGGGTCTCGTCAAGCATGTGAACAAGGGTGATCCAGTTGATATAGAGTACTTGGACTTTCAGAAAGCCTTTGACAAGGTCCCAAGATCCTCTCATAAATCAGTAACTGGTTAAAAGACAGGAAATGAAGGTAAGAATAAATGGTCAGTTTTCACAATGGAGAGGCGCAAACAGTGGGGTCCCCCAAGGATCTGTACTGGGACCAGTGATATTTCACATATTCATAACTGATCTGGAGAAGGGGGTAAACAGTGAGGTGGCAAAACTTGCAGACAACACTAAATCCAAAACTGACTGCAAAGAGTTACAAAGGGATCTCGCAAATGGGCAACAACATGACAGATGAAATTCAATGTTGATAAGTGCACAGTAATGCACATTGGAAAACATAATCCCAGCTATACATAATCCCAACTGCCCATTACCTATCTTGTTTCAACTATTTTTTGATTCCTTGCATTAGGAATTTAATCTTGTTTGCACACCAAGCCATTCTTAATTTGCAAATGCCTCTCAGTCCTGCAGGCAGTTTCTAACAGAGCCTTGTTTTTACTTATCTCCTTCCCCTTGATTTTACTGGTGCCCATTAGCACAGAACCTAAAAGGTTGGAGAAGTGGCAGCCAGTGGAATGGTTATTAATGGCACTATATCTGTCTGAAAGGCTGCAGCTCCTTCTCATACCAGACCTAACCTGCCCTCAGGCTTTGATTTCAATCATGGTTCTAAACCAAAGTCTCACACTTGTCACCATGGTCCTAGGTCATTCCCAAATATGTGTTATGTTCTGCTTAATTCTATGGGAGGAGCTCACTTTTACACTGCTAGAGCTCGCTGAATAATAATAAAATGCATTAAAAATGCCCAGCTTTTCAGGGTGCATTCTGTAAAATACACCTTTTAACCTGCCTTTGTGGGTCACAACTGAGAATTCCAAATTCAGGACAAACTGTTGAGAAATAGGGCAGATACACCCCAAACTGGAGGTTATTTTCCCATGAGATATACCAAACCAGCAACAAAAGTACACTTCTGTCTCACCACACAAGAACTCAGATCAGCAGTTTCCTTAGGCATTCCAGTCCTTGTATCACCACATAAAACACCAGACTTAGAGATGAGTGGTTATTTAAAACCAATTTAATCAAATAAAAGGTTCTTCTGATCCCAAAGGCCCAGCCACACACCCAGGTCAATATACAATTGCCACGTTTAAATCTGTTGTTGAGTGAGGGAGGTTGAAGTGTTCTCCGACTGGTTTTTGAATGTTATAATTCCTGATGTCAGATTTGTGTCCATTTATTCTTTTGCGTAGCAACTGTCCGGTTTGGCCAATGTACATGGCAGAGGGGCATTGCTGGCACATGATGGCATATATCACATTGGTAGATGTGCAGGTGAACGAGCCCCTGATAGTGTGGCTGATGTGATTAGGTCCTATGATGGTGTCCCTTGAATAGATACACGGACAGAGTTGGCACCAGGGTTTGTTGCAGGGTTTGGTTCCTGGATTAGTGTTTTTGTGTGTGGTGTGTAGTTGCTGGTGAGTATTTGCTTCAGGTTGGCAATTCTTCAACCAAAAAAAAAAAAAAAATTCAAAAACAGACTCCAACGTGAAACTGCAGAGCTGGAATTAATTTGCAAACTGGACACCATCAAATTAGGCCTGAATAAAGACTGGGAGTGGATGGGTCATTACAAAAACTAATTTCCCCATACTAATTATCCCCGTACTGTTACTCACCCCTTCTTGTCAACTGTTTGAAATGGGCCACCCTCATTATCACTACAAAACTGATTTTTCCTCCCTTGGTATTCTACTGTTAATTGAATTGTCTCGTTAGATTGACCCCCCACTCGGTAAGGCAACTCCCATCTGTTCATGGACTATTTATATATACCTGCTACTGTATTTTCCACTGCATGCATCTGATGAAGTGGGTTCTAGCCCACAAAAGCTTATGCCTAAATAAATTTGTTAGTTTCTAAGGTGTCACAAGGAGTCCTCGTTGTTTTTTCTAAAATCTAAAGATTTATTTATAAAAAGAAAGAAGGAGAGAGAAAGAAAGAAAGGTGAGAGTTAAAATTGGTAAAAGGAATCAAATACATACAATAATTACAAGGTTCTTGGAGGCTTGTAGCAGTGACAGAATAAACTGCTGGCTTGTTAAGTCTCCGGTTGCTTCTAAATCATTGGAATGACCTCAGTCCCTTGGTTTGAATGCTCCCATTAGTATAAATGGGGGGAGGGATAGCTCAGTGGTTTGAGCATTGGCCTGCTAAACCCAGGGTTGTGAGTTCAATCCTTGAGGGGGCCACTTGGGGATCTGGGGCAAAATCAGTACTTGGTCCTGCTAGTGAAGGCAGGGGGCTGGACTCGATGACCTTTCAAGGTCCCTTCCAGTTCTAGGAGATGGGATATCTCCATTTTAAAATCCACAGTCCAGAGGTTTGAGCAGGGCAGAGGCCAAATGGAGATGTTTCCAGGGCCTTTTATAGCTTCTGTCATGTGGAGGGAAATCCATTGTTTCAAACAAAGCCCTCAGCACAGTTAGTGGAAAATTACAGGTAAAAGATGGAGTTTGGAGTCACATGGGCAAGTCACATGTCCATGCCTGATTCTGCTTAGTCATAGCAGGAAAGCATTACCTATTCCCCAGACAGAAAATTCACGGGACTGTCCATTCAGCATAGAAGGGCGTCTTCCACTGTGTGCTTAGTCTTCTTTTGATGGGCCATTTAACTTCAATAGTCCTTTCAAGATGTGCAGGCTAAATACCTTATGGGTGTTGCCAGAGGAGCAAACATTTGAAATCCAGGTATAGAGCCAATACTCATAACTTTCATTACAAAAATGCTACCTGACTACAAATAGCATACTCATATTTAGCAAATCATAACCTTTCTGTAGACACCATACATGCCACATTTTCCACACGATTTGTTACAATTATATAACAGGTTTCAGAGTAGCAGCCGTGTTAGTCTGTATCCGCAAAAAGAACAGGAGTACTTGTGGCACCTTAGAGTAGTCCACGAAAGCTTATGCTCTAATAAATTTGTTAGTCTCTAAGGTGCCACAAGTACTCCTGTTCTTTTTAATTATATAACAGTCGTAGCACAATGATCTACATGGTCATATTTTATCAGATAATGACACACATCTATTTATAACTTTAATTAATCAGCGTTCTTAAACACAGTAATATTCTTAGGAAAGGTTACAAAAAAAGACCCACCAAAAATACCCTATAAAAATAGCAGGGCAATTATGCCAAACAGCCCGATGCCCAGATACCATGCAGTCTAAACACCTGGCTAGATAGATAGATAGGTGCCGAGTATAGCGTATGTGCCTCATGGAGTGCACAAGGGGAATACACGTGTCTGCTGGATTTCCAACAAGGGAGATGAGATGAACCTTTTGTTGTGGACATTATGAAGAGGGAGCACATAATAATTCTGGGCACTGTCTATTCTGTACAGCTTCTTATCCTGCAATCAATGAGAGTTAGTCAGCTAAACACTCTGCGTGCCTTCAAGCAGTGCATTAAGCAACGGGACTAAGATCTGCCGCATATGGATTGTTCCTTCTCTCAGACTCTCCCCGGGGGAGAGTGCAGTGTAGGGTTTTGTTTTGGTAGGGTTTTTTTAATTGTCGATGCTGCTCTGTGTTTATGTCAGAGAAGGCAGCTTGAAGAAATGCACCTGGTCCTTGGTGCAGAAGGTGGTGAGCAGGGCCGGCTCTAGGCACCGGCCCACCAAGCTTGTGCTTGGGGCGGCACCTGGACGGGGGCGGCGCGGTGCTCCGGCTCTGGCTGCTGGGGAGAGCAGAGCCGCAGTGGGCTCGCCGCCCTCCTCCGGCGCTCCGGCCGCCGGGGAGAGCGGGGCCGTGACTGGGCTCGCCGCCCTCCCCGCGGTGCTTCGGCCGCCGGGGAGAGCGGAGCTGCAGCGGGCTTGCCGCCCTCCCCCCAGCGCTCTGGCCACCGGGGAGAGTGGAGCCCTGGCCGGGCTCTCCGCCCTCCTCCCGGGGCTCTGGCCGCCAGCGGAGCCGTGGCGGGCTCGCCACCCTCCCCCCGGCGCTCCGGCCGGTCGGGGAGAGTGGCCCGCGGCCGGGCTCGCCACCCTCCCCTGCCGCGCTGGGGCGGGGGGGGGTCGGCGGGAGGCTTTTTTGCCTGGGGCGGCAAAAAAGCCAGAGCCGGCCCTGGTGGTGAGGTTTGTAATGGTTCTTAGTTCCTATGCGAGTTTGCTTCATATTCTGGGACCTGGCGCCGCAAAAAGTTGTGTCCCGCACAAATGAGCTTTACCCTTATTGTAGAGCGTTCCCTTGTGACAGAGCAGTGGAGTTATTGATCACTGTCTTCATCCAGAGGTTTTTGTGGTCTTTGATAGGATTTATAGGAATTCGCAAGCTGAATATTGTGCAGACCCTGTAGTTCTTGTGCCAATAGCTAAAACCGGCTCTCCAATTTCATTGTTTGTTTATTTTTGTTAAGATATCCACTTACGTTGTTAATAAATTCTTTGATATTCATTTATAGGCATCTCCTTTTTTAGCCAGAAAGGCAACGTGGCTTAGTGGATAGAGTGCTGGCCCAGCACTCAGGAGATCTGGCTTCAGCTCCTGGCTTTGGGAATTACTTTGTGCAAGACATCTCACCTCTCTGTGTCTTAGTTTACCCATCTGTAAAATAGGGATAACGGTACTGACCTGCTTCGTAAAGTGCCTTGAGGCCTACTGATGAAAAACGCAAGGTATCGTTATTAATACATTGGGTTGTGGCTGCATTTTGAACTGCTGAAGTAAAATTGTGTGTATTTTTTTTTTTTATGTTCCAAGAGGTTGTTAGTACTTCTGTGACATCTCAGCCGTTAAGTACAGGAGGAGGTAATTGATTGCTTTTGTTTAGACATGCCTGACATACAAATAATTTGTACTTGTTACGTTGTGGCTCAGTGCTGTACGTTTAAGGTCAGTTTTTCAAAAGAGCTCAGCATTCATTCAGGAACCTCAGTGAAATGGCCAGGGATTCAAACGGGCTCAGCACACAGCAATTTCCATTGGCTCAATGAGGAGTGCTGGTCGCAAGTCGTCTGATGGAATGGGTTTCAAATTAATCAATTTGGGGGGCCGATTGGGGGGCCCCCCCAAAATGGGTGCCCCCATGCTGAAACCTGCTCTGCCTGCCCCCGTGCTCCATCCCATTTCCCCAGCAGGAGCACTGGGGGGAGGGGCTGCAGGCGGAAGCGGTGGGGAGGGACCCCCCACTTGCTCTGGCACAGGACCCCACAAATCCCTAATCCGCTTCTGTGTGGAAGCGTATCGATATTGTCAAAATTTCCACGGGAGATTATCGAAACATTTTGTTTTCTGTTCTGTTCTGTTATTACATGTTACATCATATCGAAGTCAAAATAATAAAGTCAGCACGAAATGTTTCAATCTTATCAAAATTAAATATTAATGAAGTTAAACTTTACCACAATGTCATATTGAAATATTTTCAGAAGATTTCATTTCACAAAAAGTTCTGGGATTTTGAATTCAGGCCCCGATTTGGGGCTAACCAGGGCCGGCTCCAGGCACCAGACGAGAAAGCACGTGCCTGGGGCGGCACATTGTAAGGGGCGGCATTCCGGCCAATCTTGGGGCAGCCAGCCCAGTCCTGGCAGGCACCAGAAGCAGGGAGGGAGGGTTCTGAGGCGGCCCGGCAGGCAGCGGTGGCAGGGACGGTTCTGCGGTGGCCCGGCAGGCACCGGAGGGTGGGAGGATTCTGCGGCAGCCCGGAGGGCAGCGGAGGGGCGGGTCCCATTGATCCCGGCGCCGTATGCACTGTGCCGAGCCCCGCTGCAATGCCGGCCCCGCGCAGAGGTCGCAGACCCCAGCCAGCGCTGCCTGTGTCGGCCTCCTTGCAGCCTGCCTGGCTGGGATCCTGTTCATGCTGGAAACCGTCCCTTCCCTGTAAGTCCACGAACCTTCAGATCTCAGATGGACCAATTTAGACTAAAAGAACAGGAGTACTTGTGGCACCTTAGAGACTAACAAATTTATTAGAGCAGTCCACGAAAGCTTATGCTCTAATAAATTTGTTAGTCTCTAAGGTGCCACAAGTACTCCTGTTCTTTTTGCGGATACAGACTAACACGGCTGCTACTCTGAAACCTGGCAATTTAGACTAGTCACAAATGGCAATATCATAGCGCGCTTTCATCTCAGACAGACATAAACCTGTGGCTCTGAACACATACAGCTCTAGGTGTTTGCAATACATTTCTACATGATAAGGCAGTGAGTTTAAGTCTATTTGAGAATAAAAATCCATTCATGATTGTGAGGTGCTCCGATGCTACAGCGATCAAGGCCTTATAAATACCTAGGTAGATGTACTGAAAGTGGTGATAGTGAGAGACAAAGTAGAGAAAAGAGCTGTCATTATCTATGCTGGACCAAATTTTGATGGGCTGTTGACCTGCTAACCCAGAGTGGCTGCTTTGCTGTGCGTCATTGGGCTCAGCTATACTTTAATATTACTATTTTTAACCTTTGTATAGTGCCCACATACCTAGTGATTCTTGGTGGGTAGTGAGTAACCAAATATATTAACCACAGTAAGACAGTCAATAACACCAAGCGCTGAAACTCCGGTATATTCAGTTGAAGTGCTCCCCTATCCCTCCACAGAAGAGAGAGGCTGTAAACCAAGGTAATTACGAAGAACATTTTCCCCGTGTTCCTCCTGGTCCATGCTGCTAGCAGGGAAGATTAACTGCCTCTCCATCCATGACCTTATGACACAGCTGTGCTCTTCCAGGCCAGTGCAGCTAACAAGGCCTAGCACAAAGAGCCACAGAAATAATTTTCTCGGTCAAGGGTGCTTGACTTTAACACGAGCTACCAGAGAGGATGATGCTAAGCATAAGCCTGGTCAGATTCACAACATTACCAGACACACCGATCTCCTAAAACAAATACGGGAAATCTGGGAGAAGTTCTTTGGCCTGTGTTATACACGAGGTCAGACTACATGATCACTGTGACCGGGGTCTCGGGGGGGGCCACACTGAGGTTACTCAATTAGGGCAAACTGCAAAGAATGGGCCAGACAAACCCCAAAGCTGGTGGTTCTTCCAATACTTAGATCCACCAAGCTAGCCACAAAACAGCTTCTACAATACCTTACTGGTTACATAGAAGCCAAAACACAGTTCCCTTAAAGTAACCCAGCCTTTGGGCTCCCTCCCAGACAGCCAAGTCACATATGAAAGTTCTACCAATCCCAAAGGATCAGACACATTACATCCCAGGTTTATATTTCAGATATTACCCAAATACACGCTTACAGCCAATTCTTATTAACTAAACTAAAATTTATTAAAAAAGGAGAGAGAGAGAGAGAGAGAGAGTATTGGTTAAAAGATGGCTATACCTACAGACATAAGTACAGTTCTGAGATCAGTTTCATAGCAGAGATGGTGTTTTGAAGTTGCGAAGACTTCTTAGAATTGTCCATTGGTTCAATCCAATGTCCATGCCAGGGTGATCCAAATAAATTTGGAGACCTCAACGTTGCAGCTTTATGCTTCCCTGATAAAGCACAAGCAGATCTGAGATAAAAAGGATCAGGACCCAAGAATCCTTTATAGAGTTCTAGGCCTTCTCTTGCCAGCACCAGCGTCCTCAGCTGAACACTAGGCAATCATCCCAGCAATCATCCCAGTAGATCTATTTCCTAAGCATCACTGGTAATTAGCTACATGGATTAACATAAGGCAACAGAGAGTCCTGTGGCACCTTTAAGACTAACAGATGTATTGCAGCATAAGCTTTCGTGGGTGAATACCCACTTCGTCAGACGCATGGGTATTCATCCACAAAACCTTATGCTCCAATCCATCTGTTAGTCTTAAAGGTGCCCCAGGACTCTCTGTTGCTTTTTACAGATCCAGACTAACACTCCTATCCCTCTGATACTTAACATAAGGCAATTGCCTATCTTCCACCATTTGCAGGTGATCTGCTATGTACTTCAAAGAGAAATCAAGACAGTGATACCACTATATTTTCAGTTCATTTAAATGTTAAGATCTCCTTTTGATCTCTGCATTAACAGAATACAGCATAGGCAGGAACCATTCAGTTACATGGTTAACCTCTTACAAGATATAGGTAAACATAGACTACTACAAACACTATCTTCTTCCAATCCTTTAACAATACCAGTTTACATTTCAAAGTTCTAGCCTATTTAACATGGCTGTGTTAACTATTCCTAAAGAATAGCCCTAATTGCCATTTACATACTTTTCTAACATATCTCTAAAGGTTGAATTTGGGTCAATTAGCCTGCTATTTGCTTAACCCTTTCTGGCCATGTGTCACAATCACAATGGTCCCTTCTGGCCTTGGAATCTATGAAAGCCTTCCAGCTATTAGCAGAAGACAAGGAAACTACTGTAGAAAAGAATGTTACAGTAACAGAGAAGAGCCCCTGGAACCTGGGCGAGGCAAAAAGCAGAGTCCATTGTTGTTTAATCCACCATGGATAACACTTTGAAGTTCTAAAATACCTTCTCTCTGTTCAGATCACTTGGCTATAGGTGTTAGCCAAAGCTAGATAGATGGAAGCAGGAGCTGCCTAATCTCCTCTGCATGGATTATCCACATTTCTGACTGCAGAACAGAAACAGGTGGCGGAACCCAAAGTGGGAGGTTCTGGTACTAAGCAGTTCCAATAGCATTTGCTCTGGAGTCTTGGCAGAACACCAGAGGAAGAGAACCTTGTAGCTCAGACTGGGAGTGTTTGCCATTCATGGCTTTGCAGATGTGTCCATTCTTTCACACCGGATTCACTCCTCTTCCTCCTCCTGTGCCTTTCTAGACCATTGCTTTAGCACCCAGGCATAGTCCTGACCCCCCCTGACAGATAATTCTTCCAATGTCCTCCTTCACTTATTCCTAGCCTGTATCCTTTTCAATTGAATTCATCCCTTGTTTTGTCTGCATGGAAACAGTCAACTATCATATGCAACAAATCACCATAGTAGGTGCCCAGTTCATAACCCCAATGGAGAAAAATTCATGTTTTCTTTTTATCTTTTTATTGAAGAAGCAAAACCATACAGGGCATTAGATCTAATTTGCACTGAGTTTTTCCATAGCATCTTGATATGTTCTAGGGACCAGACTTTGCCTGAATTCCATATATTTCATATTTACTTTCATATCAAGTATTCCTAGTAATTTTAAAATAAGTTATTTTAAAAAATCCCTTAAATTTCCATGGTTGTTAAATGTGTGTGTGTGTGTGGGTATGTGTGTGTAAGTCAATTCCTAACAGTGGGGTTCAAGAGTAAATGAAAGCGAATGATGCACAATAGGAAAAGAAACAAAAAGAAAAGAAAACTAGAAAGTATAGAAGAGAATGAATATCTGAAATCCTACCTCCCTTTTTGCAGTGAGGGTCACTAACTTAATTTTCTCCTCCAGCTGAATAGATTTTAATTTCTAGGAAGTCTTCCCAGCTATCTCGAGTCTTTGTCAAATTATCACCATGTTGATTTATTAGCTCTACAGGAGAGGTTAGCTCCACCAAACACCGAAAACAATCGTTTCTAATGGAAACCTTGAAATGAGTCTTTTTGCTCAAGGAGGAAAGTAGAACATACAGCTCTAAGTCTAATTTTCACTACTTTGTGCCTGAGCACAGAGATCTTTTTTTATGAACTAGACGTCGTACAGATTATGACGTACACTAAGACTGAGATGGTTTGACTAGAGGAGGGGCAAGCGCCAAGCCATTGTAACAAAAGAAGTGGGAGCGGGAATGACCTTGAATTCCTTTGCCATCTTGTGCTGAAGTCCCAACCCTTCTGGGGGCCATTGGCCTGGATCAGGCAGATAGTCCATGTGCACATGCTCACCAGATTTGCAAAGTGAAAAACTGGATGTCTGCCACGGTGAAGGGGGCAGTGAATGGGTGGGGGAGGGTGTGACCCTAAGAACCCTTCAATGCCAACTGGCAAAGGGGTCACTGCTCTATAACAGTAACGCCAGACAGGCCTGACAATTCACTACACCCAACACATCGCTTTCGTAATATTTATCCAAAGAAGGTCACATGAGGTCTCCAATAAACGCTTATGTCAGCTGATTTTCATAATCGTTTTGAGATACGTGGAAATATATTCTAAAGTCTGTGTCCAAGTCAGGGCTGACAAACAGGTTTCTGCCAGACAAAAGACGTATCTTCACCTGCCTGCCTCGGTTCACATGTCAAACAAGCATTGTAAGCCTGTTCACATAGGATGTCAACATGAGAATGTTTGTTTGATATGTGACCTTTTCTGGTTCCATCATTATCGTTGTTCACTATCTCTTAGCCTCTGATAATCAATGTATGATTGTTTTCACTGTAAGAGTAGCTCAGTGTTGTGATGTTATATTGGAGCTGAACCTGGGTTGAATCAAACAAGCTGGTGTATGCACTGTTCCTTTGGGGACAGCTTATCTGGCAATTTCAGTGAGTGACCCATAATTAAGGGCTAGACACTGCATGGGAATGCTTCAAGGGGGCTCGGGTTAAGCTGCCAGATAAAGTGAGGGCTGGCGGAGCCCTGAGGAGACTGTTTGGGTGGCTAACAGGCTGGTTAAAGCACAAGCAAATCTTCCTCTTTCTGGATGTGGCGGTGGGGAACAAGGTGACTCTCAGTCCTGGCACCCTGAGAAAGTGTCAAAGAGGGTGACAATTTGGTTAGTTGGGAGCCAGAGAGAGAAGGGTCTCCACTCTCAGTCATTCCCAGCCTTTTGTCTTTCATCTCTGCCGTTCTCCTTCTATTTTTTCCTTCTAATTCTCGGCACTGGTGCACAATGACCCAGGTTGTCGCTGGCTCTGATGTGGATGAGTGTGGGGGACAGATCCCCCCATGTGACAATGCCCTCCCGGGACAGGAGAATGGCAATGCACTGGATGCTCTCAGAGAAGCTCAGGGACTACCCTTCCCATGTACAACCCTCCCCAAAGGGTTTGATGAGCAGGGAGGAGATGGAGCTATTGCTTCACCCTCCCTCCATCCCAGTCTGCAGAGCCGGCTGGAAGGATGGTGCAGCCTGCCCGCCGGGGAGCTCCAGGAAGGATCGCGTGCCTCTTTCAGAGCCATGAGCACTTTTCCCAGTGAGCCCCAGGATGGGCTGTACGTGCACTGCCCTCAGTTACTGCAGCAGTGGGCACCAATGTCAGACCGCTAGTTACTGCCGGTTCACTCTAGAACTTAGAGTGTAGGTGTCATTTTCAAGATTTATAAAGTCCATTCATTTAATGACATAGCGCTCCCCCATGAGAACATGTATAGATTGTCTTACTACTCTTCTATAACAAATAAATAAAAACAATGTCCAATCCCATTCCACATATTTCAGATGCACAAAGGAATGGCTCAGTCACACACTGGTAAGATGGATTCAGCTCTATTGTCATTGTCACCAGTGTAAAACTCAAGTAATTCCATTGGCCCAGTTTCTTTTCTCTACCAAGATCCACTTCCTGATTCTCATGGTGCATTTGGCCAGCCCTGGCTCATTGCCATAAATTAGAGCAGCTTTGGGGCTGCTCTTACTTATGCCAACTGGCTAACGTCCCTAAAGGATCTTATGCTAGCTGTGAATTGGAGTAGCACAGACTCATTTTCTCACGCCCTTTACTGCCCCTTGTGGTGGGGCGTGGGGAGGCACAGGAGACAACTATGCCGGCTGAGAGCCCCGCCCTGTGCTGGAGGAATTTTCAACTGGCCATTTAGGGCCAGATTCCACCACTTTTGCTGCCTGAGCGGTGTAAAGCAACTGGAACAGAAGGAGAGAAGCAGAGCTGTTGCCCTCAGTGACGTAACTGCAGTGTCCATCAGTGTAACTACATGCTGTATTGGGAAGGATTTGTTTTCTTTATCATGGCTATTGCCATAGGGTGCATCAGAGCATGCAGGTATCACGGTCCCTTATATATCATCTGTCAAAACACAAATATTTCTATTATAGGCAAGCACCGGGTTCTATCATTATAAATTACAGGCATTTGCAGCCTTATAGTTTATAGTGTGACTTACTGTAATGATACAAAACATTAATCGTTATAGAGAATGATGGTGACATGTTCTATTTCAACAATATCCTAGACAGTCTTAAGCCATAGAATGGTTTCGCTGAGAACTTCAGGGCTTTGCAACTAATATCTAGCAAATATTTTTGCAAACTACCCAGAAAATCGGGTCTATTAGATGATTTAAGAAATAACAGGGGGGTAGGAAGATATCAGGAATGGGAATGATTGAATACCTTGTTAAAGTTTATAGTAACTTTTTTTTTGCTTCCTAAGAATTATTTAAAACCCAAACACATGCAGCCTATAATTTAGTGCTATTTCCAGGTTAGTGTATCATGTACGTGCTTTAGATTTCATCCTTGCAATACACATTTATTTTGAGGAGATCCTCAGTGAAAATTTAAAGCACAGAACAAATCTATTTTTGCCTAGTTTATCATATCTCTTATAGGCAGGCTCCTACATTGAAGAGACCAGGATGATACCTATGCAGGGGGGAGATTAGCTCACATCTGCTGCTCCTGTTCCTTCGAAGCATCCAGTGCCTGCCACAGTCACAGACAGGATACTGGAGTAGATAGACCTGGGGTCTGATTAAGTCTGGCAATTCCTATGCTCAATGATAAATTCCCAGTTGATATCAGAGGGCCTAGGCGTGGCTCTTTGTTTAGTCTTATGCGATATTTTCATGCCTTTAGGCTGTCTGCATCCTTTTTTGGAATCGTCTTCCTGCTTTTAACCATTTGGTGACTGATGTCTGGAATCAACTTTGTGTTAACGCCCCCCCCGGAAGAAATATAATCAAAGTACCTTTACAATTCTTTGATTCACAAATAAACCCTGGCACAAATGATATTTAGTGCCAGAAAATGCACAGCTCCTGGCCTCTTAAAGACCTTGACACTAAGTAAAGATGAAGGAAAAAATAAGTCAGCACTTTGAAGCTGAAATAATCCTATTTCAGAAGAATCCTTTTGTTTAAGTGCTTGCATACTTTCATTTTGCATAATGCCTGTTCCATTAATCAGTTTCCCATGTCAATGAGATTATCTTGTCTTGATGCAGGAGTTAAATTACTCTAAAGTACATAGCAAAGCACATATTTGTTTGGCTTTTGCATTCTTAGTACAGTAAAGCAGTGAACACATCAGATCTCCCATTGGCCTCTGTGAGACATATTAATCTAATTAAAAATCTATTTCCAAAATAAAGACACCAGTCATCTGAACATGTAACCGAAGGGCTGAGGGTCATTGTAACATGACCTTCCTCTGTTCTACGATCAGTTTTCCTAATTGCCCTGTGAATCGGAAGTGGAAAACAAAAGAAACAGAAACAAAAGAACAAACAATTGTATTAGACATTTGGGTTGAATTTGCAGATGTAATTCTTTGCGCCGCATCGCTTAGGGCCTAACACAAAGTCATAAATAGAGATGAAATAGTCAATTGATTATCATCACCGGAACATAAAAATGCTTAGCCCTTGATCTTGTAACTACATATGCAAGTGCACAAGTTAGTGACATGTGTATGTGTCTGCAGGATTGGGGCCTTCATCCACGGGGTAACACAGTGCGTAGGGCAGCACAGAATGTGCCTCTCATATATTACAGTGGCACTGACAAAGCCCCACAGTCTAACACTGTTAGCACCTCCTCTCACCCCAAACCTCACCCACACTGCTCCAGGTGAACTCACGCCACCTCCGCTCACCGGCGGTAAGAAATCACCCCACTGCTGGCAGCAAAGGGTGCAGGGAGCGCTTTTCCATAGTGCGCGTAGGCAGGGCCCGACCGCCGTCTGTCCCATGAGCCGTGAGCCTGGCCAAGGCTACTTTTTAATGAAACCAGCGCTCAGTGCAGGACAATGACTCGGCCATGCTGACAACCAGTGCTTTCTAAACGCTTTCCCTGTTCATTTATTCCAGCCTCTTCAAATATTGGATTGTTTAACAGGGTCATTCTCCGAGTGAAGCACACATTTTTAGCTTTGTTCTTCAGAAACGGCAGTGAGAAAACCATTGTTTGCATGCAGTTACCCAGCCAGGCAGAGCAGTTAATTGTACAACATTACAACTAGAGATACAGTAAGATAACAATTACTGTCTTCAGGGAAAGGAAACGAGGAACATGCCACAGGATGAAAAACGAAGCTCATGTAGGGAGGAGTGTCTAGTGGTTAAAGCCCTGGGCTGGCTTCTCTCTCTCTGTTCCCTTTCTGTACAATGTGGGTTGATAATAATTTTTATCTCCCCTTCTTCCCCCCGCATCTGCCTGCCTATTGAGACTGTAAGCTCGGCAGGGCAGGGATGTCTCGGCCTTTTTGTTTGTGCATCAGGCAGAACAATGGAGTCCTGATCTCCACTGAGGCTTCTGGGCACTTCTGGGATATTAACGACTGTCGTGCGACCTACCCTAAGCAATTCCGTGATCTTCCTGCTGTAGGAATTGTCCTCCCATTCACCCTAAAGCCAGCTTCTGCCACCATCTACCACGGACTTGTCTCAAACTTAGACTGGAAGGCTGGGCTTGACTTTCCATCAGAGCTGAGCGCCTAACTCCCTTAGGCATTTGGAATATCCCAGCCTAAAGCTCTAGAAGCCAGGGACAATGGCTGGGACTTAGTGCTCCTAAGTCACTTGGGTGCTTTTCAGAAACCCACCTACTGTCATTTTTTTTGCCTCTAAGGCACCATTCACATTTACAGTGCCATGTGACTATCAGTAAAGAGCCACCATAGCGTGGAGTGTTGCAGTTTGTTCACCGCTTGGCTTTAGCTCTTGGTTCTTCTGAGACCAGAGAGAAAGCACTTGCTACGGTCCCAGTCATCCACAGTCACTATGAACTGACCTTAACCTCTCCCTAGCCAATGTTGTGTTTGAGGTTCCGCAGAAGAGACGCCATTTTCAAATATCGTTACTACTGACAGCCCAATCTTGCCTTAGCTGGTACAAGGAGGGGAAGCAGAGATGCACCCCAGCCTTCTGCTGCAGACGTTTTACCAACCAGGGCAGGGCTTTTCAAGGCAGGCATATGGGATGCACCCTGCAGCAGACTTATTGCCGTTCCTTTGAGAAGGAGCAGAGTGAGAATCCAGCTGGAGTTGGCTGCTGACATATCTGTGCGGCAGAGAGTTGGGGGCGATTGAACCCCCCCCGTCCCCAACAAATTGCAGCCACACTTTCTTGGAGACATGGTGTGTGGGGCCACTTACTTCCTTTCCTACTTCTTGCATAAAGGGGAAAGGTTCCTTAAGCCCCCTTTGCAGAACAGGGCAACGTTTAGCCCTGAATGTGTAGAGAGAGAAGAGGAGTTAGCCAAGAAATGTCTACAGTCTGACACTTCAGAAGGTTTTTCATCACCACCTTAACTGCGGGACTGCTCTTGTGATTCACACCCGTGTTTCATCTCCAGAACAGTCATTGCCATAAGCTTAGCACATGCTCTGTGTTTGGAGAGAGCGTACCTGGATGTTGACCTTGTGTCTCTATTGTTTATGAACTCCATTGCGATCTCACTCTGCCATCAGGACAGTCTAGTTTCCCCCTGTCTTGTTGCTCCTTTTGTCCATCCTACCTGGACTTTCAGACTCTGCTGGCCAAGTCAAAGCTCCTTTCCCAAAGCTCTAGCCTTCAGACCCTGCTGTAGGACCCCACCTTAAAATTTGCCCCAAGAACAGAACTCATCCCATCAGCTCTAGTGCGATTAAAAAACTTGCTCGATGTTTCCCAAACAATTTGCATAACTCTTGAATGCACTGTGAAGAAGCGTAGTTGAATTTCTGAAGCAGTGAAACTACAGTTGTTACTGCTGAAAAATAACATACTTTCAGCTACGGTATAATTTTCTGCTGGCTGAATCTCAGGAAGGAAATCTTTCATGCCAGCAGCTGAAATGAGACGTGTCACAAAGATGGAGCTCCAGTCTCTTCAGGCTGCTTTGCCTGGGAGTACGCGGGATGAAACACACTACTTCCCGCTGGAAACATGTGGGATAATGCAAGCACTTAAGCATTAACAATCACAGAGAATGTGTTGCTCTTGCTGTCATTCCCTTTGAACAACCTCTTTGTATCTGGCACTGCTGCCCTCAGCAGGGATGTTGAACTCTTACACAGAACAGATCACTACTAGGTTTAAAATGAAGCCTTAGTATTTCCCTGAATTCTGGGTTACTTCAGGTGCATAGGTGCACGTGATGATCTGAAATTATAGCATAACAGAATCATAGAAAGGTAGGGCTGGAAGAGACTTCAAGAAGTCAGCTAGTCTACCCCCCGGCATGGAGGCAGGATTAAATATCCCTAGACCATCCCTGACTGGTGTGCGTCTGACCTGTTCTTAAAAACCTCCAATGACGGGGATTCCACAACCTCCTTAGGTAGCCTGTTCCTGTGCGTAACTGTCTTTATAGTTAGAAAGTTTTTTCCTAATATCTAACCTAAATCTCCCTTGCTGCAGTTTAAGCTGATTCTTCTTGTTCTACACTTGTTGGATGTGGAGAACAGTTGATCACCATCCTCTTAATAACAGCCCTTAACATACTTTAAGATTGCTTACATGTCCCTCCTCAGTTTTCTCTTCCCAAGACTAAATATGTCCAGTTCTTTCAAGCTTTTATCATAGGTCATGTTTTCTAAATCTCATATTTAGGTTGCTCTCCACTGGGCTCTCTCCAGTTTGGCCACATCTTTTTTAGTGTGGTGCCCAAACCCGGACACCGTATTCCCACTGGCGCCTCGCTAGTGCAGGGTGGAACAATTACCTCCTGTGCCTTACATATGACTCTCCTGTTAACACATCCCAGAATGACATTTGCCTTTTTCACACCAGCACCTGTCCTCCAAAGTGCTTGCAACTCCTCCCAGCTTGGTGTCATCCACAAATGTTATGAACATTCTGCCATCCAATTTGTTAATGAAAATGCTGACTAGTACCAGGTCCAGGACAGACCTCTGAGGGACCTTACTTGACATGTCCTTGCAGCTTGACAGTGCTCTTTGAGTGCATTCTTCCAACCCTTTGTTACCATCTGACAGGGATTTCATTGAGACCATATTACCTTAATTTACTAATGAGAATGTGATGTGGCCCTATGTCAAAAACCTTACTAAAGATCAGATATATCACATCTGCTGCTTCTCCTCTATTCACTAACTTGGTGACTCTGTCAAAGAAGATTAGCTTGGTGTGGCATGATTTGTTCTTGACGAATCCACGTTGGCTACTATTTATTTCTCTGTTATCCTTGAGGTGCTTACAAGTTGACTTTTAAATCATTTGTTCCAGTATTTTTCCAGATATTGAAGTTAGGCTGATTGATCTATAATTCCCTGGGTATTCTTTGTTCCTGTTTTTAAAGTTAGGTGCTATGTTTGCCCTTCTCCGGTCCCCTGAGAGCCCTCCCATCCCCCATGAGCTCTCGAAGATAATCGCTAACGGTTCTGAGATTGCTTCAGCTAGTTCCTTAAGTACTGTAGGGTGAATTTCATCAGGCCCTGCCAACTTGAACACAATTAACTTATCTAAATATGCTTGACCTTGTTCTTCCCCTGTTCTGGCCTGTGTTCCTTCCTGCTTGTTAATATTCCTTATGTTAAACAGCTGATGATAGTTAACATTTTTAGTGAACCCTGAGGCAAAAAAAGCATTCAACACGTCAGCCGTCTCTGTGTCATCCGTGATTTACACTCCTTCCCCATTAAGTAACGGCCCTTCGCTTTCCATCTATTTGGTCATAGACTGCAGTGTGATGTTGACGACGCAAAACCGAAATCGTATAAGTATCACTCTGGGTAGTTGTATGGGTGGGAATGATGCCATGTCCCATGGCAGTGGCCTCCAATTCTAAAAGTTCTGCTCTGGGTCAGCCTGAGGCCAAGGCTTGGAGACAGGACTCACTGGTAGAGTTGTATAGCCTGTGCTATGGAGGGCAGACCGGATCAGCACACTGGGGCAGATTTTTAAAGGTATTCAAGTGCCGAAAGATGCAGATAGGCTCCTAGCAGGGTTTTCAAAAGCACCCAGGCTCCTAACTCCTGTCGATTTCAATGGGAACGGGTGCACCTTTAAAAGTCTGCCTCAGTGGTCCCTTCTGGCCTCGAAATCGATGAATGCCAGAGCCACGCTGAGACATGTAAAGTTTTGGAGAGACTTTTGGAAATCAGTTCAAGGTGCCTGTTTCAATTCCGGCCACGTTCACAGGCTAAATTGCGTAGGAAAGCAACCCTCGCAATGTCTCACCTTAGTGAGCAGATGACAAGTTTAGTGGTTTTACCCAGGCAAACCTCCCCATTTAAACACAATCCATACATTCGTCCATGACATATAGCGGCGTGGCGAGCCCTAACAACTCAGTTTGACTCCAAATCCTTGCTAGAGGAGGGCTACACCCTCCAGATGTTCCTTGGCTGTATCTGCATGATTCCATCAGTCAGAGGAGAGTAGCTGTAATCTGGCTCACCTAATTCTCTCTCTTCTTCTAGGCACTTAAAGTCACGGTACACATTTACATTTACCATAGAGGGATCATTAGAGTAATCAAAACCTGTTCACAGGTGTAACGTTGCTTTAACGTGACTCTGTTGGCAATGGGATGCGTCTTTCTGTGCCTAAATCAAGACAGAGACAATCCAACAGAGGGGAAAAAAACCCTCATGTCAAAAAAGAAAGCAGGTGGTGGAGGCTTCTGTAGTTGAGATTTGTCACACGTACAGGTAGAGCTGCCAGATTAGCTGTTCTAATCAAGATCTTGAGTATCCTGGTATCTATCTGAAGGGAACATCCCTTTTGTATTGGGCTCTAAAGGCATTTTAGCTTGCATTGACACAAATTAAATAGGAATCTTGCTGTCTATTGATTTTGTCAGCGGTGGGTTTTCTTTTCCTCCTTAAGTCATCTTTTTAAGACTTTACTTTTATTAAACCAAACACTGCCAGTTAACTAAAGTCTTTGTTTTTATAGACTCAAGAGAACAAGATCTAACATAAATTAATCATGACTTAATTGACTGAACTAATTCAAGTTCTCTCCAGTCCACTGCACAGCAATATTCCTGTCTTCCCAATGCTGTTACTGAAGGCTAAATGGTACATTGCATTAACAGCACAAACTTTTATATCTTTAGCACAACATGTTTACTGTGAACCAAAGTTTTAATTTCCTTGGAATTAAGTCCACAAAACATTTTCACGGTTAGGGATGTTAAAGCCACCATCCCTTCGTATAACACATATTAGAACTGACTTCAATTTCTTATCATTATCTTTCCCCACCCCTGTGTGGCCTAAATTATTGATTTGGGATTACTATTTCAAAGGCAAACCTAGCCTGAATTCAATTTACAGCAGAATTCTTTCACCCTAACGAGCACAGAAAGAAATGCAAATGAATGCCTAATACTGCTGGTGTCAGAAATACAGTGCAGCTAGTGATGTTAGTTACATCAGGAGTGAAAACAGCCCTCTCCAAACAAAGTTAGGGTTGGTCTACACTAAGTCCCCAGTTCGAACTAAGATACGCAACTTCAGCTATGTGAATAACGTAGCTGAAGTCGAAGCATCTTAGTTTGAACTTAAAGGTACTTACTGCGGGGCCACATGCGGCAGGCAGGCTTCCTCGTCAGCTCCGCCTACTCCTCTCGCAGAGCAGGATTACCGGCGTCGACGGCGAGCACTTCTGGGATCGATTTATCGCGTCTAGACAAGACGCGATAGATCGATCCCAGAAGATCAATTGCTTGCCGCTGAACCAGCGGGTAAGTATAGACGTACCCTTAGGAACCATTGCAGGTAACTGATGAAGCTAGTGCAGAGAGCCTGCTATGGGTGTTTCTCCCAGAGCAGGGTTCAACTGCATTATGCAGAGTAACCCACAGGAACAGAGCACAGAATTCCAGGCCAACTTCAGAAATGATGCATAAAGTGGTGTAAGTTAGATTTCCGGGGTGAGAGTCTCACCCACGCTTCAGACCACATATACCACCACAGCAGTGGACAGGGACTCTACGCAATATGCAAATATCTGGGGGAGAATTCCCTTGGGTTAGGTGCCCCTCCAAGTCCTGGTTCAGGGGGTGAGGCCAGCGAGGGATGGGTTAGCTTGCTGGGGATTGCGCACAGTACATAGAGAATACCCCGCTAAGAGGATTCTTTGCTGGTCCCAATTACAGGGAGGCCTGGTGGTAGCCCTCAGGAGGTCACTGCAAATTAGAGCAACCTCTGGCTTCTCATATGTACAGCAGGGACCATTTTGGGGCCTGGATAGCCTGGAATCCCCAAGGGCACAAAGGTGGTATAAAAGCCAGCTTTGAACACTCTCCTCTCAAGCTGTTTCTTC
This sequence comes from Trachemys scripta elegans, assembly GCF_013100865.1. Lineage (NCBI taxonomy): Eukaryota > Metazoa > Chordata > Testudines > Emydidae > Trachemys > Trachemys scripta. The sequence goes on along the minus strand of NC_048301.1, from coordinate 5,944,158 downwards.
TGTGTTACTCCACAGGTTCAGGCCGAGTTCCTTAGCCCTGCCCTCCCCACAAATACGGCCTCAGTCTTGCAGGCTGCTCCTCATGGACAGACCCCTTTCTCTGTGCGCAGCCCCATCTAAGTCAGCGGGGCTGTACAACGTGGGGTCTGGCCGCACAGAGCAGCTTGCAGGATCGGGGAGGAAGAGTGGCAAGAACCTGTTAACTGAAAGTAGCCCTCACCTTGTTTTAATCTATCCCTTAATACACCATCTTCTGGCTCCAAGACTTGGTTACACAGCAGTTGAGAGGGTCCTTGCAGATCTAAGAGTATGTCTACACTGCAGTCGGGAGGCATGACTGCAGCATGTGTAGACACACCTGAGCTAGTTGTGGTCATGCTAGACCACTAAAAATATCAGGGAAGCTGTGGCAGGCCGGGTGAGTTGCTGTACTCAGACTGAGCTCCCCTGGGACCCAGCATACGTACTCAACCCCCCAACCCATTCTGCTGCCCATGGTGTCTTGGCTGTGATGCTATTTTTATCAGGCTAGCTCAATCAAAGGTTAGCAAGAAATATTAAGAGTGACAAGAAGGGTTTCTTCAGCTATGTTAGCAACAACAAGAAGGTCAAAGAAAGTGTGGGCCCCTTACTGAATGAGGGAGGCAACCTAGTGACAGAGGATGTGGAAAAAGCTAATGTACTCAGTGCTTTTTTTGCCTCTGTCTTCACAAACAAGGTCAGCTCCCAGACTACTGCAGTGGGCAGCACAGTATGGGGAGAAGGTGACCAGCCCTCTGTGGAGAAAGAAGTGGTTCAGGACTATTTGGAAAAGCTGGACGAGCACAAGTCCATGGGGCCGGATGCACTGCATCCGAGGGTGCTAAAGGAGTTGGCGGATGTGATTTAGTTGGTAATTGGTCCTGCTTTGAGCAGGGGGTTGGACTAGATGACCTCCTGAAGTCCCTTCCAACCCTGATATTCTATGATACTATGTCTACATGAGTTGCAGCCACACCCTCTGATCATAGAATCATAGAATATCAGGGTTGGAAGAGACCTCAGGAGGTCAACTAGTCCAACCCCCTGCTCAAAACCTTATTGCTCTGTAGACATTCCCTAAGTGAGTGTAAAGTCGAAGGGTCTAACTTACTTCACATACTTCTCTTCTAAATTTGTCCTTTAAGAATCCCGACAAAGAGAGACATGCCAAAGAAAGACATGCCAACCTCAGAATGTTCTGGCATGCGGGGAGGATCACGCTTGTTTGGTGAGGCCTTCCAGTGTCGGACTGAGAATGCATTTAGTAACCTTGATGAAGAAAATCGAGTCTTCATTTTCCCCCCTCCATTTTTGTTAAAATTAGACAATTTCGATCATTTTCTGGGGCAGCTATTTCTTGTGTTTTCAAATCCATTGACTCCACTGACCTACGAAAAGGAAGGGATGGCAAAATCCATAAATGAACATGATTCAAATGGTGCCATTCCCACAACAGGAGTTAAAGATGGGAGAGGCCCCGGCGCGATCTACAGCTTCTTTGGGAGGACTGGGGCTGATCCAGACTGCATGTTTGCTCACAAATGGAAGAGTACCCAACATTTCCCACAAATATTCATTCAGCTTTTGAAATAAAGTCACTTTAATCCTGTGAGTGTCCCCTTCTGTCCTTGCTTTGCATGGACCATTCAAGCAGTCCAGTTTATTGGCACCAGAAGCTGGGATGCACGCTGAGGTTTCGTGCAAGGAAGTTCTCGCACACTCACCCAGGGAGTGAACAGAAACTACAGATTAGAGCTTGAACCTGTTGCAGGTGCTTTGTGCCACCCTAGCAACATAAATCAGCTGGAAACACAGAGGTTCTACCCCTTTGGGGAGGTCTCTTGCTTGGGGGAAGTCATCGGGGCAGCCGGTATGGTGCACTTTTCCCAGCACCCCAGGGAGTGTGGGTGAAAGGGAGCGTTATTAGGCTATCTCTCCGCTCCAGCTGCTGGGACAGCCCCTAAGGGCAGCACAAAATAAAGCTGCCCTGGCAGGGACCAGGCCTAGAATCCAGGCCACCGCAGCTTCCATTTAGAATATTCATGATCAATCCAAACGCCTACGGATCTGAAAGGTCTGTTCACTGACTGCATTGGAATAACGAATCATTCTGAGAAAATGGCACACGGCAGAAAGAGAGACTGGATTAATCAAAGAGATTGTTTCCTGCATATATTTTTTTATCAGCTTTGCATTTTTCTAGGGCTTTTATTTCCCCAGCACAGCTTTAAATATCCCAAACAACAGTGCAGCGACCACTTCCTTTGGGATCCTGATCCTTAAGCTGATGATAAATCACTATCCAGAAGATTTTTTCTTATACACCTCTACCCCGCTATAACGCTGTCCTCGGGAGCCAAAAAATCTTACTGTGTTATAGGTGAAACCACGTTATATTGAACTTGGTTTGATCCGCCGGAGTGTGCAACCCCACCCCCCCGGAGCACTGCTTTACCGTGTTATATCCAAATCCGTGTTATATCGGGTCGCGTTATATCGGGGTAGAGGTGTATTCAGCCTAAACTCTTCATTTCATACCACGTGGAGTACCTGTTCTTCCTTAAAAAGAACAGGAGTACTTGTGGCACCTTAGAGACTAACAAATTAAGGTGCCACAAGTACTCCTGTTCTTTTTGAGGATACAGACTAACACGGCTGCTATCCTGAAACCTGTTCTTCCTTGTGTCACTCAGAATAACGCCTACCCTTGAAATATGTGTCGACAGCTATCAGGTCTCCTCTCAATCCCAACAGCCACCTTTAGCCATTCCTGAGCCAAACTCTATATGTTTAAGGTATTAATTTCTTTCCTCACTGTTTGAGCCCTGCAGCCCCTTTCGTAGCTATTCTCTGCACACCCTCCTCTGTGACTCACATGCATTCTGCACTTTTTAACCTTCACTGTAATCAACCCTTGTATCTTGTGGTCTGTAAGGGCTGGATCTAAAGCCCACTGACATCAATGGGGGTCTGCGTGCAATGGGCCTTGAATCAGACCCTAAATGTCATATTTTGAATGAACAAGGAAAGAATATGCAACTTTAGAGAAGCAGCCCCATTTCTTGGGAAGCTCCTGGGTAGAAAGTTTTCTTTGCAGGCTCTGCAGTAGTGTCAATAAAGAAAGCTAAGTCCGGACTCTGCCTTCAACTACACCTCTGCGGCCCCACTAAGGGTTCTGTTTTCGGGATTTGTGAAATGAAACCTACCTACATAGGAACTGCCAAACTGGATCAGACCAGAGTTGCATCTCATCCAGTATAATGTCAATACCTGGCACCAGAAGCTTCATTGGAAGAGGCGAGGAAAGCCCTGCAGTAGACGGATCTCAGATAATCTGCCCTTGTGGAAGTTTCTGCGTAACCCCCAATATTTAGAAATGGAAGTTGAAGGATTTATACGTTTATCAACTCTTTTGGCCAGCTCTTCTCCTGGATTTATCCCTGGTTGTATGTTGCTGTTTAATTTGTCAATTTATTACAGCACCGCTAATCTTTATTGCTCAGTTCATGGCAATTCCTCAACTTTACTACCAGAAAAGGCAGGTGTCTCCCAACGTCCTTTGGGGTTTAGACCAATGCAAAGTAACCTTTTAGCGTCTTTGCCATGTTCTTCCTCTTCCTTTGCTGTTATGACTCTAATATGCTTGAATGCTCTCCGAAATTCATAGATGCCAAGGCCAGAAGGGATCATTGTGCTCATCTCGTCTGACCTTGTGTATGACACAGGCCAGAGAACTGCCCCAAAATAATTCCCAGAGCTGATCTTTTAGAAGAACATCCAGTCTCTACCGTGCAAATTGATAGCCCCACAGCCTGAGCCCCACGAGCCCACATCAGCTGAAATGGGACAGCCGCAGATGGTTTATTGTAGTGTACACATACCCTATGGGTCTGATTGCAACTGGTGCAAACCACTATAGCTCTACTGTCTTCCACGGAGCTATGGTGATTTACACCTGCTGAGGATCTTGCTTGATATGTTCCTGGTTTCTGCTAGAGACTAGATATACAAATTCTCAATGTCTGGATGGCATTAACTGGATCTCTATTGGACACATGGACTCACGAGCTTAAACGAATTAAGTTTACATCTACCCCCAAGCATCAGCAGAACTCTTTAGGTGAAAAATCTCCACCTGGAATGGCATTGTTCATGGACATGACTTGTGATCTAGCTTCCACACCATGCTAGAAGGAGAGACATCACCACACGTTCTGCACATGTCACGTAGATGCACACACAGACCGGTAATGAGTTTAAAACAAAGACGGTAATGTACTTTACCGCCCCATGTACAATTTAGATGTAATTTGATGAAATACTATCTAACAACAACATAAAAGTCTGCAGCAAATATATGTGATGTTCACCATAATGAAAGTGTTATTATAAAGTATAATTGATTGTATGTTCAGCAGTCTGCTTTTATGTTTCAGGTCATTAATTGCTGACAGAGGTTACAATGCAGAGGGGATTAGGTGATAAAATTGCATTTTCAAAGTCTACCCTTTCTTTCCTCTGAAGACTGGGGAATTTACATTTACTAAAGCTAAAATACTCACCCAAATATCTCCAGGCGGATGTGACTTATCGGCAGTGTGCTTTAATGCAGCTGTGTGTAATGAAAACTTGAAATTGAATTTTAACTTAATAAAGTAGATTGTTTTTTAATTGAAATGTTTTTTTTCCCTCGCCTCGGAACATTACAACTCTTTAATTATGTTTCATTTAAGAGAAGAACAAATAATAATCAATTTATTTTCTGGGCGCACAGTGAAAACCTGTAGTATTTCTTGCTGACTTAAAAAACAACACAAATATTGCAAAAATCTCTTAAAACAATATATTTAAGGGAGCCAGCCATATTGAATGGAAAGATCTGCTTTCTGGAAATAATATCTATATGAGGACATCATATACACACTACTTCATTACTGTATGTTATCAGAAGTGCAGGATACAATGATTATTGGCCAGGGTGGATGTCCAAATAGCCGCGTTGCATATGTTAGGAATAGGCACGTTGTACAAGAAGGCAACCGATGGGGTTACAGACCTTGTGGTGTGTGGGGTCTTGCAGCGGTGGTAGGAATGGAGCCGGCATAGATCGCACCAAGGACGGCGTGGAGATCTGCGGTGCAGCATCTGTGCAATGCACCATAAGGCCAGGAGGTGGCATTCTTGCCTGTCGGACAGAGTCACTTGGAACCGACCACTTTTTCTGTGCTGTTGGTGCCAAGGTAGAGGAGGTGGTCTTCCCCCTGCCCTCCTTCTTACAGCCTGCCCGTGTAGGGTCTGCAGCTTGAATGGGACCGTTGGTACTGTAGGTCCCTGCCGACTCAAAGGTGCCATGGCGCAATCGATACCAAAGTGGTAGATAGAGTTAGGGAATGTTTCCTCTTTGGACCTATCTTGGGAGGAGGAATTTAGCTCTCCTCTTTCTGCGTCCTTTAGAAGACAGGTCCCTTCCCTGCGGGGTGGAGGGGGAGGGGTCTGTCAGAAGCCGCATGCGGTGATAGGGTGGCGGGAGAAGTTTGCGAGCCCAGGTCTGAGGCGGGATGGAGGGCCTTCTCCATTAAGATGAGTTTCAGTTTAAGGTCTCCTGCTTTCCTTGTCCTGGCTGGAAGACTGTGGCAATGTGTGCATTTCTGGGGCTAATGCGTTTCCCCCAGGCACTGGACACATTGTCAGAAATCGGAATTGCCTCACAGCAGGAAATGCACTATTTAAAGCCAGGAGACCCTGGCATTCTGAGGGAAAAACAACCATCTCTTCAGGGGACGAAGTAAAGAAGGATTTTGTTTTAATGGGGAGAAAAAGAAAAAGAAGTAAAGGGGTCTTAGTCAACTAACCGAATGACTCTAAACAACGTGACTAATCTAACGAAACTAATTCAGAGCTAAGTGAGCGAACGCACTGCTGGAGCTTCGACTCGGACCAAGGGCTGTAGAGAAGGAACTGAGAGGGGAGGTGGCCACACAGTGCTAATCAACTGCCGACACAGGCGCTAGACGGGGAGAGCGCATGCACAGCCTTACCGGGTACTGCTGTCGAAACTTTCCGATTAGCGGCACAGGGCGCATAATCACCTAAAGTGGAGCATCCGCAGGGACACATCTCGAAGAACTGAACCCTAGTTTCCAAAGTCATAGGCTAGTTTCCTAACTGCTGGACTGTCCTCCCTGTCTCATTTATTTACTCCCCATCTGCCTCCTTTACACTGGAAAAGGGCAGGGGGGGAGGGGAGGAAAAAAGTCAAACAAAGCAAGAGAAAGTGGGAAAAACAGGATGGGGGGCAAGGGTGGGGCTCCTGCTTTATCTCACTTTTTTTTTACTTTTCTGAAAGGTAGGGAAATGGGAAAGAAAGTGTGTGTGGGGAGGAGGAAAGGGGGACACTAAAACAAGTGTTTTTACCAAAGATGGAAAAAGTAGAAAAAGGACTACATTTTGCCGCTTTCTTTCCCATTTTTAGTTTTTCCACTGTTTCCCGTGCAAAAATCAGAAGACACTTTAAAAAATAAGTCCCCTCTCCATCTTGCTTTACTTCTTTCCACTTCAAAAGTATAAATACAAAGTTTTAAAAAGCAAAAGGAAGTGCTACTCGCTCTTTAATTCTTTAAAACCTCAAGTGGGAAGAAGTAAAAAGGATGAGAAACTTTGTTTTATCCCCACTATCTCTATCCCCGCCCCCCACCTTTTTTCTCATGGGGAAAAAGGAAATAAGCGAGGCAGTAAAAATTGGGATGGAAAAGTTAAAAACTGGAGAGACACAATTTCAAATGAAAAATTTCAAACATGCTAAAGACTCGTTGCCTTTTTCAAAAGTTAGTTTTGAAAGTTTTTTAAAGTGAAAAATGAAGTAGAAAGTGAAATTTTTCTGTGAAAATGCATGTTGTCGATTAAACCCCATTTTTTGATGAAAAATCTTTTTCTTGAAAAAAATTTCAACTAGCTCTAGATATAAGAAGTGAAGTGAAAAGTCACCTCCATTTTCTGCCACCTTTATGGTGGCCACAGTCCAGACAACTTTCACTTCCATTTCCTAAATATTCCAAAACACCAATACAGAACTTAACTTCATCCAATTGTCAATAACACCAAACCTTAACATTAACAGCAATGACATAAGAATTTGGATCAAGAGATGAGCACATCTGCATGTCACACAGTAGGTGCATATGGGAATTTATTCTTCCCTAACCATGCTGAGTTGACTGTTAAGGTTTTGCATGAGAATGTGAGCTTGATGAAGTTGGGGAAGGAGGGGTCCTTGCTGGCCTTTGGTATCTGCTGGTGAGGAAAGTGAAAGCCTTAAGGAATGTTGGAGCCAATATGAATATGTCAAGGAATGCATCAGAATTTTCCTGTAACTTATTTCAAGGCTGGGTCCTGATGTAACCTGAAGCAGGTTTTCTTTATAAATCAGTACACCCATAGGAAATTAGCTGATATACGGTGACTTTCTTACAACATTTCATCATAATGATTCCAGATTATACATTACCACTGCAACAACTCCGTGCAATGGATTGACAGGGGGCAAAAGGGCAGACTGTGCTAACTTCACTACGGTATATGTCTGAAATCTTTCACTGAGCTATGGCCGGAGGCTCTATAATGTGAGGAGAATGGGAAAATCTTCTCTGGTATTCCCGCAATGGAAGCGATATTATACAAAGCGTCAGGTTCTTGTATGTCATAATATTGCCGCCAAGACTCTGCCAAAAGCTATTTTGTCATTTTAAAAACTATTATTATTATTTCGAAGCCCCAAAAGAAAAATACTAAATAGAGACTTGGTAGCAGCTTGATAGGAAAAAGATGAAGCAAAAGAATAGCTAGTTTTTTTTTTCATCCATAAAGTATTTTGCTATTTTCATTCCAGTTCAGAGGCTGCCTCTGCAAACCCTTGTTGATATGCAATGGCCATTCTCAGCCAAAGAACATATTTAATCCTTTCTTAACAAGCACGTACGTCACCAGTTACATTGACAGCTGCTGAGATGGGAGTTAGGTGCTTCAAATCAAAGGTGATTACGCATTTGCTCGAGCGTCTATGCAAACACGGTACGGGATGTGTTTTGAAGGGCAGTTACTACCCTGCTTATGGAGTACTCTGTCCTGCATAGCAGAGCCAGATAACGATCAGTTCAAACAAATGTATTTACGCACATGTATGGACGGTAAAATATTGAGACGTTTTTTGTTACAGATTAACCATTGTTAGATACAACCGGAATAACTGCATCTCTAGCTGTCAGGGTAAAGTATTATGATATGACCTGTCTATTTCAGTTGTAGCGAGTCTATTAATATATTGTAACCTGTCTATTAAAGTTAACAGCAGATTTTGTCCCTTAGGAAGGGCTTACTTGACATTTCACGTTGCCACACACCTGAAAATCCCAGCTGAAGCTTCACATCTCTCCAGCCTCCAGGCTTTATCCCCTCCTCTCCACAGGTTTCTGGCTTCTCTTGCCAACACAATATCCTCCTCAGAGAACCCTTGCTCTCCGCATTGACCTTCAACACACCCTGCTCTTCTAAAGTCTGTTTGTGGGGAGCATAAGGAGGCCCGTTGATCACCTGTTCCCACTGAGGTATTCCAGGGGGCAGCCAGTCTGCTGGCTTCCTTTCAGCAACGGCTTGGCAAGAAGCTTTGCTGCTGTTGCTGCTACTTATGCGCTCCTCACTGTGTGGTGTGAACAGCCCCATAATGCACTGCTAGCCAAAGTCTTCCTGGAGGGGAGCTTGAGATTCACCGTGAAACCCCAAGCCAGGCAGGCTGTACCTGGCTTCACTACCAATTATTCGCACAGAGCCTGAGGTGTTACCAGGGAGTTATTAACTCACAGATCTGCAGCCTGTGATAGTCCCAGTGTCCCTGTTGGTGGGGATGGCTGAGTGGTTTAGCAGCCCCAGAACATAACAAGTCTGAATCTACATTCAGAGCTTTGATTGTTTTGGCTGGCGGGGTCTGAGGGATAGGGAAGACAGCCTGCTCTGTGGTTGAGCAGGAGAGGAACCCTTTTCATCACTCTCCAGCAAGCCCATGCCTGGTACTGACTGGGACTGAGGGCTGACTGAGGGCCCACTCCAATTCCCATTAAACCAATGGAAGGATTCCCACTGACTGAAATTGAAGCTGGATCAGGCCCTTAAAGAGCAGTAAGGATAGGGGAAAAGGAAAGACCTTTGGGCTCTGGAGAACATAAGGAGGGAACCAGGGTGGCCAGACAAGAGCTCCTTGCCCCTGAAAAATGCAGCTATTCCTAGTGATGTAGGCTTGATAGCTCACCGCCTTGATAATACAGCAGAGAATGCAGATTCCTAGTCTGAAGCCCATCCAGGTTGACAGGAACCAAAGATCATTATCCTTTGGTGGCTCTTTGACAGCCTGTATGAAATGAATTGTGGGTCTAAATGCAGTTTCATGTGCACCTAAATCCACATCCCAGACACTCCATTGCAGTTTTATACTTTCTTCTGAAGCATCAGGCACTGACTGCAGTACCGGTCTAGATGAAGCATTGTGCTCGATTATTATTCATTACTTGTGTTGAGGCCCAGGAGCCCCAGTCAGAGATCAGGACCCCACTGTGCTAGGTGCTGTACAAACACAGAACAAAAGGGTGGTCCTTCCACCAGAAAGCTTATAATCCTCTTCTTCTTTATTTATTTATAATATCGGCACACCCAAAGGCTCCAGTTGGGAATCAAGGCCCCAGTTATACTGGCTGCTGTATGGCCATATAGGAAAAGGACAGTGTCTTGCTTTAAAGGGTTCATTGTTTCAGTATATGATAAGGGACAAGGTAGCCGTAACAGAGACCCAGGAGATGGGGATGATCTATTTTGTTGGGAAAGGGCTTTATTTACTGTGAAAAAAATTTGGTGACAACTTTTTCTTTTTTTCCATTTTTTCATACATTGCCTGGCTTCCTTGTCAAAAAGCTAAATTCCAAACTTTTTGGTTGGCCCGATGGCTAGGAAAACCTGAACACTTTTGGCAAAAATGGAGTTTCCCATAAAAAAGCCATTTTGGGTTGAAAACACACTTCAGAGGAACAGTTTCAACCCCCTGTAATGGCCAAGTTAAGTCTCAGTTTCAGCACACCAAGTTGCCGAGTGTTTTGTGGGCATCAGAGCAGAAGTAAATCCTAAAGAGGGATTTGAAGGAGGATAATGGAGTGCCTGTACCAGTTTTTAAGGAGACATCATGCGTGTTGTTCCATAGATTACTAAAAATTTTCAGTCAAACATCACCAGAGCTACATAGTTTGTATTTAACAAGCAATGACACTCGGAAAAAAAGTTGGTTTTGAGAGCAGTTTGCTCTGTGTCCCATACTCCACTGCTGACCTGCAGCAATGGCTTCCCATAGCGTCATTACCGTGCAATCAGGGGAAATTATCACCAATGGATGAAACAATCTGAGACCAACCAAGGCAAATTATGCTCTTTCTTTCTCAGTGTACAATGGGACTTAAAAATGACCATTCGCAGCTATGAAGGTGCCAGTGTCGAAAAACCTGTTTGAAAGGTTAGGAAAGGACTAAATTGGCACTGCTACGATTGATGCAGCAGGCATCGATTTAGTGCAGGGGTTCTCAGACTTTTGTACTGTTGACCCCTTTCACATAGCAAACCTCTGAGTGCGACCCCCCTTATAAATTAAAAACACTTTTTAGTATATTTAACACCATTATACATGCTGGATACAAAGTGGAGTTTGGGGCGGAGGCTGACGGCTTGCAACCCCCCATGTAATAACCTTGTGACCTCCTGAGGGGTCCCAACCCCCAGTTTGAGAACCCCTGATTTAGTGGGTCTGGTGGTCGTTATGCAGGCACTTTAACGCCATGGTTTCGTTAGACCTACCCTGTGGGCCTGATCCAAAGCCCAGCGAAGAGATCAGGGTGTCTTTTCATTGACTTTGACGAGTGGTAGAGGAAGAGCTGTATTGTGACAAGCTCAGTATTTGCATTTTGGGAAATGGAACGCCGTCTTTTTTCTTGACGTTCTTCTTCCGCCTTATAAATATAGCCTTCCTTAAATGTAAACAAACAAGCCCACCACCCCAAAAATGAAACGCGCAAAAGCCAGGGTATTTCTTCGTTAGTGAGTCACCAGAAAACAGAATCCAAATTGCTTTTGAACTCACTAAGGAGCTTTTGCCTTATGTGTAAACTAGCTAATGTCAAATTAATTCCTTGCCATGGGAAGGGGAGGGAGGCAAGGGAGAGTTTGACGGTTCTTTGTCAGTGGAGCTGGGGGCAGGTGGAAAGATGCATGCTTCTTTGAAAGCAATTGCATCATGTGGCCAGAGTAGATGCCCTTTGGGGGAGCTTGGTGTCTGCAAAAGAGGCTCCGTGTCTCGACGCTGGGCAGAAGCTGTTCTTTGTGGTGAGGGTGTTTGAGGGCTTAATAAACCGGAGCATTGCTCATCAGTAGTGCCCCCCAGTAACCCTCTGCTGCAGTAGAACCTGGTGGCACATGCCATCCCACGTGCACCCTGTAATAAACCTGTGGAAATGGTAATAATCTTGCTGGCTCCGTCAAACCCCCCTTTTGGAATACCTAATAGCTCCTTCAGCTCTGTTTGCAAGTAGCAGTGCAAAGAAAGTAATTACAGGTTTGGAATGTCCCAGGGGAAATATCCTAGGCCTGATTTCTTAGAATATCAGAAGGTAGAGGCCTAAATCTGATTAAGCATAGACTGCCTGATGAATAGGCTCTCTCTGCACAAGAGGAGAAATGTATACAATGCCTCCCCCACTGCTGGCATGGGCCTCAGAATTCACAAGAAACCCTGTTTTCAAATCACGGACATTTTACTCTTTCACCTACGGAGGCACAGTCAGGCCAGACCTGTATGTCAGGAAGACCTATAAAACCAGCACATATATTTACTGTGAAGGAATTCAAATTGACCACTTTCTTGGTTCACTCAGGGTCACTTCAGAGAGTCTTGTCTAGACACCTTGGCTCCAAGCTAGTGAGACACCTAACTCCCATTGATTTTAATGGAAGCCAGGCACCCAAATACCTTTGACGGCCTGGGCCGAGAGAGTTCCAGGTGGGTCTTCCACTGTCCATCCTTTAGAAAAGCATGGTATTGTCTTTGCGCTGGGTTTTCAAAAATATCCATAAAATCTTAGGGGCATAAGGCCAGAAGAGACCACCAGATGGGTTACTGAGTTACTACAGAGAATTCTTTCCCAGGTGTCTGGCTGGAAGGTCTTGCTGATATGTGTCTGGCTCTGTGGATATGATATATTTTGACTTTAGCAAAGCTTTTGATACGGTCTCCCACAGTATTCTTGCCAGCAAGTTAAAGAAGTATGGATTGGATGAATGCACTATATGGTGGATAGAAAGCTGGCTAGATTGTCGGGCTCAACGGGTAGTGATCAATGGCTCAATGTCTAATTGGCAGCCGGTATCAAGCAGAGTGCCCAGGGGTTGGTCCTGGGGCCGGTTTTGTTCAACATCCTCATTAATGATCTGGATGATGGGATTAATTTCACCCTCTGCAAGTTTGCAGATGACACTAAACTGGGGGGGAGAGGTAGATACGATGGAGGGTAGGGATAGGGTCCAGAGTGACCTAGACAAGTTGGAGGATTGGGCCAAAAGAAATCTGATGAAGTTCAACAAGGACAAGTGCAGAGTCCTGCACTTAGGATGGAAGAATCCCATGCACTGCTACAGGCTGGGGACCGACTCGCTAAGCAGCAGTTCTGCAGAAAAGGACCTGGGGATTACAGTGGATGAGAAGCTGGATATGAGTCAGCAGTGTGCCCTTGTTGCCAAGAAGGCCAACGGCATATTGGGCTGTATTAGTAGGAGTATTGACAGCAGATCAAGAGAAGTGATTATTCCCCTCTATTCGGCACTGGTAAGGCCACACCTGGAGTATTGCGTCCAGTTTTGGTCCCCCCACTACAGAAGGGATGTGGACAAATTGGAGCGAGTCCAGCAGAGGGCAATGAAAATGATTAGGGGGCTGGAGCACATGACTTATGAGGAGAGGCTGAGGGAACTGGGGTTATTTAGTCTGCAGAAGAGAAGAGTGAGGGGGGGATTTCATAGCAGCCTTCAACTACCTGGAGGGGGGTTCCAAAGAGGATGGAGCTCGGCTGTTCTCAGTGGTGGCAAATGGCAGAACAAGAAGCAAGTTGCAGGGGGAGGAGGGGGTCTAGGTTGGATATTAGGAAACACTATTTCACTAGGAGGGTGGTGAAGTACTGGAATGGGTTGCCCAGGGAGGTAGTGGAATCTCCATCCTTTGAGGTTTTTAAGGCCCGACTTGAAAAAGCCCTGGCTGGGATGATTTAGTTGGTGTGGAAGCAGAGAAAAGAACTGACAGAAGGGAACTGCAATGCATGACGGTTGTTAGCAAGAGTCAGGCTTCGTTAGCAAGAGACAGTCTTTGTTAGCAAGAGTCAAGCTAGCTGTGACCCTGATAACCCTGATAACGCGAGATTTATAGAAGTGAGGAATGTGTGAGGAGGGTGAGGAAGAACTGTGTAATAAGTCATCATGACGTGGTATGTATAGATAAGGTGAAGGAGACCTTGTAAAGATAAGGTATAGAAAATATTGTATGTTGGCAGGAGTCAAAACAATTGAGAGATGTGATGTCAAAGAGACGAAATGCAGCTGTCTGTCCCTCATTATTTTCTGTGAATGAAAGGTATAAATGCTTGCATGTAATTAGTTGCCAGAGAGAGACCTGCTTAGCTCTCTCCTCTGCACACTGTGAGAGTTAATAAAGCATCTGACTTGCTATACCTAAACAAATAGTGAGAACTCAGTTTTTCTCCGACATTGGGGATTGGTCCTTCTTTGAGCAGGGGGTTGGACTAGATGACCTCCTGAGGTCCCTTCCAACCCTAATCTTCTATGATATGCGCAGGGTCTAACTAATTACCGTATGTAGGGTTGGGAAGGAATTTTCACCTGGGTCAGATTGGCAGAGACCCTGGTTTTTTTTTGGCAGCATGGAGCGCGGGTCACTTGCTGGTTTAAAGTAGAGTAAATGGAGGATTTTCTGTAACTTGAAGTCTTTAAGCCATGATTTGAGGATTTCAGTAACTCAGACTGAGGTTAGGGGTCTATTTCAGGAGGGGGTGGGTGAGGTTCTGTGTGCAATGTGTAGCATGTCAAACTAGGTGATCATGATGGTCCCTTCTGGCCATAAATTCAATGAATCTGTATGGCGATCAGTTAGACCCTGAGAGTGTGAGCAAGAACTAGCCAGTTAAGCACCTAAAAGCAAGAATTCTTTGTACCAGCTCAGAGTATCTGCCCATCCCACAAGCAACCCTGGCATACAATCCCACTCATAAATTTGTCAAGCTCTCTCTTAAAACCAATTCAGTTGTACTGTAATACTCACTTTTAGAAATCTAGAAGGATTTATTGGAGCACTCCAAGGCCTGGTCTATACTACCCGCCTGAATCGGCGGGTAGAAATCGACCTCTCGGGGATCGATTTATCGCGTCCCGTCGGGACGCGACAATCGATCCCCGAATCGGCGCTCTAACTCCACCAGCGGAGGTGGTAGTAAGCGCCGCCGACAAAAAGCGGCAGAAGTCGATTTTGCCGCCGTCCTCACAACGGGGTAAGTCGGCTGTAATACGTCGAATTCAGCTACGCTATTCACGTAGCTGAATTTGCGTATCTTAAATCGACTCCCCGCTGTAGTGTAGATGTACCCCTAGTAACAACTCCAGCATAACCATGCAGAACTTAAATCCTTCCTACCTTCCCCAACTAAATAAACAACATAATATCAAAACGAAGTGACTTAATGTTAAGATAAAGACACAGCACCACCTATTGCTGGAAGTACTGTCTGCACGGATCATTACAGAGTTCAGGTGCCTAAAGATGCAGATAGGCCTTTTAAGTACCTCTTAAAATCTGGCCCTTGGTACGTACATGTTAACACTAGCTCCTCTGAGGCCTGCTCGAAAATGCATTGAAGTCAGTGAGAGTGCGTCCCGTGACTTTAGCGGGGTTTGAATCTCAGGCCCTGGTACTCATTACGTATGCGGAGTCCTCAGAGAACTCTGGCCGGTGGTCACAGTGGTCCCTAAAAATAGAAGGAGGAGATTAAAAAGTGTAGAAACAAGAAAAAAATAGACGAGTCAGACAAGCTGAAGAGGCTTTCAGAGCCAAGCCAGGCTGACGCTGATAATTTCTTCAATCCTTACAAAAGGCACAGATGATATTTCATGAGGATGCAAATGCTAATATGCAGTTAGAAGCAATTTAAAGTAATGCTGTAATGGCCTCAAAGCCTTTGCTTTTTAATCGCTAAATATGCTCAGACAAACACAGTTGGCTGGTAACCTTCCTTTCTGGTGCTGCTCTTGCTGTCTTAATGCCCAGTCTGCTTTCAGTCAGCTTCTCAAACCTTTTACCAGGATGTGTCAGGATTGCCCCTCCCCACCCTGTGTGGAACCCTGGAACAGACCTTTTGAATTCAGAGTGACATTTTGTGTCTCCTTTCTTCCAATTTTCTTTCAGAGGCCTCTGGATCATCAAGTTTTGAAGGCAAGCTTGACAGATATTAAAATGTGTCTGCAGTCACTATTCAGAAACTCTCCTCAGCCATAAGGAATATTAACCCACAGCATTGAAGTGCACTTTCAAATCACATTTCTGATACCCAGGTACTATTTTTAAAACCTACCAGCTCTTGGAACTCTTCCAAGTCTCTCAGAACTTTCATGGCCAGTTTCAATCAAGAGAACAGATGTTTTTGTAAAGAATATTCTCTCCCCTCATTGTGCGGTTTGCTTGAGGTCTGCTGTGCCGACTGTCTGCACAGAGTGGCGGGTCAGAACCGGATGACCAGAAAGCAGGAGTAGGGCTTGTTCTGAAGCAGGAGCAAGGCTGGAACAGGATCAGGCAGGGGGTCCATCATGCAGCCTTGCTGGCTTATTAGGATGTCAGGAGACTGAGAAGTCACGGCTGCAGGGTCTGACTCCTGACAGTAGATGAGCTCCCACTCATATTGGGAAACATTAAGAAAGGGATAGATAATAAAGACAGAAAATATCATAAATCCCTGGTACACCCACATCTTGAATACTGCGTGCAGATATGGTTGCCCCATCTCAAAAAAGATACATTGGAATTGGAAAAGGTTCAGAAAAGGGCAACAAAAGCTATCAGGGGTATAGAACAGCTTCCATAAGAGGAGAGATTAATAAGACGGGGACTTTTCAGGTTGAAAAAGAGATGACTAAGGGGGGATATGATAGAGGTCTCTAAAATCATGACTGGGGAAAGTAAATAGGGAAGTGATATTTATTCCTTCTCATAACACAAGAACTAGGGATCACCAAATGAAATTAATAGGCAGCAGGTTTAAAACAAACAAAAGGAAGTATTTCTTCACAGAATGCACAATCAACGTGTGGAACTCTTTGCCAGAGGATGTTGTGAAGGCCAAGACTGCAACAGGGTTCAAAAAAGAACTAGATAAGTTCATGGAGGATAGGTCCATTCATGGCTATTAGCCAGGATGGGCAGGGATGGTGTCCCTAGCCTCTGTTTGCCAGAAGCTGGGAATGGATGACAGGGGATGGATCACTCGATGATTCCCTGTTCTGTTCAGTCCCTCTGGGACACCTGGCACTGGCCACTGTCAGAAGACAGGCAACTGGGCTAGATGGACCTTTGGTCTGACCCAGTATGGCCGTTCTTATGTTCTTATGCAAAGGAGTGATACTGCCTTCTTTGGACTGTTCGTGGGAATGAATGCTGGCCAACATACATAATGGGTGCACAACCTAGACCTAAGAGGACCTGATCTCTACTGAACTCCACAAAGCACTAAACTACCAAATCAGCATGTTATAGGCGTCTTAATGGACCTTTGAACATCTGTAAAATGGGATGATAATCATTCCTGTGTCTGTCTAGCCTATTGAGGGTGCCATGGGTTTGAGTCCAGGATAATCTCACTCTCTGTGTACATCATAGAAATGTGGGGCTGGACGGAACCTAGAAAAGTCGTAAAGTCCAGCCCCCTGCACTGCGGCAGGACCATGTAAACCTAGACCATCCCTGACAGGTGTCTAACACAATAGATCCCCAATCTTGACTATTACCTGTAGGCGCTATTGAAATACAAATAACAAATGAAAATACAGTAGAACCCCATTTATCTGAGCCTCCATTATCCGGCTCTCCATATCAACCAAACAACCAGTGCGCACACACGAATGTGGGAAATTCACATCACCTCCATGGCAACAATACTGTAACCGCTGCATCTTTTCAGCCTTGTAAAATAACCATGAATTCTAGCATTAATGGTTTGTAATGATGATCATTTTTGCATTTAAAAAAAAAAATTGTACTGTTTGTGATGTTAGGTGAAAACAAGCTAAATGGAACTGGTGCCTTGTGTAACACTAAACAGACTTTGTAGACGGTCCCTGTTAGGAGTGCTAGAGACAGCGTAGGATTCAGGCCTATATAAGCCAGAGATAGAGTTTTGGGTCTTGTTTGCCCGTTTGATTCTTGATACACTTATATTCTTACTATGTGTGAACAAAGGACAAAGACATTGTGAATGTTGCTTCGGCCTAGCCAGATGGGTTTGTTAGTACAATGGGAACAAATAAGAGCTATTAAACTGTGGCTGGGCATGGTGGGAGTATAACATACGAGAGCACACTTGAAGACTGCCTCAACTCCTATCTCAAGGCAAGGTGAAGCAACCAGTCTAGAGTAGGGTTACCATATTTAAAAAATAAAAAAAGAGGACACTCCACAGGCCCTGGCCCCACCCCCGGCCCCGCCCCAACTCCGCCCATTCCCCACCCCTTCACCAAAGTCCCCGCCCTAACTCCCCCTCCTCCCTCCCAGCCACGCGAAAAGGGCTGCCCGAGCTCTACCAGCTTCACGGTTTGCTGGGCAGCCCCCAGACCCTGCGCCCCCGGCCGGCGCTTCCCCAGCGCAGCTGGAGCCCAGGAGGCGAAGCGTCCAGCTGGGGGCGCAGGGTCTGGAGGCTGCCCGGCAAACTGTGAAGCCGGTAGCGCTTGGACTTCGGGCAGCCCCCTTGCCTCCGGACCCTGCGCCCCCGGCCGGGCACTTCCCCTCCCGGGCTCCAGCCGCTGTGCTCCTCCCCTGACTCTTCGGCTCTGTTTAAGAGCCGAGCTGCCGGAGCGCTACCGGCTTCGGGCAGCCCCCTTGCCTCTGGACCCTGTGCCGCTGGAGCAGAACAGCTGGAGCCCGGGAGGGGAAGTGTCCGGCCGGCGGCTCGGAGTCCAGAGGCAAGGGGGCTGCCCAAAGCCGGAGCGCTCGGGCAGCTCGGCTCTTAAGTCAAAGAGTCAGGGGAGGAGCAGAGCAGCTGGAGCCCGGGAGGGGAAGTGCCCGGCCAGTATTTTCCCGGACATGTTCGGCTTTTTTGCAATTCCCCCCGGACGGGGGTTTGATTACCAAAAAGCCGGACATGTCCGGGAAAAACCGGACGTATGGTAACCCTAGTTTAGAGGGGCAAGTGGGAATTGGAGGGAAGGTATAAAACACTAAAAGGCCAAAGAAATGCCTGTCCCTGACCATAGCACAACCTCACTCCTTACCCCTCCCATGGGATACAAAAGAGGTGGACAAAGACCCCAGACTCATGACCCCCCCCAAAATGGAACATGACCATAAGTTGTAAAGGGTGGGACTGAGGGCGTGCATTTCAGGTATAATTGTGCCTGCTAAGGATGGGGGGAATGGGACACTGGGAAGCAAGGCTCTGCGGTGTCAGAGTTATGGGCATGCTTGCTGGAAACAAACCCCAATAAACATCACATTGCCTGCACTTTGGACTTCTGGGCTTCCGCTTTCAGTCTGCGTGACAAGAACCAGGGGAGGGGGGTAAAGGGAAAGCCCTCTACCAGTCCCTATAATGTTCACAGTTAAAGAGTAAGGAGTGTAAAAATGATCAAGCCAACTATTTAAAAACTCATGTCGGTGTTCCTGTTAATAAATGAACAAAATATTGTTTGCAAGAACTAACGGTTTGTATATTCTGTTAAGTAGATAAGAAGGGGGGTATATTTTAATGCTTTTCCAGGAGGGGGTCAGCAACTTCACATCTTAAAATAACGGATAGAAAGCTCTGTGTCCATTCTCCTGATTATCTGAATTTTTGATTATCCAATCTGGCCCCAGACCTAACTGGATTGGATAAGAAGGGTTCCACTGTAATAATAATCTCTGAGCTAATACCAAAGAAAATAAGAACAGACTGATGTACTGAAAGATCCTGGCTTGACATCTATTTGTTTCTTTATTACCTGTATCAGTTGTGAGGGGTCAAAAATTAGTGATTAGTTTAATTTTCAGGGATCAGTGCAGTAGTTAATTGTATAATGGATAATTAGCCCTCTTAGATGCTTCCATATTCTGGGATTTTATGTAGCCATCATCTTCGATCCTGCTAGTAAGTACCTCTGGTTTGCTTTTATAAAAAAAAAAAATTTCTGGCTAACAAGACATTTTACATAGTGAAATGACTGAAGGAGAATTTTGCATCAATAAGTGGAATGAAAGTATTGGGCTGGTTGAAATGATTACAGCAGCAAGACACCAGTGTGATTGAAAAACACTGAAAGGCAAAATCTAGATAGAAATTCAAAGTGCTACTTTAGTTTCAGAATTCTACTTGCTGAAATTCAGGATGGGTTCAGGAGAACAAAATATCACCAATCCCGTGAAGCCAAAGGTAAACACAGGAAGAAAATGATTATCCTGAGTTTACAGACTATAATCAAGTTCAAATTTACCCAGGTGCAGAGTAATATAATTGGGGATTTGGGTGATTCCAATTGCTAATAGCTTCCTTTACAGACAACCTCTCTCTTTAGAAATGTGATTAAGTGGGAATAAGGACTAGTTGTGTTTAATTAAAGTAAAAAACGAAGACTGAGAAGTAATTGAATTCAAAATATTTCAGTGCAGAAAGAACACTGAGTGTGGATTGCTTTTACAACGTGCATATGATCATCTCTTATCTTCTGAAGTGCCTAAAGGCTCACTTGATTGTAGCTAACACCCTAGACCGGGGAGTAGGCATGGCTGGGGTAAGAATACCACAGCTGGAATGCCACAGAGCAGCCTCAATAGGATTTATATAAGAAGTAAATTTATGAGCCCTATTGTAAGGAGGTCAATGAAAATGCAGATGCAGAAAACGACATTTGCACATGGGAATAGGGATTTGCATCCTCTGGAGTCTTGCACTGGTAAATGCATGCACCCCTAAATATTGTTAGTGTATTTTCTGAAGCCCTTTGGAAAATTTGGCCCTCAATGTCTAATAGAAATGCTGGCGAGGATTCACGTTATTATTGATAATGTTTCTATAGTTTGTGTGTTTCCGTAAAACTAAAAACCCCTTGCAAGATTGCCATCCAAAGTCAAACAGCCCAGCCACTGAAGGAAATGAATGGCCAGATCTACAATGGCATTAAACATGAAGTGCGACAAGGTCTAGCATGACGAATGCTTCCTTAAGTCAAATACAGCATTTCCCTCAGGTTCACAGAGTATCATCCTGTCTGTTGCTTTAAATAGGAACAATACAAATTTGTAAGGGTGACGCAGCTGCAGAGTTATATCGCCTGCCTCGGCACAAAACACAAATTCTGCTACTTGTAAAAGTTATTCACTTGATGCAGACTGGCTGAATTGCACAGCAGTTTCAATGACATCCATTAAACCTGGATAGAAGGTTGGGAACAGCCCTTAAAAAAGGCTTTTCACTTTTTAAATTTAACGTATGTCCTTTGAGAGTCAGTCACATTTTACGCCTGAATGTGTTGCATGGAATATTTCAACGTAAAAAACTAACAGTGTGTCTGAGAGCCTGGGAGTTCTTCTTTAATTCCTCCTGTGCTGCCGGTGTGAACATATCAATCCGTCTCTGGATTCAAATCCCGCTTTTGTATTGGTTCCCAGATTTCTCTGACTCTGAGAAAATTATTTCCCGTTATCTCTCTCTCTTCTTGGCTCAGCCCTCAGATCCCCCTTGCAGCTCACTCATTCTTTTACTCCAGTGTCATCGATAGCTACTCGATCTTACTCAACAGCTTTGGGTGGTTGCCAAGGACTGTCTGGAATTCAAGACAGGCTGCCTTGCGTGTTCTTAGAAAGTAACTGTTCCAGCTCAGGAGATACAACTTTTGATTTGGTTGGTCTGACTGGAGGATAGGCCACCTCTGGTCGGGTCAGGTCATTACTTTTGTACTGGTTCCCTTTTAAGTCTTTTGGCTGCATATAACTGTGAAGCTATCAGAGAATGGACTGATATCTCAGGAAATCTTGCCCCATCTCTACACCTAACCATACGCAGGAATTCTAGCAGCCCTCTATGTTTGCTAACTTGCTTCTGAATGTTCCGGAGCCAGTCCAGGCTGGGACTTCCCCTTCCAAAGAAAACATTAGCTTTTAGTGCAGACGTTAGCAAAACAGCCTTCTTCCGCTTAAACCATCTTCTCGTCTTCATTCTTTCTCTAGAGTCCCTTTTTTCTCCTGAGCCGGCCAAAGTTTGAGACAGAGAGATATGTTTTGTAAAGAAGCTGAATTAGTCGTCATACCCTTAGGTCAGTAATCAGGGCCAGATGCTGCATTCATTGGTGCTTCACTGATATACGTCAGCTGAGTATCTGGTCATCGGTCTATAGCTACCCTCTTACAAGAGTTGTGCTTGGAATAACAGTAAGTAGGAGTTCATATGGGAGTTAGAAAAAAGCCCAGCAACTGAATTTATAAGAGCTTAACTGAATGGCATGAACTGGAGAGAAAATTCCTTGCTCCCGCAAGAAACTCTTCACCAGGGCATCAGTTGACACCGGGGTAGCACATACAAATGCACTTTAAACACATTGCCTCATCAGAACATAGTCTCCCTAGCACATCATACCACGAGGGCAAGCATCACCTTGGACTCCCTCCTCAAACCTTCCCCCTCTCCAGCCTCCACCTCACTGCCTGCCCAGGATCTCGCTGATTTCTCCAAGGAGAAAACCAACAAATTACTTTCCTCGGGTCACCTTCCCTTCCCACTTCCTCTCCTACAGGGACTCACACACACAGTTTTATTTAGCGAATAGACCAAATTCTATACCAGTTATAACTGCTCATGAGTTCATTAGAGGTAGATAGGTTTCCTCAAGAGCAGAATTTGGCCTAGTGAAAACAATACATAGATTACAACAGCACTCAGTTACTATATCTGTATGTGTGATGATCCATTCTCAATACACAATGTCGCATTTACACTTACAGGTGGTGCATTTACCAACTTTCTATCCCTTTAAGAGAGATCAGTGGTCCAATGGCATCTCCTATTTTAGGTATAGGGAATACCTCCGGCAGGTAGAAACTTTCAAAATGGAAGAAACGCTTGATATGCAGCCACTGTAATGTAATGTTTGTAAACAGAGTCCCATCACATTTTTTTAGTTCGGCCAACAAAATCCTCTCCAAACTGCTGTTCCTTGTTTGCCAAGTTCTTCAGCCGTAAGCCTAAGATTCCTGTAACAGCAGAACTCAGTCTAAGACCAAAAGCCTAGTTTTAGACCTATTATTTCTTGTCAGTTTGCCAGCGAGTCGCTGTTTAAAGTTAGCTGGATAGAAAGATTTGAGTCAGAGGTGGTGTGCGTCTACACAGTGTAAACGTTTGTCTCTGAAATATCCGTTCATGTTGCATTTTGTTTGGATTGAATTGGTGGAAAGACTCAGTGTCGTTACAATTTTGGAGATTTTTCATTCCATAGACCACTGGTTCTCAAACTAGGGCCGCTGCTTGTTCAGGGTAAGCCCCTGGCAGGCCGGGCTGGTTTGTTTACCTGCTGTGTCCGCAGGTTCGTCCAATCACAGCTCCCAGAGTCCACGGTTCACCGCTCCAGGCCAACGGGGGCTGTGGGAAGCGGCGGCCAGTACGTCCCTCGGCCTGCGCCACTTCCTGCAGCTCCCATTGGCCTAGAGCGGTGAACCAAGGCCACTGGGAGCTGCGATCGGCCGAACCTGCAGATGCGGCAGGTAAACAAAGCGGCCCAGCCCTCCAGGGGCTTTCCTTGAACAAGCAGCAGCCCTAGTTTGAGAACCACTGCTAGATTGTGCCCATAATTATGATTCACGAATTGTTCTAATTCCCATTTCTCTCAAAGCAGTGGCACAACGCTGATGATTAAGGAGAAGAGTTTACAGAGCTCTGGATAATAGTACATAATTCAATTATACATTTGAGTCAGATTAACTCTTTCCTGATTTCCCCCCTGAATAAGTGTGATATATCAAGCAAACATGCTTGTGATGGGCGGGTAGGCCTATGTGAATATTTCATCCTGTCTCCTTTTGGTTTGGCAAGGCCTGAGGAAAGGTAGGCCTGTATTTGTAGCATTGTAGGTCTGGGAATGATGAGAGACAGGTCTCTGTTGACTTCCCAGCCATTTAGAGGAACATCTGAGGTTCAGTCTGAGGTGCTACGCCCCTGGAGTCCACTTGTTGTGAAGAGCTGTAAAAAGCTAGGGTCAGATCTTCAGCTGGTGTAATTTGACATAGCTTCACTGGCTTCTCTTTGTCACTCTGCCGATGGCCTGCTGTGAGAACATGACCAAGTTACTTCCCCTTCTCTGTGCCTCTATCTCTCCACCCACCCCTTTGTCTGTTTAGATTGTTTTTGGAGGCAGGGAATATGTCTCCTATTATGTGTTTGTTCAGGCTCAGCTCCACGGGGCCCTGATCTCACCTGGGGTCTCTACGTGCTACCGTCACTCAAATTAATAATAATAAAAAGAATTAATTGCCACACACCCATTACAATTCTATAGTGAAACAATCCTGGGTCAAACCAACCCACCCAGCAGC
Organism: Trachemys scripta elegans; assembly: GCF_013100865.1. NCBI lineage: Eukaryota > Metazoa > Chordata > Testudines > Emydidae > Trachemys > Trachemys scripta. The sequence continues at coordinate 5,920,241 of NC_048301.1, read as the reverse complement.
CATCCTGCTGCAATGTCTTTCTATCGTGGCTCTATGACAGGCTCTTTTTGAGCCAACTTAACCCTTGTGCCTGATGCTATAATACACCGCACCAGACGAGTTAAACTAATGAGCAACCCTCACCCAATGCGGGGCACCCATTCCCACCTCAGAGAGAACACCCGAGTGAATGAGTCCTGAAGTGGGAGTGTTGGTTCTGAGGAATTCCCTGGTGCTCTTGAAACGTTCCCTCCAAAGCTGTCCGTGTAGCCCAGAGCTCGCTTGGGGCCCAAGTCTGCCACCCTTACTCACGATGAGCGAGTGCCTTACTCCGGCCGACCCATTGTGCTCTCGTAGGCTCCGCAAGGAGCTAGGTGGGAGTGAGGGTATCGGAGTCTGGCTGTGAGATCTGCCTCTGAGCAGGTGTAACTCAGCCTAGCCCAACTGGAGTCAGTGGAGCCACAGTGATTTGTAGCTGCTGAGAATCTGGCCCCTCCGGAGTAAGACTGGCAGACTCAAGCTCCAGAATCCAGATTCCGCCACCCTTACTATCATGGAGTCCTGACTCCATGAATACTCCCATTGAAACCAACGGGGCTGCTGGCCCGGTAACGTGTTACTCAAGCTCAGTAATGGTGGCAGAATCTGGCCCTTCGTCAGGTGTAAACAGCAAGGGGCCAGATTCTATTAAACGTGCTCAGGATCTGACTTCCTGAACAGTCCCATCAACCAGTGACGCTACGCGTGGAACAAGGGACTACTCAGAGTGAGTGAGGGCGGGAGAATCTTTCTTTAGGTGCGGAGTGGGATCTAGCTCCATCGATGGCGTTGGCTACTCTGCAAGATCCCTCATGTGCTCTTTTAATTCTTCATTCTCTCATCTGGTACCTACAGGTGGCTGTGAGATTGTCGTGAGGCATCTTCATAACGGAAGTCAGCTGATGTCAATAGTGGTGGGTGTCATTGGTGTGAAAGCAAGAACAGTGTGGAGCAGGGCTAGCGTGAGTGGAACCTCATGGTGGCAGGAAAGAGAAACTTTACGGTCAAAGCCACTATTCCCACCTTTTATATGTAGAAGCATTCACTGGTAGATGGAAAGAAAAGATGAAAGCTCTTTAAAGTTTTCTGTTATATTGCCTATTATACCCACAAAGGAACATTCTAAAAATCATTGAAGTCTGGGAAGGAAATTTCTCCGTACTCGTTCAACGTGTTTCCAAGTAAAAACCAAGCAGCATGACTTTATAGAAGCTTGGAACTAGAGGAATGCATTTATAGCACTTGTACGACATTGACTGAAGATGCCCTCCCTTCCTTTGTGTTTTGCCTGGTCTTTCTTTTGTCCAGCTAAAATACTTATGTGTCTTTCACCCTCATAAACATTGGAATTCACAGTAGTCTGAAATTTGATTTTACACTCAGTAGCCCACAAAATAAGACATGGAAGATGATTGGAAGGCTTCATCTTTCTGAAACCTCTCTAATATCAGTTAAGACCATGGCATAAAGTAAGGACGAAATTCCACCTATACTCTGAATCTACTTGGTTTTGTGGTTTAAGTCAGATCCCTGAAGTTATTTAAGAGAGAATGTTCATGCCAAAGAAATATGCAATGCAATAAATGGCTTTTGTGGGGCCTTAAACATGCAGGAAAGCTGAGACGTAACCACAAATGTTGTTTGTTGTGAGTCCTCTCCCAACCCAAGTTCGTAATTGCTAATATACAACAGGATAAAGGAAGCTCAAGCAAAGCAAACGTATTTAAATAAAAAAGAAATGTATCTCTTTTTTTTTTGCCTCCTGAGGCTTTGAAATTCCTATGCCACTGATTTTTCAGACTTTTCATCGATATCACTTTGAGGATGAAGAACTCATGGAAAAGGGATGATGGGATTGAACACGGAGGATCAAAATTCCAACTCTATAAACTGCAAATGAAAATTGCACATTTGTGCATGTGGGTGCATACATGTATCTTTTCAGATGCAAATATTTTGCACTGAAGTGGCTGCTTACACATATGCAAGGAACGGCATGTAAGTGCAAACACAAGGCTGTACATACAGTTTAGGAAGCTACTTTTGAAAACTTGACATATGGCATCAATAGGGACTTTAGTGTTGTCTGTGAGATGAAAATATTGGTTTCCCCCAGGGCTTTGATTGATGGAATTACTTCTTTGTTCTTTCAACTGAATATTTTTCTAGTTTACTACATAATAGTCACATTTACTCTGATTATAAGGACCAGGATATACTAAATTCTAATGGAACGATAGCTGCAAAACTCACATAAGAATGTTTTATCGCTGATACTATAAAGACTCCTCTATACTGTTGATATTTTTATACTCTGCAGACCGCTTTAGAAGATTAACAGAAACCTCTATAAAACACTCTTTAAATTAAATATTGCATTTATTTTAACAGCTTCAATCCCCGCTTTCCTGCAACATTTCAAGAATAAAACTAATCTGAGGATGTATACATGGCTTCCAACCCATAAAACTCATTTTTCATTATTTCCCCAATCTCATAATATGGAGTTTTGTTTATCTACAACGCAATCCATTTTAGCAAAAAGCCTGGCATTTAAGTGGCTGTGCTGACAGCAAACAAACATATAAAGAAGTTCATAAGCATATTAATAAGGTTGATGTAAGTAAATTAATGTAGAGTTACTGGAAACCAAAATGGGTTCTCCCAAAGAAACTTTGCTAAAGATACGTATTTTATAGCTAAAAAACATTTTTCTCTTCCCTATTGGATATTTTTCAAAGCAATATAGATCCCTCCCGTTATATTGTACTAATGTACAATATGATCACAATATGTCTTATCAATATACCAGTCACCTTAAACTCAAATTATGATAACCCTTTTTCTAAACCAAATGAAAAAGTCTGTTTCACAACCATATCCCCTGATTGGACCTCACATGGATTATTATGAAAGGTGGGAGGTCTGAAAAAATGCTCTTTCTGTTGTGATAGCAGAGTGAGCCTTAAAGATTTAAATTGTTCTAAATATAGATATTTAGAACTCACAGCAAAAAAATGCATTTTTCTAAATGGATTCCCAAAGTCTCCAAAGCAACCGGGGTGGATATCAATATGTAACAGAGGAGATGTGTAATCTGGGTTTGCTCATCAGCATTACGCACAAGAAAACATTGGGCTATAATGGTTTGTAACTGACACCTTGGTTATGCATCAGTGTGTTAGTACTGTATTGGATCGGAGAATTGATGGTGAGATCCCATGTTTTCTGCAAACTTCATCATCTTGGCTGAACCTGCCTGGGGAATGTTTGTTTTAATCATCTCTGCTCCCATCTTTACATGAACATCAACCAGATTTTGATAGACCCATAGCTTTCATGATTTACAACTTTTCCTGGCTATTTCTCACAGCTAAAAAGTAGCTGGAGATACACGAAAGCTAAAGAGAAGAAAAGTGACTTTAGTGGAAATATTCAGGCCCCCTCGGACCTTTAGTAATGAAGCAACAACTAGCAGTTCTGAGGACAGCTGTCACTCATTTAGTGGGCTGCCCAGTGAACTGTTGTAAATAACCATGTTCCCCAATGCTCTGCTTGCTAGAACTAGTCTTTACAGCTCTCATAAGCTTCTTTCAACACCGCAGACAGAAGCCATTGCTGTTACCAGCTGAATTTCCCCGGTATAGTACATCTTACAGGGTCTTCTCTACAATGATGTCCTGAAAAGCTAAGGGAAGTGGATGTTTTACTGGAGCGGTATGCAGCATTCCACAAGTTGTTAAGCTAAGGCCCAGATCTTAAATTACAGCCAAGTAAGCTGGACTCTGCATGCAAAATTGGCCTTTTCCTCACCAAATCCTGAGCTTGCTCTGTGTCGGTCCAGTTCCACAATCAGTGCAGCTGGCTGTAGACAGCCCCATGAGGGCGATCTGCAGCCAGAGATCAGCAAGGCATAGATCCACCCTGGCCATGCTTGCTATCCATGGTCACACCCCTTTTATAGGCTGCAGTGCCAGCTCTGTAACACGGGAAGATCCCACTACCTGGGGTAGTCTTCCCGTGGCTGACTTATGCCAGTTTTTGATCCATAATCCACTTCTGGTGTGGTACAAAGGAGTTACACCAGAGGCTCAGGCCCAGTGTCTTCGTCGTAGGTGCTCATCTGACCCATTAGCAAAAGACAAATAGGTACAAAGAAATACACAAGAGAATAATTGTTGTCTAGCACACTTGAATGGACTAGCTATTTATCACATATTTCTCTTAGCACTAGACAGGAAACATGGTATAATGGATTCTCTGTCATATGCTAGATAGTTAATACACTTCTGGGAACTGGTTTAGAGGAGGTGATTATTGTCCTGTCAACACCATTTGCTTTAGGAAGTGCCATATTGTTTCTATAGAACAATTTTCTTCCATTCTTCCTTTACTCAGATTAAAAATATTGATTTCCTTGGGAAGCAATGGTTCTTCAGACAGTGATTGTTCTCAAGCGTAACAGTTGTAGATCTGTTGGTACGGTCGCATGGTCACAGATGTGATATTCTATGCTATAAAGCTGGGGGAGGACAGTGAAAAGCATCAAGGACATTATGCCATCAACCCCAAGGTAGTTCAACATAAATAATTGTGTTTGAAATCCTCAAAATGAGGCATTAAAGTCTTTTCCTTGTGTTGTCTCTTTATATTGAGAAAATTAAGTGATACTAAAGACAGAGTTTATCCCACTGGCTATATTTAAAAAAATATTTTTATTGGCTTATCGTAGAAAAGGTAGGTGAGAAATTTCCAAACAGATGCTGTTCGTTGTCCGAATTGGATACATTTATGTTGAAATAGATGTGTTACTGCAAAGTGGTGCATTGACAAGAATGAATCTCTTGACTTCTAGGCCATTTATCACAGTTTTCTCTAGATGTAAAGATTTCAAGGAATTCCCAGGGCACAATAAATGCAAAGATGTATAGGCTGGTCGTATCACTAAGACTAAAGATAGAGTAGAATGGAATTAGAATAGATCAGGCCATTAATAATATAATACTGTTGCTCCCTTTTGACCCAAGCAGCTAGTCATAATTCGGGCCCTATGGATGTTCCAGTTGGAAGTAGAAATTGATGGAGTCTGATATATTCTTTGATGCAATCTTGTTTATTAGAAGGAATGTACAGAGTCCTGCTTCTCTGAACACAGGAGAAACCAAAAACAAAAGAGCAGTTTGTTAGCATACAGCCCCAAACCTCGTTAGGAAACAGTCCCAAATGCGCTCTTTCTAGCTGTTTCCTGGATCAAACTGTGCTCCTCAGAGACTGTTCCTGGGCTTCCTTGTTTTTTTCATCTGTCTCTGTCATAACTATAAAGGGAAGGGTAACAGCTGTCCTGTGTACAGTACTATAAAATCCCTCCTGGCCAGAGACTCCAAAATCCTTTTCCCTGTAAAGGGTTAAGAAGCTCAGGTAACCTGGCTGGCATCTGACCCAAAGGACCAATAAGGGGACAAGATACTTTCAAATCTTGGGGGGGAGGGAAGGCTTTTGTTTGTGCTCTTTGTTTGGGAGTTCGTTCGCTCTTGGGACTGAGAGGGACCAGACATCAATCCAGGTTCTCCACATCTTTCTAAACAAGTCTGTCATATTTCAAACTTGTAAGTAAACAGCCAGGCAAGGCGTGTTAGTTTTACTTTGTTTTCTCAACTTGTAAATGTACCTTTTACTAGAGTGTTTATCTCTGTTTGCTGTACTTTGAACCTGAGGCTAGAGGGGGGTCCTCTGAGCTCTTTAAGTTTGATTACCCTGTAAAGTTATTTTCCATACTGATTTTACAGAGATGATTTTACCTTTTTTCTTTAATTAAAAGTCTTCTTTTTAAGAGCCTGATTGATTTTTTCCTTGTTTTTAGATCCAAAGGGGTTGGATCTGTATTCACCAGGAGTTGGTGGGAGAAAGGAGGGGGGATGGTTAATTTCTCCTTCTTTTAAGATCCAAGGGGTTTGGATCTGTATTCACCAGGGAATTGGTGAAGAGTTTCTCAAGGCTTCCCAGGGAAGGGAATCCACTTGGGAATGGTGGCAGTGGACCAGATCTAAGCTGGTAGTTAAGCTTAGAAGTTTTCATGCAGGCCCCCACATTTGTACCCTAAAGTTCAGAGTGGGGAAGCAGCCTTGACAGTCTCTCTCTGTTCTTGCCTGTTCACAGTTTCCGTGTGTTCTGCCTTCCCTAGTACGCTGATATGCACATTCCTCACAAAACCCTTTTGCCCCCTCCATCCGAACTCCTGAGTGGGTTCACAACCCCTGCTTCCCTCAGGTGGCGGGCTTCTGCTCGACCCATCCTGAGGATTGTGGTCATTGAAAAGTATGTTCACACCCAATTTGAAACAGCTTTTAACTCAACCCAGCTCACGACAACACTACTGGATTCTGCCTCCTTGTGCATGTTACAATGCACCTTACTCAGCGATTAGGCGCATTGATTTCAATGGATTTACGAGTCCAGTAAGGCACTAGTCAAGCTGAAGGCAGAAGGTGGCCTCAGACTTGGAAAGACTGTATTTAAGGGAGAGGCCATGGTCTAATGCTGTGAAATTGGGACTCTGGGACCCCTGAGCGGTGGTGCTTGCACAGCCCTATGCAGGTTAGACATGTTACACAGCATTGGCAGCAGCGAGGAGAAGCGATGCCGGCCACCCCACCGCCCACTCAGGTTCATCCCCCATGGCTCCTCCTGATTGGCGTTGCACCCCCCGTACAGGACTCACGGGCCACAGGGCCAAACCTGAGTGGGCGTTGGGGTAGCCAGAGCTGCTCCTCTTTGCTGCTGCCATGGGGTCTGGCTCCTGCCACAGGCCTGCCCGGCCTCGCCAGACTTCCAGCAGCTTGCGTCCCCTCTCAGGGACGGGGCCTGACACTCCACCTGGGAGGGCTGCACTGGAAGATGACATGGACTAGGCAGGCAAGGTGCTGGGGCCAGTGACCGCATTGGGATGGCTCCACAAGGACTGACACGGGGAAAAATAATCTGGGGGCTCCCTGGCTCCCAAGCACTGACATGGATTGTCTCTGTCGCCTTGATTTGCAGATGTGCTCAGTGTTACAGATCTGGCTGAGTGCCCATCACAACAGTTACCTGTCTGTTGGATTTGGACCCAACTCCTGGGTCCATGTGTGCTCTGGACTTTATTCTGTCTGCACATTATAAATGTGATCAGGTCATGAGCATTTGTACCTAAGCAACCCATAATTATTAGTTCTCAGGCACCTGTCTCTCCCCATTCCTAGAATAGGGTACCTAGGCACCTAAGCTTTGTGAATTCCAGTGAATTTAAGGTGTCTGAAAGTCTCTTTGTTGTCCGGTCCATAGGCTCTGCACAGGGATTTCTAAAACCACAGTAACGTTTACAGTCAAAGCTCACGTAAATTACAGATATTTAGGCAAAACCACTCCCAGCCCGCCCCCTGAGTTTGTGTGCTCACCCCTTATTGTGAGTCCTTGAACCCAGTCCATATGTCAGATGGGTAACCCCTCCTGCCTCTGCATCCTGTGGGCCTTCTGTCAGGTGCGGTGAGAGGGGGAGTCTGAAGGTTTCCGTCCCCTCTGTCATGTGACTAACTGTCCAGCTGCATAAATCCAGTAAGGATTAGTGGTTAGTGCAGAAGACCTCAGGAGCCCCAAACGAGGATGACCAGTTTCCGTCAACCCAGCAAGGTTCAGTGGGAACATGATTAGGACCTGGTTCTGCTGGGTGCCCAATGCCTTCAGGCCACTACCAGGCAGCCATGGTAGTGCCACATGCTGTGCCACAAAGACTCGGTGCAGGTACATACCACAGGACGTACCACCTCAAAAGACTGGACTGACAGATTCCCTGGTGGCCCCTGATTGGTCCAGGAGCCCCATTTAAGCACAGGAGGAGTTCCATGAAGTGTCTGTGAAATGAGGTGGACTCTTTTACTAACTGTAGAGATGGACCTGCTTCTCGGCTCACTCTTGGACTCCTGACTGCAGCTTAGACCCTTGACTTCCGCTTTTGATCTCCGACTCCAATCCTGACCCCTGGCTTCAGTGGGTCTGGCTTTGATCCTTGGCTTTGGTTATTGACCTCTGACCCTGGCTACAGATCCTGGGTTTGCCCCCTGAACTCCGATTCTGTTCCTACTCCTGGCATTGGTATGAAGACACTGACCCCTATCCCGAGCTTAGGCTACTGCTCTTAGATTCTGATCCTGGTTCTGACCCCCGACCTAGGCCTCTGGACTCTGGCATTGGTCCTGATCACTAAGCCTGGCTGCCCAGGCCCCGCTCCTCACACTTGCTGGAGCAGAACCATTGTCCTAGGATGGATCTATGATTCCTCTATGATCCTTTGTTTAGAAAACAGTCACCTTTGATGACTCTGTGTTAGTGCCTTCAGGGAGGTGTCAGCATTACAGTAAGCTTCATTTGTGGTCAGGTATAGTCACCGACTCATCATTCAGCTCAGTCTTCAAAATGGTGGTGGCAATGTCAAATGAAGGACACAAATTGATAGACACGCAGACAAAGACCCATCCATCACACTCAGCGCCTTGGAAAATGAGGACCCTGGCTTCCCTACTTTTTTGTAAACTGAGGATGATAACACCTACTTCAAAGTGTTGCTGTGAGGGCCAGTTTAATCCTGGGCAATGGAGTCACACTGCTTTGCGTCAGTTTCCCCCCCATGTGTGTATGGCATTTTGAACATAAGAAAGGGCTCCATCACGCTGCAGAGGGCGAGTTCAATATTTAAGCACCCAGTTGTAGAGAGAGGAATTTCACCCAGTATTGTTGCTTTGTTTTTATTATGGAGTCAAGAAAGGGCTGTGATGTTCAATTCTTTGAAGACCTCCTAGATGTCTTCAGTTTTCCCCTTCAGTCAACTTCTGTCAGATACCTCCTCTTCAGCGTTCCATAGCTATATTGTAATAATCATTCTAGGGAACGGATCAAATTCCCGGTGCAATAAATTCCTGCAGTGAATAATAGAACCTGGAGTCCTCTCACAATCTTTAAAAGCATCTGTAAGTAAGAAATGGCCTCCATAACACCAAATATTCAAGATGGAGACAAAATTCTGTGTTCACTATGGGGGGAGTACAATCTAATCACTGTTTTATTTGCTTAATTTAATGGAGTGTTTAGACCATATTACATTAAAAGACAGCACTGAAAATGTAATTAACTGCCACATTTTGAGGGCTAGCACTTTTAATATGCATTTAAATGGTTTAATCCATTAAAAGTAGACATTTCCATTTAAATGGTTTAATCCATTAAAAGGAGCCATTTCCATTTAAATGGAAGAATGTCATTCTGAGAATGGAACGGGCATGGGCCTCTTTGTATCTTCTCTAAATCGGCATGGAAATACCAATGCCTAATCAATAACATTTAAAAAGGAGGGATTATGAATTGTGCTAATCCTGAAGAAAGGATTTGGGTTTGAAGTGATAGGATACAGCCCAACTCTTAGCCTGCTCAAAATGGCAGATGTTAATTTGACAGTGTTCAGAGTTGTTACAAACTTGAACGTATCACAGATTTTTTCCCTAATTAAAGATGTGGGATTGAAAGAGAGGTGATTTCTGAGGTGCTGTGGAGGTGCGTATGGACAGCATGGAGTGTTCCAGTGAGGATGAGCCAAAAAGCTTGGTAGAATTGCAGGTACTGTCCTTTTAATATTGGCCACTTGTTGACTCTTGCCTAGAGTCAGCTGTTTGCATGAAACCTGCCAGTTGTGAAAATAATTAGGTAGGAAACGCGGACCTAAATGTGTTTGCAAGATGGATGCAAATTGACTGATGCATTAATAATCGCAGCTGCATTACGCATTAATAATAGCCCAGAATAGTTTCAAATGGGGAATAAAGAGGCAAAATACATAATACCAGAAATTAGATTGTTAAACTGAAGCTGTTTTTTTGTACAACACCTCACTCAATGGGGCCTGATTCTGATTGGGTCCTCCGGGACTACAAGAATATTTTGTTTTACATTTTTCTCTAACCTTACCTGGATCTTCTTAGTATTTATTCACCCAAAGGCAAAAACTTCCTCAAGGCCCTGATTCAATCCCATTCAAGACATTCATTACATGAGTCCTTCCATTGACTTCAATGGCCATTGGATCGGGATCCAAATCTGCATGGTGGATAGAGGAAGGAATTGTTCCCCCAGCACTTTGAATGGCAATAGCGCCAATGTGTGGCTACTACCATGGGGCTGAAGCTGCAGAAGCATCCACACTCCGGCTCCCATACTTGGCAGAGAGGAATGGCTGGTGGACCTGCATTGGAAGGGATCCACCACCATCTTTCCAAGCCATCCTGCATGAGAATGTCAATAATTCCCAGTGGGGCATACAGAGGGTATCCAACCCTTCTGAGAATCTCCTGTCCCACCCCTCACTATGCTGAGGTTCTATTGCATCTGGGGCCTTCTGTGGGGAAGCAAGGGAAGGGAGTTACTTGTCAGAGTGAAAAAAACATGGTTTAACAGCAAATCTCTTTGGGGAAAAAGAACATTCGGGTCCAAAATAAAGGATCCCCCCTCCCTGCTGAGGGACAATGGAAAGGTACATGTCTCAGCTTTAAACGTCAAGAGCTGTGCAGGAAGGTCACCATCAGTTAATTATCCCAGATAATCCTTTGGTCTTTCCTGTAGTCTGCTACACTGCTCTCTATTCAGCAACTGGTTCAGGATCAAAGGAACAACCTTTGATTCTCTGCATTTCTTGCACCCTCGGGCAAGCACGCTACAACTTCAAAAAATGACCCACTAAACTGTTATATTTCTTACCACTTACTCATCGGATTGGTTGCACTTCCCAACAAGAGAGGTCCCATAACAAATTAAACAGATATTGGATTATTTGGAAAATTCCTTAAGATGATGATCAATTATACATGCCTCTTTCCCCAAGTTTCAAATGATATGTGCATGCATGATGGACTTAAATTAATATTTGAACTGTTAATTGGAGATTAGCCTTGACAGTGAGTTATTTTGATGGCACATTGTGCATGGACCCAGAGATAATAATGATGGGTGAATTTTTAGCAGCCTATATAAATAAATAAACATAAATGAAACCCACGTCTGCTATGCTGTCTCCAGTGAATCACGCTGATTTGTATAAAAGTATCCATTTGATGTTCCCTCTTGGGCAGGGAACCACTTTGATGCCTTCAAGGGCTCAGCATGGTGGGAACTACAGTATACAAATAAAAAATAATCATGAAACATCTATTTGTGTTACATACACGTATCACAGAGTCACATAAACTGTCAAAGCTCATTGCATGGGTTTGAAGATGCCTTTTTGAGCCTGGGCTGAACTGGAGCGGTGTGCTTGCACTGAACGATTTATTCTGTGAATTTAGCTTTTTTGTTCTGTTTTGAATTATCCAGGAACAGGCAGGTGTTTTTATGAATTTGCAATTCTTTAATGAGTAAACACTAGTTTACCTACAGCTTGCTTGCAAAATGGATGGTGTTAATATTCACTATTTATGGGTCACCTAGTTCATATGGGACAGTTTCTGATCCCTGGCCTAACTAATTGTGAATTATCAGTGAACATACATAACTGCCCAACAAAACTACCGTGTGAATAATAAACATAGATTTTCCAAAGTGGCCAGGGTAGAATGTCCAGCACAGATACTCTCCCGAGCATGGATTCAGGCTGGTATTTGCAATGCTTTTGGTTTCTGCAGATCTTCTTACCTGAACGTTTGTGACTAAGCACATTATGGAGCTTGCAAAGGGAAGAAGTGAATTTTACTAGCAAGAAGATCGGCACAGAAATCGGGCTAGTCATTGATAGATTGCCATATCTGCCACACTAGTATTTGTAAATTAAAAAAAAAATACATAATAGATAATGTTGCAGCAATTTCCTGCAATATCTCTGGGAGGTCTCACTGTATTAAGTTTATGTATCATTGTGGGCCAGGGATGGTATGTAATTCCATGGGGGAAGGTAACCCCAGTCCCTCCAGGAACTAAGAACAGTGGGGGATGATTTGGCAAATGCACTCAGGTTGTAATACTTCCAGAGATGCACTCCCTCATTAGGAGGCTACGTAGACTAATTCAAACTGAATTCTCCAGGGGCAGCAGCCAAAGAAAGGACTGTTGGATAAACAGCCTTAGCTTCAACTGACTCATCCAGCAAATGGACAGGAGCTTCCATTTGCTGGGTGGTAGGGGGCGGGGAGGGAGGGGGTGAAAAAGGAGAGAGAAGGGGAGAAGGTGGCAATCCCCTAGGGAAGGGTTGGAAGGCCTGAGACTGACCACATGGGGGGGGGGCAGGGTGCTGATCTATGCTAAGCATATTAGCGTGCACGTAGTATTTTTATTGTTTTAATATGCTTTCTCTGCCATGCTTCTACCTTAAGAATAAAGGTGCTTGCTTAGAAACAAGTGTGTGATAACTTAAAACCACGGGCAATTACCCTGTTCATAGCCGTTGAAGGGAACGCGAAGCAGAGATGCTGGCCTGTTTTGGCCATCTGACTTGTTGGGGAATTCACCATGTAGGCAGGGAGCTGTGTAGTCTGGAAATACGCTGGTCAGGAGGGAGAGAGCCGCAGGTCTCTGCCCCAGAGGAGCCAGGCGCCTGAGAGTGGGTACCTTTGTTGGACTGTAGAGGGGGAATACAGGTGCAGTTACCCTAACTGTGGCAGCTGTTACCACTCGATGTATAACAACAGCTGAACCATTGATTAAAACATCTATTCTTTGTTCATTGATATTTTACAGACTATTCATAAATGTACCCTTACAGTCTTGTAATATAAAGTGTGCCCCTCATTTTCTAATGTTTATTGTTTATCCATAATATGGGATTTGGAAATGCCTAACTGGATGTAGCGAGAACAGGTTTTTGGTTGTGTGTATCAGTGATTGTGGACTATAGGTAGGAATGGTTTTAGTTTTGACAAACCTCACCAGTCAAGTTTTGGGGCTGTGAGGTCTCACATGACCTGAGGCTCTTGATTTGGTCAATTTCTCGTCATGGAGGTTTATTTATACTGGATCGTTCGCCGTAAAAGTTTATCCTTTATTCTGCACATGTCCTGCACAAGTGTGAAGCACGACTTAGCTCTTAATATTGTCCATGTGCACATCATTCAAGCAAATCTTGTCTGTGCACATCTCCATTAGTTATTAGTTATGCAACCCAAAATGTACATGATAAAAAAAATTCAATCCACAGGAGTAATTTCATTAGCAAGTTAAATCATTCCATGTGTCAGCTGTGTTTTAGAGAGAGAAACTCTCACTAACCTGCTTTCATAAAAGGAGCTGAAATCAAGGCAGGCAATTTAAATCTTTCACAGGGCTGCCTTTCTGGCCCAGGCCCCATGAAGCAATCTCAAATTCATATCAGGATTGATCCATCAGTCCAAATCTCTTTTGCAGTTGTTGATTTGAAGCTAACAGAGATGTCTGTGTGACTGTCACAAACATATAAATGGCTGCTGCTTCTTTCCCCTTAATAAAACGTATTAGCAACTGTTGTCTCCAGAACCTCAGCTCATATGAAATGCTTCAGGTCACCCTTCCACTCGAGGAGAGAGCCAGTTTCTTAAATGAAAATGCATGTAGCTATGTTTAAAATATTGCAAGTGCAATCAACTTATAGTACCTGCTAAAAGCTTTCTTATAGATATGGTAGGTGCTCATGTTTTGAATCTTAGGGCAGGTCTTCACTACGGGGGGTGGGGTGGGGTGTGTCGATTTAAGATACGCAAATTCAGTTACGTGAATAGCGTAGCTGAATTCGACCTATCGGAGCCGACTTACCCTGCTGTGAGGACGGCGGCAAAATCGACCTCCGCGGCTCCCCGTCGATGGCGCTTACTCCCACCTCCGCTGGTGGAGTAAGCCCGTCGATTCGGGGATCGATTGTCGCGTCCCGACGAGACGCGATAATTCGATCCCCGAGAGATCGATTTCTACCCGCCGATTCAGGCGGGTAGTGTAGACCTAGCCTTAGAACTTGTTCATATCTCCTCATTTGTCTTTAAGCAATGTAAGCATGGTAGACCAAGAGAGATCAAGTCTCAGTACCACTGAGATGTTTAGAAATCACCTTCAACACCATGTTGGCCAACTTCTGCGAAGAAACTTTTTCTTCGTTAATAAGTTTTTTTTGTAGGTGAGCTAAAGATTTTTATTACAATGTAATGTCCAGACATCATGGGGTCAGATCCCATCAAGTGCTCCAGTTGCAAGCCAGTTTAACCAGCTATATAGGGAGTTGCCTAGTGTAAGGAGATCCCTGAGTGGTAGGTCAATCCCTAAACCATCCCCTATACTAGCAGCAGAAAAGAAAGTGCGTCAGGGACATACCGGTAGAAAAGGGACAGTGAGATATATCCCGTGCACAGTTTAGAATAGCCTAAAGGCTGCTCTAATTTCCTGTGCAGAATGAATTCCCCCCAGGGTCATGGCAGTGAGGGAGAACATAAGGTGGCATGAACCCTTCACTCCCCAGATGTGTTGTATGCTGCTCCAACATAGGGATGGTCCAGTGGTTAGGTGCTACCCTGAAAACTAGAAGATCTATGTTCAATTCCCTATATTGCTACCGATTTAGTGAGATATCAGGCAAGTCACTTTGCCTCTCTTTAACTCTATTCCCTATCTGTAAATTGGGAATGACACCACTTCCATATCTCACCGGAGGTTTGTGAGGATAACAACATTAAAGAGCAGGAGGTGCTCAGAGACTAGACACCTACCATAGAAAAGGTAAATAGTATCTTGAGATCACTCTTTATACTATGCCAGATTTACACACTGGTTGGGCTTGTGAGATACAAACCAGGGGCAGTAAATTATTCTGTGTGATAGCGTGAAAAGGTTTTTAGCCAATTTCAGATTTATTCTCACAGATTCAACAATGGTATTATCATAATACACCCTAGCAAAGCAAACTGTCTTAAAACAGAAAATCCAAGAAGCTGGATTACAACAGAGCCTAAACCAAAGTAATGGGTTATACATTTCTGTCAGCCATTTTCATTCTTCCTTGAGTGGTCTGAGATGCAGGGTCCACTCAGTTAGGAGGTGGATTAGGTATCATCTGTGGCATTGGAGAGCAGGGATAAATAAAAATCCTTTGCACAGAGCAGCTGTTTGGAATAAAACCCCTGCCACCCTACAAG
Source organism: Trachemys scripta elegans (assembly GCF_013100865.1). NCBI lineage: Eukaryota > Metazoa > Chordata > Testudines > Emydidae > Trachemys > Trachemys scripta. The sequence continues at coordinate 5,905,065 of NC_048301.1, read as the reverse complement.
AGGGAGCTGATATGGATATGAGAGTTTACAAGTTTACAGTGTTACCTTTGGGTTAATTAATGCAGGAACCACCTTTCAGAAGCTGGTGAATCAAGTGTGACATGGTCTACATGATTTTGCATGGGCTTATATTGATGACACTGCAATACTTAGCAGTTCTTGGTCAGATCATAAAACACACTTGGGAATTGTGTTAACAAATCTCAGAGATGTGGCTCTTACTATAAAGGTGTCAAAATGTAAACTAGGAGATGCCAATGTTTTGGACAATATGTTTGATCTGTGTACTGATGCCTCAGGCATGTGTTTAGACGCAGTTCTGATGCAAACAAAAATCGTCCTGTTGCTTCTTAAGAAACGGACACCCACTGAGCACAATTATTCTGTTATGGAAAAAACATGTTCTGCAGTTGTACATGCCGTCAAACAGTTAAGGCCCCATCTATTTAACAGACAATTTAGGGTCCTGACAGGCTGTTCGCCTTTGATGTGGCTATATTGAAACAAAGGTACGAGTTCCAAACTGCTACACTAGAGCATCACTCTCCAAGACTATGACATGGAAATTGTGCATATTAAGGAAAGATAAAATATTGTAGGAGACAGCCCATCCAGGCCTGAGGGTTATGACCCAATGCCTATGGATCATACAGTAGCTGACCCTACTGCATCACTGCAAGAGAGCAGATGTGACACAACTGGCAAAGGATTCACTATTTTGTAACAGTGACTCCTGGAGGGCTGGACAAACTCACTACACTTAACACACTGCTTTCATAGTATTTATCCGTAAAGCGTTTCATGTACAGTCTTAAATGAAAGCCAGGATCACACTGGTCATTAATATGGTTGTGAAATGTATGTCTAAATACCATGTCAAAAAGCTCTCCTTCCTCACTAAGTAGAGAACCTACATTTCCCTTCATCTTTCTCTTGTTCCTACTGTATTTATAGAACTTCTTCTTGTTGCCTTTTATGACACTTGTTTGTGTAACTGATTTTGTGCCTTAGACATTCTGATTTTATCCCTTTACACTTGGGGACAAGCTATTCGTTTGTACTCCTCCTTAGTAATGCATCTATGTTTCCACTTTTTGTAGGATTCCTTTTTGATTTCCAGGGAATTAAAGAGCTCCTGCTGGAGCCATATTGGCCTCTTACCATTCTTCCTATTTTTTCTTCACATTGGGATACTTTGTAGTTGTGCTTTTATCTCCTTGAGAAACTGCCAGATCTCCTGAACTACTTTATCCCTGAGATTTTCTTTGCTTGCGACCTTGCCTACCGGCTCTCTGAGTTGGTTAAAGGTTGCTTTTTTGAAGTCCATTGTTCTTATTCTGCTGCTCTCTTTCCTTTCTTTCCTTAAAATCATGAAGTCTGTCATTTTCTGATCACTTTCACGTAAATTGCCTTCCTCCTTCAGATTCTCAGCCAATTCCTCCCTGTTGGTCAGAATCTAGTTTAAAATGGCTTCCCCCCTGATTACTTCCTCCATGTGGGGAAACAAACAGTTGTCCCCCATAAATTCGAAGAACTTATTGAACATTCCATGTGCTTCCATATGGCTTTTCCAACAGATGTCTGGGGAGTTAAAGTCCCCTATTACTACCAGATCTTGTGTTTTGGATATTTCTGTTACTTGTCCTAGAAATGCCTCATTTATCTCCTCCTCCTGACTTGGTGGTCTACCATGACACTACCGCTGATTTCCCCCCTTGTATCTTCACCCAGAGACTTTCAACTGGTCTATCTTTCACCTTCTTCTGAACCTCAGAACAAGTATATATATCCTTGATGTATAATGCAACACCTCCTCCCTTTTTCCCCTGCATGTACTTCCTGAACAAGCTAATATTCCAGTCATGAGACTTATCCCACCAAGTCTCAGTAATACCAATTAAGTCATAATTTAGCTCATGTTCTAATACTCTTCTTGTTGTTTGTTCCCCATACTCCTTGCTTTGTGTGTAGACATCTAAGATGTTGAGCAGATTTCGCCACTGATTTCTCTCATGTTACTCTGATGATCCTATTGTAATTTTCCATGTCCCTCTCAAATCTAGCTCTCTGATAAGTTCAACTTTTTTAATGCCTACCTGTGGCTTGTGTCACCTGCCCCTTTTTAACCTAGTTTTAAGCCCTCCTCAGTAGGCTGATGAGTTGGTGCATGAATTTGCTCTTCCCCTTCTTGGTCAGGCAGACCCCATCTCTTCTCATCAGACCGTCTTCCAGGAACAGCATCCCCTGGTCAAAGAAGCCAAAGCCCTCCCATGGACACCATCTATGCAGTCAGACATTCAGCACCAAGATGTGTGTGTCCCTGCCTGGGCCCTTACCTTCAACTGTGAGGATGGACAAGAACACAACCTGCACCCCCAGCCCCTTCACCCTCACTCCCAGAGCCCGGTAGTCATTGCTGATCTGTTCAGGGCTATACAATACAGGGGTATTTTAACAAACAACCAGGTGCCTCAGCCACTGACAACTATTGGGATGGACTATCAATTATTTTGTTTATTGCTAGGAATAGTTATTTAATAGATCTTTGCAGTAACTTAATTTAGTGAAGGCGAAGCCAGAAGGGAGGAGAGGTGAACATCACCTTCTGTGCCCTTTCTTTTGGAGTGTGGGGGTGAAAGTCTGTGAAAAACAGGCAGTCTGGAAATATGTACACCTGCCACACTAGCGACCCGAAAACCACAAAACCGCATCCTGTTTTGGGCATATCTTGTAACCTTTGCTTTTGCGCCATTTGATCAGCTATGTAATACTATTGATTGACATGTCTTTGTAAAGGGGAATTGTGGGACTGGGTCGATGGATCGCTTTATGGACACATCAAGAAGATCTCCAGCTTCACACGGACAGTTGGCCACTGGAACACTTCGGCTGAGTTCACCCGAAGACCACTCCAAACTCTGGAGGGGTATTTTGCAGTTTGGGATGCTCTATAACCTATTGCGTTTGTGTATGCTTGAAACTAAACAAAGCAGTGACTTCAGGTAAGGGTGTTCTAATGGGAATACTGGAGACTAATAAAGTACTGGCTTTAAGTGAAAGTAGGTGGTTTTGATTTGTTTGTGCCAGTCATATAGCAGACAGAGGTGCTGCATCTCCCTTGGTCTGTCCTGATACTGACTTGCAAAGAGTAAAGTTACAGCGAGCTTGGGGTTTGGTGGAACCTCAGGTAACAAGGGTTATCAAGCGCTTTGGGTTCAAGGGGAACCCCAGGTAACAATACCTGGTACCATCATTAGCACCCAGCATGGGATAGTGGTCAAAGGGAAGGATCAGCCTTGGCAACCTTTCTGTGATGTCTCAGATGTGGGGAATAAACTGATAATTTGATTTTACAGGTTCAAAACGTAACAGTATCTCTGAAGCTCAGACCCTGAACATCGTGGTTGTCTGGAGTGAATGTTTACAGCTGATTTATAAACTGCTTAAAATGGGTTTCTCTTGGAAATAATTATGCAAACTCAAAGCTAGTGGCACAAACTGGCTTTGTTGTACTAAGAACATTTTTCCTGTTCTGAAGACCTGGATAATGGTAAATACATCATCCAAGCTTAGCTGGGTAAAAATTACTGCCAGTTTATCTAACAGTTCAGGACATTAATCCGTGAGGTGCAATTGTCTTCATGTATTTACAGTCAAAATATTCAAAGGCAAAGTCCAGTTTGCCTCCAGTTCTCTCTGCTCAGCCTTGTCATGATTAAAGACGGCCTGAACTCCATTTGGAAAAGTCTAAGTACCTTTAAAACACTGGGGATCTGCATGCCGACAGGTAAGGCAGCAATTCTGCAACATCCATATTGTAGACTCATCCCAGAGGCTGGGTGTTTTCTGCACGCTGGATACAAGAAAACAATTTAAATGCATTCTGACCATTCATTAAGGCTACACAGGCCTAGCTCAGAAAATCTATCAATCACCTGACTTGTTGATTCCTGTCCAAATGTCCATGCCGTCCAGCTCTATCAGACATATTGCACCTGCTGAGATACAAGCCATTCATATCTTATACACAATTGTTCAGTGGCGTATCTAGAGCAGTTAGTGCCTATTGCTAGCAAAGAAATCAATTTCTCAGCACTCAGAAGACCCTGCCGCCCCCAGGCCATAAGTACTTGCTAGAGCCCAAGTCAGATTTAATTATTGCTTAAATTCCATCTGGCAAACATGATGTTAATGCAGAAGTTTGGAGAAAATAAATAGCGACTGCAGTGAAAATACATAGCAGTGAAGGAGAATGTGTTTAAACGAAATAAAGTCTTCTAAGATATCATCCTATAAAATCAGGAGACAGCTTTTAACTCAATCGGCAGGAAATTAAACACGGGATTCCTGCATTGTGAAGGGCAGCTGCACACCTGATTCCAAAGAAATAATAATGAAAGTGACCCCTAAGCCTCTCCTGGAACTCTAGCATCATGCGATAGCCTGGGTTTTTAGTCTATAGCAGCCATGGAAGATATATCACAAAGTGGGAGTCTCTCCTGCAGTAAATGAGTTGGCTTGCTAAAAAAACCCACTCCTTTGTTGCTCAAGTTCTTTTTGATATCCTAGCAACTGTTCTTGTTTCAGATTCTAATTTCAGAGGCACCACATGCATCGCCCCGTGTCTCAAAATTAAACTGTAGCCACACACAGCTGAGACTGGAATCGACCCCTTCCAAGCTGGCGATGTCTAGCGGCCATACGCACACTTTTGCATCAGCTGAGCAGCCCTGCAGAAGGCCGATTGGTTGAACTTGGGAGAGCTAATGTTCCATCAAACAATTGGGTCTCTAAAATACAAAATGAGTCACATGTGGCCCGTTTGCTCTCGCCCCATCTCCTGTTAGTGACATACAAAGGAAAATGCATTATGTGTAATTGTTATCAGCAAACAAAAACTATGTTTAATGGCAGAGAAGGTTTCCACAGGACACACCCCATTCTCCTCCCCAAACCTGAAAACCACGGAAATAAAAAAGAAAACATTCAAAGAGTGGTCAGCAATTATATTCAATGGTGTTTTTTTTTTAAACACACACAAAACAAAGGCTTAAAGCCTCTGATGAAACTGAACTATCTAACACAATCTTAATTATGGTGCACCATAATGCTGGGTGACTTCGCCTATGCTCTCAGGACATCTTGGCAAAATATCCCACACATGGTAAAATGGGTTCAGCTAACCCACTTTTAGCAATATCAGGACTAGGCGCCCTAGCGTGGACAGTCCACCAGCTGAGAAGACCGCGGTGGTGGCCAATCCTGAAGGATTACATGGCATGAAGCTGAAAGTGTTGTCAACTGCAAGGATACAAGCAGCTACTTGTATGGATAGACAGACTAGATTAGTGGTTCTCAACCAGGGGTCTGGGGCCCCGGGGGGGGGGGGGAGGCTGAGCAGGTTTTAGGGGGGGATGCCAAGCAGGGCCAGTGTTAGACTCATTGGGGTCCAGGCCAGAAAGCTGAAGCCCCACTGCATGGGGCTGAAACCACCGGGGCTGCAGCTGAAGCCTGAGCAATGTAGCTTCATGGGGGGGGCTCCCTGTGGCATGAGGCCCCTAGAAATTACCCTGCTTGCTACCCCCTCCCGCTGGCCCTGGCTTTTATATGCAGTTCTTGTGGCACAGGTGGGCCATGGAGTTTTTATAGCATATTGGGGGGGGAGGGGGACTCAGAAAGAAAACGGTTGAGCACCCCTGGACTAGAGGAGGACTCAAAAGTATTGAGTTGATGGTCCATTGTGGGTTCATGGCTGAGGACAGGGGACGTTTCTTGGCCTCAAGTATACAACTTCTGCACACCGCGGTGGCATTCAGGCACCGGGGACAAGGTTCAAGCAAGGGCATTGAGGTGAAACAACCAATGAAACCTGCCCATTCCACGCCAGAAGGACAGAGCAGTATACTGCAGCAGCAAGGAGCAGTTTCTGAAAGTCGCATAATGGGTGGCTAGCTATGTGCAATAGAAAAGGAGGAGAGTTTTATTTAGTCTTATTTTTGGCATGAATAGGCGTGTGGGAAGCAGGGCCAGCTCCAGGCACCAGCATTCCAAGCAGGGGCTTGGGGCAGCCATCTGCAAGGGGCATGTGTTTTTGCCGCCCCAAGCAGTGCACCGAATTGTCGCCGCAGACGGTGGGGGTAGTCCGTGTGCCCTTAGGGCAGCATGCTGAAGACAGAAGCTGCCACCGAATTGCCATCGCCACGGAAAAGTGCGTGCCGCCCTAACGGCACACGGACTGCCCCCGCCGTCCACGGCGGGAATTCGGCACGCTGCTTGGGGCGGCAAAAACAGTAGAGCCGGCCCTGGTGGGAAGGAAGAATGTGATGCTTTTGGCTCGTGCCATCGGTAGTGTTTCTTGCCGTCCATATCATACAACAGCAGTTGTGTAGTATCAGCCAAAAAGATCTGAGAGACAAGGAACTTGCTCCTCCCTGTCCTGCAGCAGCCAGGCAGGTTCTTCTCTACTCCAGGGTGGGGATCCAAACCTAGGTCTGCCCTAACCACTGGGTTAAAAGCTGTTGAGGGAACAGGAGCGGGAATTAGCACCACTTCCACTGCTGGCTGTTTTGTGACTAGCCCTTTGAAAACTCCTGGAAACAAAAACATTTCAGGACTAACTATACGCTCCATTCATCCCCAAATGGACTTTTTCTCTTTCTCAACATTTTTCGGAATGTTTGGATTCAGTTTGACCCAAACGATTTTGTTTTTCAGAAATACCAATGAACCAAAAAACCTGCACAATTCTTTGCCCAGTTCTACACATGACACTGATGTTTCATCTTTCCAGTTCCCTGCTGTACCCTACTACTCCAGAACAAAACTCAGTCTCAAACATCAAGTATTAGGGAATTTATAAAAGAGAGAGGCTCTAAGTGTATTATGGATCCGGTTCCTATTAGAAATGGGTCCATGTTGCAAAAAACTGGATCCAAAGTTCAGGAGTGTGCTGATCTGGTTTTGATTTAGGGCCATCTTTCATTCTGATAGGCCATACCTTTCTATCCTATCAACCCACGTCCAATTAGGACCTTGCATTGCTGGTGATGCTAGTTTTAGAATCCCTGGGCAGTGTCCAATGGAAGCACAGTCCTGACAGCCCATTGTACAGCCTAGCGTCAATGCTGATTGCCAGCCAGTGCGTGTTGACCACCACCGAGCATCTGCTTCCCTAATCACCTCCTCCTCTCACTGAACTATTCTAGGCCTAGAAGCAATTTTAAGGCTAACACATTTAAAGAACTTGAACCAGCTGTAACAGTCGGAGGTGGGGACAATTATTGCTTCCCTAGTGCCCATTCGGTTCCAGTGAAAACAATTTCCAGTTCCTAGCCAGTTTCTTGGAGAGAAAAATAAGACTCGGAGCCATCTGCACTACTCAGCGTATGATAGGCACAACACTTTGTAGCAGGGAGAAATTTCTCTTCAGGATCAACAAAGAGTTTAGTGGCACCTTAAAGACTAACAGATTTATGTGCCACCAGACTCCTTGTTGTTTTTGTAGATACAGACTAACACGGCTACCCCCTGATACTCTTCAGGATATTATTTTTTTTCTTCTATTGGATTACCTCCCATATGAAATGACATTGGTGGAGCAGATGGTGGAGAGAAAAGTTGGTCCAACACTTCATCCTGGCCAGGCTGTATTTCAGCAGAGCAGGGTGTTCTCTAATTGGTAACTCTGTTTGGTTTTGGTTTTTATGCTGGGCTCTCATCCCATCCATTTCTGCTGTGTGCAAACACCCAGTGAGGAGTTACAGAGCTGTGAATAATATTTGCTTTTTATGCCGTTCATTTGGGCAGACACCTGTTCAAGCAGCTCTGTGGAGCCAGACATGGACGGCCTCCCAAAACAGAGTCTACATTTTTGGAAGTTGGATGCACAAGTGGCAGACAGATTAACTTACTCCAGTGCATCATGTAATCTATATGGTGACACATATGTTGCCTCTAGTTCTGACATTCTCCATTCTTGTAATTATGCAAGCACACTTGTCTTTCCTATTACCTTGTAATATCCTCCCATGTCTGCCTCTTCTTGGTCTGTTTATTCAGCTAAATCCTAGATTGTGAGGTCTCTGGAGCAGGATGGTCTTTGGGTTACTCCTTTGCAGTCTAGTATTATAGGGCTCTAGTCCCTCACTGGAGTCCTTGGGTGTGAATGCAATAGAAGACAGTAATAATACGTTCGCTGAATAGCCTTGTGCCCACTCCCACTGTGGTGTACTTCTCTGGCAGTGATCCAGCCATGTGATGACCCTTCCTGCATAGGGAATCCTTTGGAAGTGACCAGCTCCGGTTCACAGGCATATGTAACATGGCAAGGAAGTATGGCATCTCCCTTAGATGCATTTGGCAATGAGCACAAAGTATAGCAGCCTTGGGGTTGCTCTAATTTATATTGAGGGATGGCCCTGTGAATGGTCAGCTTCAGGATTGGAGCGGGAGGGACTTAAAGGCGTGTGACCACCTGATTTGCGCCCCTGCCCCTGGGCTGTACAGCCTAGCATCTGAGCCGTACCACTGAACAAACAGCCGCTTAGGATTCCAAAGTGGGGAATGAGATCCTGTTAGAATCATAACTTAATTTAATTGTTGATTCTTATATCTTAAAATGTTGCAATCTTGTCACAAACTATGTAATGATCTTTGACATGGATCCAACCAATACCTTAAGGTGCACAGTCGTTAAAACCCGGCTCAGCTACCGCCCTGGGACATCCGGAATGTGTAAAGGCCCTGGGAAGGATCTTCATCTCCTTCAAAGGCCTTGCCTACACTACAAAGTTCTGTCGGCAAAAGTTACGCCGCTGTAATTAAAGCGCTTTAATTAAACCAAAGTTGCGTATCCACACTATGCGCCTTGTGTTGGCAGAGCCCATCCACACTAGCAGCTCTTGCATCGACACAGAGAGCAGTGCACTGTGGGTAGCTATCCCACGGTGCAACTGGCCGCAGGGTACTTTGGGAAGGGTTGGCAGTGCCTCATGGGGCAGGCACAGCATCACACATCCCGTCATTCCAGGGGCATCCTAGTAGCTTGTCAGCTGCTTTTCAACTGAAGTGTGAGGGGGAGGGAGAGGAGAGTGACATGTGTGTGTGGGGGGGGAGACAGCAGGCTGACCAACCGATCTTGAGATGGAGAGGGGGACACCCCTTCCCCCCACATCAGCCCCAGCTCTGCTCGGCCCTGCAGTCTCTCCCGAAGCAGCCTGCTTTGCCTGCCTATGGTTCTGTGATTCCCTCCGAGTTCTCCCACAGCTGCTGGGAGCAGCATTCCGAGCCGCTCTGTCAGATCTCCATGCTGAGGAATGTCAAAGCAGCACCACAGTCCCCCGCACCTCCCCATTCCCCGCAGCAGCAGGCTGCCTGCCGCTGTGTTCCTAGTGCCGGGCAGAACAGGAGCCTTCCTCCCAAATGATTTGCTCTTTGTTCCCCCAAGCTCAGCTGTCAGATACTTCCCCGGAGCTTTGAAAGGGGAGGGGCGCATGCCTGCAGGGCAGCAGAGCTCAAAACCGTGAGCTGAGTGGTCACGCCAGGCATTGTGGGATACTGGCGGAAGCCGGTTCTGTTGACAGAACAAACAGCAGCGTCTACACTGACGCTTTATCGCTTTAACTTTGCCGCAATAATCTCCATGCCTCTCCTCGAGGTGGTTTTATTTTGTCAGCAAAACAGCAGCGTTTTGCCGCCAAAAGTAGCTCTGTTGTGTGGCCCCCTCCCCTGTTTTTCTGCCAAACCTTTGTAGCGTGGACAAGGCCTTAGTGTTGCAAAGAATGGTGGAGATTGGACACAAGGGTTCCCTGTCCTTGAAGTCTAATATGCCAGTAGGGCTTTGTGGAGACGTTGGAAATTACAGTTTTGAAGTGGCTGAATTCCAGTGAGGACAGAGAAGAGCCAGGCCCTTCCTTAGAAAGCATTTTATTCTTGGCAAAATACTGTGTAACCAGATGGAAAGCCTGGCTCATGGCAAGTCAGCAGATACTAGCCAGCAGAGGACAACTCGAGGACTTTGCCCTCCCCTTTTTCCATTCCATACGATGGGTTTGGCTGCTGCTAAGAAACGGCAGGGTTACGACAGGCAATTGTTTTTCCCTCACGAGACAGAGGCTGTGATTTCCAAAAGAACCTCGACTCTCATGGATTTCAATCTGGATCTGAATCCATGACTCCTTTGGAAATACCAGCCTGAGAACATAGTGCCCCATCCAAAGCCTACTGAAGTCAATGGATCAGGTCCTTTTTGGAAAGCAAACCCGCAGACTCTGTGCAGGTGTGGTCTGGTGGGCCTTGTCCCCAGCTTTTGAAGTGGCTGAATTCCAGTGACAAGCCGTCAGCCACACCCAACTCTGTGTCAGCCCGCAGTGCAGGCTCTTCTATTCCTCCGTCACACAAACGCAAGAAATACTAAAAAGGAACAAAAGTGTTTGTCCCGACCAGGACTGGTACTGCAGGGTCCTCGACCCTCCAGTGGCTCCTGGGTTACGGGGCTCCCTTCACCTCAGGGCGACGTCAGCGCATTCCTGCCCTGTTGGAGCTGCCCACTGCTGCTTAGGAAAGTGACTGTCTCCCCCACCCTTACAGAGCTGGGTCTTTACTTTACTACAGCTGGGAAGAAGAGACGATCAACAGCTGCCGCTATTATTAACTGGCTCAGCTGGTTCCCAACACCTGGCTTCTGGCCATCTCCTTAGGCCAGGACTTGCTTGTGCCCTGGCTCTGCTGGCGCTTAAAGGGGCAGGCTGCCCTGCTCCACTAAACATAATAACAATCACTCTCTCCCTGCCCCCACCAATTTTCCACAAGATTCTCTCCTGGACCCCGTTACTCAATAATTCTCTTCTGCCCCATTACCCACTCGCTCTCCCCGGCACCCCTTCCATCCCCATTCTCCTCCCTCAGCACCATGTTAATTCTCTCCTGGACGCCTCCTGTCCCCACCCTCATTTTTGCGCCCTACCCTCCTCTTAACTCCCTTTTGCCCCCACACCTCCTCCTCCTCCCCCAATGTATCCCATTCATATTTGGACGCCTGTCCTTCTGCCACAATCACTCTCTTTCTGATCCCATCCATCGTCCTCCCTTTCACAGAGGCGATGGAAGAAGGTGGCCAGAGGCAATGCGGGTAGTCGTTTCTTTACAGCCCGGCCCGTACAGAGTTGACAGCTTTAATCTCCACTCTGGATCCCTGTTGCGTGTCTGAGAATTCTTTCTATCCCCATTGAACTGATGAGACACTTCTCTGCCTCAGTAACTACGCTTTGATCCATCCATTGATGACGGTATGGATCATTTAAGTCAAGATCTACAGAATCCAGTGCTAATGGCTTTTTGGGGCGGGGGTGGGGGTTACTTAGTTACATTTCATGCTGAATAACGGTTTGTAAACTGGGAAGACTCAGGATTAATCACCAGCATTATTCAAAGTTTGTTTATGACTCTCATCACATTGTGTTCTGCCCTGTAGTCGTTAGAAAATCAGTTTGCTTTATAGTGGAAAACTATGTACAACATGTGCACTATGGAATTAACATGGGCCTAGAATAAGGCTTGGATTTTAATAGCATTTCACTTTCTTTGCTGTGCTTGCTGCCTTCCCACCTCACAATCCATCCATGGTTGCATGAAAATGATTAAAATTCTGATTACTGATATGAACAATGCGGGAAGGAACAGCTTCGGAATTAAAATTCAGAGAGAAATTGAAACCCATAACAGAGCCTGCATTTATATTCAAAATATGCTAATACTCTGATGCACGAGATCTTAGAATTCAATCAGGGATTCACCTAACAATAAAAAAAGGCTAAAAATATATGTAGAGAGGACAGTTGGTGAGACAGCTATTTGATGATATTGATAAAGCCCTGATATCGTTTTAAATATTGATTGCTAGATTTTTTTTTAAATCTTAGATATTAATCTATCACAAGCAAAGGTGTCGGCAATTCTTCGCTGGAAGACGGCACAACGAATGAAAAAAGATGTTTCTCGGTGTGATCATGAGGTTGAGAAAGAATGAGCTGTTGTAGACAAGCCAGAATGTTCCTATTTTATTTATTTACTATGCAACGGCATCTTAATTGTTAATAAAGCTCCAACAGTCATGATGGGCTGATATGCCTAATTAACAAAAGCAAAAATTCAGATGCAAATACAATTCTGGTTTCTGCTTAGTACTGTTATCTGGGTTTCTGGCAGGTGGAACGCACGCAGAAATATTTGTCAATATAGTGTTTTTTCAAAATGTATAGCCACACAATATGCTGCCCTCGTTCAGAAATACTCAAAAGGCACAAAGGGCAATTAGATGTCCAACTCCCGTTGGAAGCCACTGGGAGCGAGGCACCTATCGCATTAACCATTAGTTACTAATGACTTAAGTGGTACCCTTCTGCATGCATCTTTGCCTCAATTTGACCCAAAAAGGATTAAGTTTTAGCAGGGAGTATTTAGACACCAACGTGTTAACTGTGTGTAGAAAAATGTATTCTACCAATGGCTAGCCCCTTAAATGGCCCCTCTCCAAACCCGTGGCATTGGAAGGCATTTGTGGAAATGTGGCTATGGTGGGGAAAGACACCTGACATTACTCCAGAAGCTGTTTTGGGTGCCACTAATGCTGAGGTTAGTAAAATAATTGCCTTACACATATATGCAAGGCACCAGCTGCTCACAAGCAGTCAAACCTTCATTTGGAGATCTCTGTAACTCTCATCAGCTCTGAATCCGGCACAAAATCTGCAAGGCAAATTACTGGCCGGAAAGCTGGGAGCTGAGTTCTGAAGCTGTTTGCTAGCATGCGCCAGATCTGAGCTCGCTTCCGAGGAAAGGGTGCATGCTTCCTGCTCGAGTTGGTGGGGTGCTGGTGCATTGCAGAGGTGATGCAGTCAGTCGGCAGACGAGAGGTGGGAGGAGAGAGATTGATGGATGACTTAAGCAATCACTGAAGAAGTGATTGCTTAAGTCTTGCATCTGAAGAAGTGAGGTTCTTACCCACGAAAGCTTATGCTCCCAGTACTTCTGTTAGTCTTAAAGGTGCCACAGGACCCTCTGTTGCTTTAAGCAATCACTGGTGACCAAGGGAAAAGAAATTGGCTGCAGCGTATCCATTTTAGAAGTGATTCTTAATATGGGATGGGGGCTGAATTCCAGTGGCATAATGAGTGAGACTACAGCTCAGGCTGAAGTATCTCTGAGACGTGCTATGTAAATACAGTTGCATGCTGGCCTATCAGAGAGGGTGGCAAGTCTCTGTAAGTCTAAAATGATGCATTTTAATCAGAAGAGGAAGCATAACATCAAGTCTCTTTTTGTATGTTGAGTAGTTGTTCAGGTGCTATCTGTAGGTATGCAAATCGTGATACAAAGCTTCCTGGCTTTCACTGCTTCTGTGTCCACGTCCAACTTCTATGAGTTGCTAATATTTTCATGATAACTGCATGAATTCTAACTCCTCATATAAAGCCCACTGCTGCTCTTAAGTTCTCACTTGCCTTTGGTAACTAAATAATGTGGCCTCACTCTTGTCGTGTTCCACAGGCATTCCTTGTACAAAATATCAGGTAGTGGAAGAAATGCTGCACGGGCTAAGGGAAGGCTGTCTAGCCATCCAGAGCGAAACTGGAATTTTGTAGGGCAACCATTACCTGTATTAAAATGAGGATGATGTCCTGGTGATGGGAAATGTGGTTAAGATAAGAATCATTTGGAACCATCACCCCTACCTGAAACTAAATTGCAATTAGACCTTTTTTTAGGGTCTGCGGGACAATAGTAATGGACCCATTTTAAATAACTATATAAAGGTTTTTGTTTTCTTCCGTTCACTTGCGTAACCTGTACTTCCTGGAGTCTTTCAGAGATGGCTTATTATATGAGACTGCAGACCCTCCTCCGAGAGGCGGCCCAAGCCCCCCCCGCCCCGAGCTTGCTACTTGGAGTAGCTTCTCCCCCTTCCTCACACAGCCTGGTATCTGGGTTATTTTTTGTGACATCTGGAGCCTCCACATGAGGTGACTCCTCACTGTCCCTGGCCCACACGGGGTCCTATCCTTTGGGAAAGTGGCTAATGCTACCAGGAATATAAACCCTGGTACACAAAAAACAATATAGTACATCAGCACAAACCCCAGCAAGGAAATGACCCACCTAAAACAACAGTATAACAAAAGGGACTTTTATTGGGAGCAGGAACATGGGATCTGGGGCAGGAAGGGGTTAGGGTAACCAATAAATACTGAACACCTCAACAAATTCCTCACCCCCAAACACTCACAACTCTTCCCAACCCCCAGCTCCCTCTGTATTGACCTCAGCTGGTGTTTCTAGTCCATTCTGTTCCCTTTTCTGACTCCAAGTATGCTGGGAAATGGTGTCAGAAGGCTCTAGACTCATAGAAGATTAGGGTTGGAAGAGACCTCAGGAGGTCATCTAGTCCAATCTCCTGCTCAAAGCAGGACCAACACCAACTAAATCATCCCAGCCAGGGCTTTGTCAAGCCGGGCCTTATGTTCTTAACCTCTAAGGACGGAGATTCCACCACCTCCCTAGGTAACCCATTCCAGTGCTTCACCACCCTCCTAGGAAAAAAGTGTTTCCACTCTAATAGCCATTATTGTGCTAGTCCATAGGGTAGCACTCCCCTCCGTCCACCCAGAGGCTCAGTGTAGATACTGGCCTGTTTGGTATTAACTGTAGATCATGTCAAGATGGTTAGCAAATTAAATCTGTGTTAGGTCACATAAAGGACTATAGAGACATTGGGTAAAGCACCAAAGGAACGTAGGGCCCAATGTCCCACTGAAAGGCTAACAGATTGGCGTAGCCATTTATACCAGTCAAAAGCTACGTGTGGTCATTTTCATCTGGTATTTTAAAGAATTGTATTTTGTGCCCTTCACAATCTAATATGAATTCATTGGGCAGCACAGTGATCACAGCAGAAGAAAGGGGGCCATCAAAATTTCTTGATTAAGATATTTAATTCCCACATTTTCCATCTTCTATTTAAAAATAATTTCCTACACAGTGTGCGAGGGCCTCCCAACATCCAAACACTGGACATGCCCTGTTCTTACCCATTTCTGCCTGAGCATGGGGGCCAAAGGAGTTCTTTGATCTAGAAGGGAGTGATACAACTAATAAACGAGATTCTACATTTTTTGATATTTTAGCTTCCCATTTCTCCTCCCACAATAAAATCTTAACCCCCTTCCCGTTAGTTCACACCACAGCTTGCAGGTTTGAACGAGATACATGTGCTGCATTAATTCACCCGCAACTTATTCATATTGGAGACTGGATATCTCACCTCAACTATAATACCGCCTGCTGCTACCATCTTGTGGAATGGAATTTGTGACTCCTATCATGGCTTAGTAGCGCCCACATCTAGAACTCATGCCTGTCACTACCGAGATCCATCGGGAGAGTGATAGCATTTTTAGCATCACAGCATTTGAATTTCATTTGTGATGCATGGGGCCATCCATTTCCTAGTCAGAGGACTCTTCGTAGAAATCGCTTCATGTGCTTCAAAATGTGATGGAAAATACTGGAATTCCTTGGAAGGAGACTTCTCAGAGAACACTGGTTCAGGCTGGTAAAGTTCACAATGTTTTATTCTCTTTGGCCTAATCCAAATATTGTTTTTAAAAATGTTCTTTTAATTTTCCAGAGATTAAAGCACTTTGTAACTTTACTAGAGCATATCTGTGTAGGCTGCATCCCCCGAACAGTTCTCCTTTCCGTGTCATTGGAGCAGGAGGGATGTGATTGGTTTTGATGATTTGCTGTGAACATTAAGGCCCTGATCTGGTAAAGAGACGAATGCTCAGCCAGAGCCTCGCTGAAGTTAACGGGGTTCCATGGGGCAGAGACGTCTCCCTCTTGGCATTTCTTTGCAGGTTTGGGTTTAGCTTTATAGCAAGCCAGTGAGGTTTGGAATCTTCTTAGTTTCATTTTGAAGCACTAATATTTCAACTTAAATTACATGCAAATAACCTGCAGCATTCAGTGTTAATGCTTGATTTGCGATAGCACACGGAGCAAGTAATCCTACTATAGTATTTCATTTGTCTTTTTTATTTCTGATGCTTAGTTCCTGGTAAGGTATTAAAACAACTTTCTGAATCTTCTAGAATAAATAAATCCAGCCCAACACTCTTATTTTTTCATATAACAGCAAAGAGATTTGAAATCCTTTATGGAACAAGCCTTTATGTATTTGTACTATCTGAATTTTTCTGAGTTTACAGCTAATTTCTTCAGTAAGCTCCTCAAGTGTGGTACATAAATGGATTAAATCACTTTTAGAGCAGCTTAAATAGTATTCGTCTGATAATTTATTCAACAAATTTCATGATGTTTTGCAAATAAATTATTTGCCAGATGTTTTTATCATGATTTCACAGTGTATAGAGAAGGAAGAATGAATTGCAGAGTTACGCACATGAGTAACTTTATGCATGTGAGTAGCCTTACTAAGTTCAATGCAACTACTAACATGCTTAAGTCTTTATAAGATACAGGCCAAATGTTCTAATTACTTGTACATTTTAAGAATTAAAAAAAATTAAATACACCTCTACCTCAATATAACGCTGTCCTCGGGAGCCAAAAAATCTTACCGCGTTATAGGTGAAACCGTGTTCTATTGAACTTGCTTTGATCCGCCGGAGTGCGCAGCCCTGCCTCCCCCTGGAGCACTGCTTTACCGCGTTCTATCCGAATTCGTGTTATATCGGGTCGTGTTATATCGAGGCAGAGGTGTACTATTTTCTTCCATTATTTCCAGAGCTGTTGTCTAATCAGAAACTGAGAAGCAGAATAGTCTCAAAATTTGTCCAAGTTGTCCAAAAAAATTATAGCGATGATCTCAAGTAATAGCATTCCTATCAGGTAACTGCTTAGAAAAATACATCTTAAAAACACGCAATAAAGTTGCATTATAGGTTGCATCAAGACAGCATTAGTATCAAAGATAGCAGTTCCCCAAAGTCTTGGATGCATTCTGTCATGCAAGGCTTGACATATGATTGAACTTCAGTGAATTGTTTGCTTGATTCAAACTCTAGCAACTAAATTCCTGGGACAGAGAAATAGACACTAAACACCACATCTAGCTTCCCCTCAAGTCAATTTCCTAATCTATTACATGTCTGTGGATTGGCTGCACCCTGGTTGAATGGTGTGGGGCCTATCACACCACCAGTAGGTAATTGCCTCTGATAGTCATCACACTCTCTGGCTCAGAGATGACTCATCAGGCTTAAGCAGGCTCCGGCTCAGAGGCATCACAGTACCAATGTGTACAGTAAAATGCCTCACAGAAGTCCAAGTCCATCACATCAACACTGTTAACTTCATCAACCAAACTTCTAACCTTATCCAAAAAAAAAAAAAAAAAAAGATATCAAGTTAGTTTGGCAGGATCAAGTTCCCATAAACCCACGTTCATTGGCCTGAATTACATTACCCTCCTTTAATTCTTTTTTAATCAAGACCCATATCAGCTGTTCCATTATTTTGCTTGGGATCAACATCAGGCTGACAGGTCTATAATTATTTGGGTTATCCCGTTTACTCTTTTTAAATACTGGCACAACATTTGCTTTCTTCCAGCCTCCTGGCATTCCCCCACTGGTCCTTAACGTATTGAAAAAAAATCAACTTTCATATGCTCCAGGATAAGCTGGGTTTTTGTCAAAGAACTCTGCCTCCTGGGTCTGAAAGGGAGCTTGATCCTTCTAACCTTCAGCATCTGTGTTCAGGACACATTAGGGGACAATATTATAACCCCCACGTTTCAAACTCTCCCTACAAAAGGTGCTTGTGGAAGTTAGGAAAGTCTTGCCAGCCGCACAGGGAATGCATTAACAGAGATTGCCATCCGCCACCTGCCGTAAACAAACCCACAGGGACTCATGAAAAACCATGAAGCAATGATTTTGGAAATTCTGTAATGATGGGTTTAGAAGATATAGCCTGCAATGGTGTGTGATGAGTGGGTGTAATTGAAGGTTCATCACATTCCCATTTTAGAGGGAAACATTTAATGAGTGTTTCTGATCCATAAATGTGGTAATACTGAGGATAGCATTCCCAGTTCTACCTCTACTTCTCCTTTCTTATCTGTCTGGTTTTCTGTTCTTTGTTTTCTCTTGTCTGCTAGAATCCTAAGTCTAGGCTTTATTTGGTGTCTTGTATCTGGGATTTAGAGAAGATTGTTTTTTATGTGTCTTTATCATGTTATTTTGTTTCTCTGGAGAGGTATGGAGCAGATTGGTGTATTTATCAAGCACAGCAAATTGGATTTTACAGACATCTTAGATATTGGATCTCTTGTGCTTCTCGATTAACCTAGTCAAGAACAACAAAAACCATGTGGTGATGGGCCTGCTTGGGTGTAAACTGAGGGCAGAAATCCCAGAATCCTCAGAAGGTTTACTAAAATTGAAGTCAATGCAATATGGGTAGGCTTGGAATAATTAGATTTTTAATCGGCAAATGTTGGTATATGTCAATTTCACCATACACACCCCACAAACTAACAAAAAAAATTCCATTGATGATCATCAAAATTTACAGTAGGCTAAGTAATAAAAATGCTTCTTGCCAACTTACTAGAGTTTCTCCTTAATGTATATAAAATGTGTTGTAATGAATGTTCCGTAAAGTCTGTATTTACAGCTTTGCCGGTGCAGACAGCTCGGGTGTTCACGCAACTGGAACTGCAGTTAATTATGCAGCACTCATTAAAGCTTTAACTTTATGAATCTCAACATCTACTGTCATTAAGTAATTATTACCCGACCCTGCATTATTTCCAACAACGGTGAAAATTAAAATAGATAACAATTGAAACAAGTGCTTCAAAACGAGCATCAGTATTGTCCCTTGAAATTATTAAAAAAATACAAAACAAATTCTGCCAAGCCGAAATGTGGCAGAAGGAGAAGTCAGTGGAGTGTTGCCAATTTGTCCCAGCAGAGGATCTGGCCTTAAGTATTGCCTGCTATCTTTGGTTTCCATTTCTAGTGCAGGTTGGTTAATATAGTGTTCTTCACCTTGATTCCAGACAAGACATGCATCTTTCTCTTTGGAAAGAAAGCTTGGAACCAAAGGATTGGATTGGATGAGATAGATACATAGAACTATTTATCTAACACCTTCAGGTGATCTTTCATTGACATGAAAATGTGGGCAACCCATTTCTCCAACTCTTTCCCAGGCCGACATCATTTTCAATTCTTGTAAAGCTGGAGATGGACCATTTGGTTTATTGGGGATGCAAAGAGCCGCAGACTAGGTCTGTGTTTGCCAGTCCACAAACTGCAGACCCGAGATTGTTTGCTGCAGTGCCAGTCTGCTGCATTATTTCAGCTGGAAATTTGCTCTCTGAAAAGGCAGCAGCTGGTTGCTGAAAATAAACCAGTTTTGCTTGATGCTGTCAGCAGAAAGCTGTCTTTTAATCAGTAAATGCAGCGTGCTGTTAACAAAGCAGCATGCTTGACAGACAAAGACACTACAGGTTTCAGAGGGGCAGCCGTGCTAGTCTGTATCAGCAAAAACAATGAGGAGTCCTTCTGGCACCTTAGAAACTAACACATTTATTTGAGCATAAGCTTTCGTGGGCTAGAGTCCACTTCATTAGATGCATGAAGTGAAAAATACAGGAGCAGGTATAAATACATGAAAGGATGGGGGTTGCTTTACCAAGTGTGAGGTCAGTCTAACGAGATAAATCAATTAACAGCAGGATACCAAGGGAGGAAAAATAACTTTTGAAGTGGTAAGAGAGTGGCCCATTACAGACAGTTGACAAGAAGATGTGAGTAACAGTAGGGAGAAATTAGTAATGGGGAAATTAAGTTTAGGTTTTGTAATGATCCAATCACTCCCAGTCTTTATTCAGGCCTAATCTGATGGTATCCAGTTTGCAAATTAATTCCAATTCTGCAGCTTTCTGTTGGAGTCTGTTTTTGAAGTTTTTTTGTTGAAGAATTGCCACTTTTAGGTCTGTTATTGAGTGACCAGAGAGGTTGAAGTGTTTTCCTACTGGTTTTTGAATGTTATGATTCCTGATGTCAGATTTGTGTCCATTTATTCTTTTGCGTAGAGACTGTCTGGTTTGGAAGAGGGGCATTGCTGGCACATGATGGCATATATCACATTGGTAGATGTGCAGGTGAATGAGCCCCTGATGGTGTGGCTGATGTGGTTAGGTCTTATGATGGTGTCCCTTGAATAGATATGTGGACAGAGTTGGCACCAGGGTTTGTAGCAGGGTTAGGTTCCTGGGTTGGTGTTTTTGTTGTGTGGTGTGTAGTTGCTGGTGAGTATTTGTTTCAGGTTCGGGGGCTGTCTGTAGGTGAGGACTGGCCTGTCTCCCAAGGTCTGTGAGAGTGAGGGATCATCCTTCAGCATAGGCATTGTCACTTCTCCACACCTGCCTCTTCTTGGACCGGATTCTCCTCTCCCCATACCAGCTTTGCAGCAATGTGACTCCACTGACTTCAGTGGTGGTATGTCTGATTTACAGTAGCATACGTGGGATTCAAATCCACTACCCTGCATTGTACCCTAACACACTATCGCATCAATACAACATTGCAAAGAGTTGGAGCTGAATTCTGTCCGCATTTACACCAGTGTCAATCCAGAATAACCCCACTAATTTGAAAGGAGTAATGCTGGATTGGGAATGAGATGTGGATTTTGCACAATGTTTATACAAAAACGGACCTATGAATTTACTATTTAAAAAGAGATGTACAAAATCAAGACAAGCTCACCAAAGCAAGTAATTACTCCAGATGGCAATGACTTCTCATTTAAACGGAGGGGGGTATGTTGCACCATATATCTATTCTTTGTCTCACACCCATTGCCAGTATATGGGGGTATAAGCAGTAAACCAGCCTCAAGGTAAGAATCTCACATACAGCGAGACACCTCCTAAAATGTTGTGAAAACAAAGGACGGCATAGCACATTTAGTATATAAATCTAAATGTTGTTACTATTGCAACTGGAACATTGTGCTTTTAGCAGATGCATTGCTCTGTTACGTATCATGTCAGGTCAGGTCACACCTTGCTACATAATCATAGAATCACAGAATCATAGATGTGTAGGATTGGAAGGGACCTCAGTAGGTCATCTAGTCCAGTGCCCTGCACTCAAGGCAGGGCTAAGTAATAACTAGACCATTCCTGACAGGTGTGTATCTAACCTGTTCTTAAAAACTTCCAAGGACAGAGACTCCACAACCTCCCTAGGCAATTAGTTCCAGTGCTTAACTACCCTGATAGTTAAGTTTTTCCTAATGTCCAACCTAAACCTCCCTTGCTGCAATTTAAGCCCATTGTTTCTTGTCCTAGCCTCAGAGGTTAAGGAGAACAATTTTTCACCCTCCTCCTCGTAACACCCTTTCATGTACTTGGAAACTGTTATCATGTCCCCTCTCAGTCTTCTCTTCTCCAGACTAAACAAACCCAGGTTTTTTTTCAATCTTTCCTTGAAGATCATATTTTCTAGACGTTTAATAATTTTTGTTGCTCTCCTCTGGACTTTCTCCAATTTGTCCCCTTCTTTTCTGAACTGTGGTGCCCAGAACTGGACACAATACTCTAGTTGAGGCCTTAATGTCTTGTGAGAGGCAATCACTAGTTAGGGTGGACTTAAGAGTGCTGCTTTCTGCTCCCTTGTGGCATGTGTGACTGTCAAACCCCAAACTCAAACACTGGAAAACCAAGACAGGCTCATTCACAGTAAGGATGCCACAAAGCACCCTGAAAACTTTCCAATCTTCTTTTGAAAAACTAAACAGATTGGAAATGTAACAAACAACCCCACCCAGAAATATGGGAAAGCTAAATAGCCCTATGGGAATCCTTGAGAGGCAGAACTTCCTCATGCAAGCAATGAATCCATTTTACAAGACAAAGAAAACTTTATGGGATGGGGGAAGGGAGGGGGAAGGAAAGGGGACACAGAATACACTTGGAAAAGCCAGTAATAACAAATCAACAATATCTGTATGTATCTATTAAGTAAGACACCCCCACCCCCAGGATGTCTTGGCAATTGTCTGAAACTCTATCCTCCACTCCCAGTGCGAGTTCCCAACCAATCAATGCATTCCTGCAATAGCTCCCCCTCCTCCACTGCAACCCCCACTCAGGGTTTGCTGTCCAGGGTTGGTGGATTTCAGAGCTTGGGCAGATCCATCTCCATCGCCGAGGGAAACTGCAGGGCTTGCTCCTCTAACCCAGGAGTGGCAATCGCACCGCTGATTTGGTTGCCGGGTAGGGGGAAGAACTCTGGTGAGCATCATCTATGATGCCGCCCTTCACAGCTTCAACAAACGATACCTCTGCACTATTGTCTGTATCTACACAAAATCCTCAGAGATCCTCAAAGAGATCTACACAAAATCCACAAAATCACTCTTGTGCTGAACCCTGACCTTGCCACCAAAGAAGCACTCCCGCCTAATCCCAGAAGCTCCGCTTTTTCCTTCTCCCTTAGGCCTCGTCCAGGCTCCACTACCCAACCATGCCAGACTGCAATTTTGGTGAGGACGACAGCAATACATAATGGGTGCCCTTCTCTTGCCCTTCCATTACCCAGCAGGGATAGTAACATTTTATTACCCCCAAACTGAAATGTAAGTACAATGTTTATATTTTATAATTATATGGTAAAATGAGAAAGTCAGCCATTTTTCAGTAATAGTGTGGCTGAGACACTTTTGTATTCTTATGTCTGATTTTGTAAGCAAGTAGTTTTAAAGTGAGGTGAAGCTTGGGGGTACACAAGACAAATCAGACTCCTGAAAGGGGTACAGTAGGCTGGGAAGGTTGACAGCCACTGTTTTTATTCCATTCCCAAGCTGTTTTTCACCTCCAAAAAATACAACCTTGATTTCAGTCTGGATTCTATCTGTGATTTATGTTTTATAAAGTGGGTTTTTAGTGCTTGTGAAAGAGTCCAGACTGACATCAATGGCTGCCAATGTCTCGCATTTCATCAGGTAATGTGTGGGCATTGGCAGTACGTGCTGCCCTGCACCACATCTGGTTTTCAATTCGCACCCCTACCCTCTCTTGCTTTGACCAGACCTCGAATGCTAATGAGTTTCATTTGCTGCCGACTGGAGCCACCTCCCGTATTTCATTCGCAATCCTCTCAGCTATCCAATCCCTTTTAATAACTGTCCATGATGGATGATGCAATAGAAGAAGCCTCATTAAATACTTTTTTTTTTTTACTTGTAAGCAGTTTTCCAGAGGAGCAAAAAAGAAGAAAGAAATATGGGCAAGACTTTAAAACAAGGGCCAGTGATTACTAATTCATTTGCTATTCATCGCAATGAGAACAATAATGAATCTGGAGGGCGTGGATGTGGGCTTTAAATGGAATCTCTTTCCATTGACACAGGAAATGTTTCCCACGTCCTGCTGATGGTGACTGAATAGAAAAGCCAATTTCAGAGGCCAAATGACTGACTCTGCCGGGAGCTCTGATCTGTCTCTAATGAAGAAATGCGGGAGACTTGCTGCCTCATTGAGCTTTCAAAGGACGAGATTATCAATTGAAAGGTATTGATGGGAAAAAATGCAAAACAAAATAAACAAAACTGGCCACACACATGTTACAGGGTCTATTTTTATATGTCTGCATTCACAATATATTATATGATTGATAAATAATCAAATATAATCTCAATAAACAGATTTATAACACAAAGAGAAGAACACAAAGCTCTAGAGGCTGTTAACGTAATTTGAAAGACCAAACGAGCCACGTTCTTGGGAGTTCTTTCAAATGTAAAGGAAGAGTCAAAATAGGGTCTCTTCTGTGGAGCAACCTCACCACCGTTACTTCTGATGATTTGTAGGTCAGCTGTGTCTAGCGCCCCTAATTGAAACTGAGGCCCCTTTGTCCTGGAGGCTGCTCAGACAATCCCTGCCCCCAAAAGCTTCCCACCTAAAAAAACCAAGCCAGACAAGGATGGGAGGGGAAACTGAGGCACAGAGCAGGAATGTGACTTGCCCCCGGTCACACAACAGGTCCCTGGCAGAGGTCTGAGTCCCAGGACTGTGCCCTGCCCAGGGTGCCAGTTTTTTTTTGTGTGTGTGTGTGTGCATCTTCCCTTTGAGAAAGGGCTTACAGCAGATCCAAACTTCTGAATATTTGCTCCTCTCCCTCCTCTAACCTAGGAGCCAGTTGAGGGCCTGAAACAAAGCCAAGTGAATGGGTCCAGATGGCCAAGGAAACGCAGTGAGGTTCAGCTTGCAGCAGTCGCTACTCATGCTCCGGCAGAGAGGAAGGGCTTGAGGGCAGTGCAGCTGCGGAGAAGGCAGGAGCAGAATCCAGGCCCCACAGCTCCGCGAGGAAAGACAGCCCCCATCTCCATGGAGGAGCTGCTTCCCCATCGCGCCACCTGACCTCTGCCTCCTCCTAGCAGAACGGTTGATTTAGGAGTCATGCTTCCATTGATGCCTCTGCCCATCCACTGGGAGGAGCAGGAGCAAATCCTGGACAGGAGATGTATTAACTCAGGCATGGACAGCCACTGAGGTTCTGCGTGCTGTTCCCAAGCCCACCCAGTCCAAACCACGAGGCACCCCGCTGGGTGGTGGGGTGGAGGTGTTTGTCTGATCTCTCTGGGAGTGGGGAGCAGGTAGCCATGGATCCCCCTATATGCAGGGCAGTGTTCTCTCTAATTTTTTCCCTCCACGTGCGGAATGAATTTTGTTATGTGCACCATATCGAGCTAATGTGTGGATCTGAGCCACCAGTAGAAACCAAAAACCGAGATCTAATATATATTTTTAAAAAGTTCCCATAGGGATAATGACTCCAGCCAGGACAGGGTAGGCATTTTTGGACTCACTACTCAAAGGATTAAATTTAAGCGTAAGAGAGAAATAAAAATTATGAAATGCATAGACCAGTCAAAACCCTAAACCAACACACTTTGAAAGAAGTATCAAGTAACCAGAACAACAATAATAATACACGTATGTGTTGGGAGGTGAGTGTGAAAGACAGTGTGTGTGTGAGAGACAGAGAGAGACACACGCTGTGTGTGTGTGAGAGACAGAGATATAGTATGTGTCTGTACGTGTGTGAGAGAGAGAGAGACAGAGAGAGACACAGGCTGCCCCTTTAAGTATGTTGCCCTTTTAAGTAGATCGGCACTCAGCAGTCTGAAACCTGCTTTCAGACACAGCAACAGCTGCCAACAAGCTCCATTTGTCCTGAGCCCTGTCGTGCCCCCCCGCCCAGCAAGCAGGAGGCTCCCGGGAGCTGCTTGCCAGGAGCTCCAAGGCAGAGAGCAGGAGCAGCGCGGCAGTGGGGGGAGGGACACCTTAAGTGAGTGGCATTTGATAGCTCCATGATTATTACCAATACCTTAGCTCATACGGTTTTCTTTGTTTTGATGATGACCTCACCTGTCTCCTTTGTGGAGCAAAGTTGGGCTGATTTCGACCTCTGTAAGCTTAGGTGAAAGAATAGGATTTGCCCTGCAAGCTGATAGCTGTCTCCGTTGCATTCATTGTGATCTCCTGTGGAGGAGAGTTCCGCAGATGAAGGTCCTCCACTGAGAATGCTCAGGTCCCAGGCCCCAAAGCTTTTTGCCATGGCATCTGTCAAGAAGGTTTCAGAGTAACAGCCGTGTTAGTCTGTATCCGCAAAAAGAAGAACAGGAGTACTTATGGCACCTTATAAATTTGTTAGTCTCTAAGGTGCCATAAGTACTCCTGTTCATCTGTCAAGAAGAGCACCCCTGCTCAGCTCAGCTGTCTTGCAGGGTCATGGAAGGCGAGGCAGTCCCTAACATAGACACATCCTACCCTAATCCAATAAGCATCTTATTCACTAGGGGCAGGACCTGGAGCTGTACCTGAGATTAAGTGATGAGCAAGTGGAGTGGGCAGAACACCGGTGCAATGGGCCTCTTCGCTTAACAGGTGAACTGCTGCATGCTGAACATGCTGGAGTTACTGCACGGCCTTCACTTTCAGGCCCAGGTGCAGTAGGTTGCCATCGCCTGTTCTGGCGTTGATGAATCCCAGAACTAAGGAATGGGGACAATCTCCTGGACAGTGGCTGGAGGGAGAAGGCCTTTCTTGCTGTCTGTTTGACCAGGACCAGCAATGTGTAAGAGAAGAGATCCTGCTATGCGACACTCAGAGGGCTGATTCCCTCATTGAAGGGATATTTTCTACCCAACTCCTGGAAGAATTCTCTCATCCAACCACCATCTCTTCTGTCTTAGATAGATTAAGCTCAAACCATCAGCTCTCCATCTTTGTGCTCCTCTCTCTCAGGCAATGGGGCACCCTGGTGATTGTCTTGACAGAGTCTGCCAAGGCAGGGCTATAGAGCTGGGTGTCTGCACCCGTGCCAGTAGAATCACAGAAGATTAGGGTTGGAAGGGACCTTAGGAGGTCATCTAGTCCAACCCCCTGCTCAAAGCAGGACCAATCCCCAGACAGATTTTTGCCCCAGATCCCTCAATGGCCCCCTCAAGGATTGAGCTCTCAACCCTGGGTTTAGCAGGATGTGACGAACTGGGCCTGTTCTCACTGTGGTCTGTGAATGCTGACAGGGGAGTGTGCTGGGATAGTCTGCATTGCAGGATGGGATCTGCCCGAGGGCGCATACCTGAGTGTGTAACATGAGAACCCAGGAAGGGGTTGAAGGCGAGGCGACTCCTTAGCCCGGGAAACTGAAAAGGCTGTGGGAGGGGTCGCTGAAGGCAGAGTGCTGGAAGCAGGCTGGAGAGATGGCTGGGAGGCAGAGATGGCTCTGACCCCCCAAGGGGGACTGGGCTGGGATGGCCGGGGACCCCAAGATGGACCTAACTGAGAGGGTCCCTGTTGTCTGTGCCTGCAAGACCTGTCTTGGACGGTATTCCTGTCATCCAAATAAACCTTCTGCTTTACTGGCTGGCTGAGAGTCATGGTGAATCGCAGGAAGCCGGGGGTGCAGGGCCCTGAGTCCCCCAATACTCCGTGACACAGGCCAATGCTCAAACCACTGAGCTACCCCAAACGTTAGCATCTCACAGCTCCCCCAAGCCATCCTGGCTATCCATTGAGGAACGGCAGTGATAGGAACGGGTTTTGAGGGAATCCACGTATGACGGTTCATGGGGAGCAGGTGCTGATGCCCATTTTGAATCCACAGGGTCAATCCGAGAGCGAAAAGCCAAGGTAGCAGAGTGCTGCAGCATCGTCCCTGGCTCAGTCTTGGGAGAAAGTCAGTTACCGGCTGCTGCGGTACATTGCAGCATGGCTCTCTTTCACTTAGGGCCCTTGATTCTGCTGCTGAAGCCGCTGCCAGGTGGCCCGGCAAGCACAACAAACGCCAGAAGAAGTCTCACTGCGATATATGTGCACGACGCGGTCAAAGCTGCACTTTGACATCAATATGCTGTTGTCATGCAGCATGACTAACATGTGCTTCCGAGGCTGGTAAAAAATAGTCACCCTGCAGTCTCGGCAGAATAAACTGTTCAGGGGAATATTGGTCGGGCCTGCTGGATGGCTTGGATTTGAATCTTCCAGCTTCTAGAAGAAAACAGGACTTCTCTGATCTTTTGGGAACGGGTCAGAATGCCCCGTTTGCCTAGCCCTAGTGGTATAACATTGCATGGCTACCATGTAAGAGCGTTCGGATGTGTGGTCCCGTGGGCACATGCAGGGCATTATTCAGCCTGTCGTCCTACCCGCCCGCAATCACACGGGTTTGCTTCCACAGCGTGATCTGCTCGTGCTGCAGTCTCTCTATGAAGTAACCGTAGTGCCTCTAATATAGTTGTCGGACACTGTGCTATTACTTCTCCAAGTGAAGAAAAGCAATCCTTCAAGAAGCGATATAAAATGAGGATGGTTCCCCAGCGTTCAGCGTACGAGCAGGCGAGTCTGGTATTTAATTTATTGGGTACTCCTGGGCACCGAGCAGGATAGATGTTTCAATCCCAGACCATGTGAAGTAACAAGCCGGGAGAAGTCTATGCTCAGTGGTATGATATGTCAGGAAAGAAGAAAAGCCTGCGGGTTTGAGCACATTACTGAATTTAGGCAGCGTGCCAGGACTTAACCCTACAGAGAGTCTTCATTGGATTTTAATCAACCATTCTTGCGTCAAGTCAGAAAAGAAGATTTCACAGATTTTTCCAGTCTGAGCGGAGCGGGCGGTAATGCTGCAATCACCTGAACGTGCTCCTGGGGGGCGATTATGGCTTTTGGCTTTGACTAGAGGGGGCTGCTAGCTAGAAAGGGGGAAAGCAGGGAGCTGGATTGGGGTAAATCATGTTGTGCCAGACAACGTTGCACAGACGTAGGAGTGCTGCTGTCATCGGGCGTGCATGCCGCATAAAATAATATCTGCGCAAAATGGGAATTCTGGTCAACAGCTTCCTGGAGCTGAGAGAATATTATGAAGGTGTGAGCTAAACGAAGACCAACTCATTTGCAATCAGCCTTGCAAATGAAATAATTCACCCAGCGTTGTCATGCAAATGGCAAACAGAATCAGGGTCGACATGTTGCAACTCCAGCAGAGCACACATCACGCTCAGCCAAGTGGCAGGTGAAGGTTGAAGTAACGTGCTGGATGGACCTGTAAGTCACAGATGGCAGAGAGAGTGGCACACTGTTAACATTCGGACCCCGCATGCCACTGTGGAACTGCCAGCAAGAGAAGACAGAGAGGTAATAAACACGAAACCAGGACTGTCACTCACTGCCAGTAGCGCCTCCTGCTGGCCATCCTGGGAATGAGCTCTGCCAGCTTTGCGCTCTCCCTCCAGTGTTGTCCTCCCCCTGCTGTTTCACCCTGTGGCCCCTCTCACTCCAGGGACTGCCGTCTCCTCGGCATGGCTTGACCCTCCGGCCAGGTCACTAAAGTCCTCCCCTTCCGGGGAATTCAAAGCCCTTCCAAACCAGCCGTCTGGCTGGTGTCTCCAACACCCTGCGCTACTACCCAGTGGCTGGTAGGGGAACCTAGGCCCACTCTCTACACTGGGTTCAAGCCCAGGGACCCTATAACAAGAAGTCACGGTCTCTGCACAGTCCTACCCCTGGTTGCTGTTTCCCTGGGTTTCTTCCTACTTTCTTCCTACTTCTCTGGCATCCCCTCTCTCTGGGTTTGCCACCTCCCAACTCCCTCCACTCAGGGAGTGGCTGCACCCCCTGTCAGGAGCCAGCTTCCTGGTTTTATAGGCCCCTCCTGTTCCTGCACTGGTGAGCCTGGGTGCAATCAGCTAGTTCTCTGCTCCCTGGCTTCTCCTCCAGGTGCAGCCTGGGGAGTTAATTGGCCAGCCTAGGAACCTTAACCGCTTCCAATCTTATGTGGGGTGGACATCCCATCACAAGGACATAGAAGAAGCCAGGGCATTTTCAAGTAGTTGGCTACCTCTAAACATTGTACCAGCCACATCCTGACGATCACCCCGAGCAGGAGGGCATGGTGAGCTGAAGAAGCTGCTTTTTTAATGATTGATCAATCGTGCTGAGTTTACAGACGCACTCAGGAGGGTGGAGCTCAGTTATAACCACCCCAAGCACGGGCCTGATTCCCACTGGCGAAAATCAGGAGGAACGCCACCCACATCACTGCAGGGAGATTTCTGCCTGCAGCGAGTCCTTGGAGAAGTTGGTAGGTGGATGGCTCCGTAGCAGTTCCATGGCAGTACACATTAAAGGCCTGATTTCCTGTGGTGGCCTTTGAATCAGTGGAGGCCATTTTTTACCCCTAAATAACTGCAGCTGCTGTTCATTGTGGGCACAACTGGTGACACCTCCAACCTTGTTCCCCTCACCTCAGTTCCAAAGGCTGCCCCTCGGCTCATCTGACCAGCCCACCATTCTGGTCCCCACCATTGGCTTCCTCTTCTGCACAATGCCAAGCACAAGTTTCTTTACGAAAACACCATCATTTAGCCTCACCCTCCCTTTGAAGTGTGATCACTTATTCATTAGTATGAAAATGAAGGAGGCTGGCCTTGATTGCCTGCGTTACCCACAGGCAACTCTGCACTTTCTCTCATGCCCCCCTAGGCACAGGGCTGGCCTTACGGGTGGGCAATGTGGGTGACCACCCAGGGCCCTGTGGTCAGGAGAGCACCATGCAAGTACTGCAAGCTGGCGGGCCTGGGCTGCCGAGTGGGGGTGAGGGCAGGTGAGCCCATGGCTGGAGTCCCTGGTCACCCCTATGGAGCCAGCGGACTAGTCCTAAGTGCCCCTTTCCTGTGGACACAGGCACCTGCTCGCCTCCTGCTGTGTGTTCAGGGGATGTATGGCCGAGGGAGCTCCCAGGCTCAGAAACTCCTCCCTGTGCAGCCCAACCAGGCTCTGGGGCCAAAAGCCTGGGGTGTCAAAATACAAGTTCGCCAAGGGCGCCATTTTCCCTAGAGGTCGGCCCTGCCCAGACATGGGAAAAACTCCCTGTCAAAAACCTTAGCTTCTTGGATATCCCATCTTGAAGTCTCCCTCTGCCATGATGCCTACAAACTGTTACTGCTTGCATTGGCTACGTCCGGACCAGATCCTGCTTACTGATTCAAGCACACCTATTTCCACTATTACCTTGTCCTTCCATCCTCACTGCCTGTCCTTTGTCTGTCGAGTCACCTGTTGTTCATTGCAGAAACCACAGATTACATTGGGGCCTCCCTGCAATTTTTTACTGTGCCTCTCAAAGATGAGCCCTGCCTCCTGCTTGGGGTCCGTAGGTACGATCACAGTGGCAGCAGTAATCAGTAACGGCATCAAGTGGTGTGGTGCCATTGATTCCAACGCAACTCTGCCGATTTACAATAGCTACGGATCTCAGCCAACGATCAGACAACTAAGTGCTGCCAATAGCCCCTGTAATGCATTACGATGCAATATTTCATGTGCCCAATTAAGCACTGGCTCGGAGCCAGGCTGAAAATCAGGTACCGACAGTAAAGCCAGGGGAAATTTTCAAAGTGAAATTTAAACCCAGGCAAAATTCACTTGTCAAAGGGTGTCGTTAAAGACTCAGAATCAGGCCCAGGTTTGGGGGACAGTCGGACGAGTTGTGAGCGTGTCCGAGCTGAGTCGGGGGCGAGCATTTTAGCTGAGTCCAAACCCAAAATGCAAATCAGAATGGCTGAGTTGCGCAAATAGAAATCCAAACTGATGTTTGCCAGTGGCTCTGCACCAGCACCCTGAGCCCTGGAGTTTCACCCAGCTGTCATGAAGCCTCTAAAGCCATGAAGGGATTAAGAACCGGGGTTGTTCCATAGCACAAGAATATAAACTGGTAGATCAATATCAACAGCTTCCCAAGGGATGTGGTACATTTGCCATCACCTGGAGTTTTGAAATCAAAGCTGGCTGTCTTTCCACAAGACAAGCCCAGGGTGAGCCACAAGTTATTGCTATGCTCATGGCATACACAGAGTTAGAAACAAACCGTACAGAAATACTCTTCCTGGAAGGTTGCCACCTACAACCTTATAGCTCAGAATCCAGAAATCTAACACACATCAGCCGAATTCAGGGAGAAACAAAAGCAGGCTGCTTTCTAAGGCAAAGGACCCAACTGGCTCCAGACTGGCTGTTTTGCAGGGTGCCCAACAAGACCTAGATGATACAGCTTCCCTCAGCACCCCTAGGCCACCAGCAGGTCCAGGGAAACTCCTTATAATGTAAAGTGATAGCTTGTAATTTGACCATGGGTTTCATAACCACAGTTATTGGGCTTGATGCAGGAATCGCTGTGTGGAACTCTTTGGCCAGCGTGTTATGCAAGAAGTCAGACTAGTTATAATGGCTTCTTCTGGCTTTAGACTCTTAGATTGTTTTTCTGCTGCTGGTAGCTACATCCCTTGCTCAGCCATATGATTCCAAGCAATGCCTTCTTCCTCCAGGGCTGGCTAGCTTGCTTTGGACTTTAAATAACTAGATACATTGCTGTAGTATCCAAGCACCTGGGTTGCAGAAGCAAGCCCACACTTTGTGTTTATGCGTTTGCCTCGTGGTGCAGTGCCTTTTAAAGCAGAGATCTCTGTATGAGATTATTTGTGGTGAGTAAAGCTCCTTTCTGGTTAACCTTTGTGATTAAAATGAAAATCATTAACTGCAGCTTTGCAAGGCTCCTCTGAGCTTTCACAAGAGGATGAATGTATCAGGAACAAAAAGAAAATGCCCATACGTGTCTCCACTGCTGTCCTGACCCCAAACAAACTCAAACACAGCTGCTGCTACACTAAATCCAACCAGTCTCATCTCTGGGCAGCAGAGGGTGGAGGAGAACTTGGGCTCGACCTCAGGCTCACACAGAGATACTAAAATCACCCACTTCATATGGAGCAGCCAGTTTCCCAAGGCATATCCCAACATGTGCCCAGGTGGAAGAGATTCCGATCACACACTCGGGAGGTAGCTCTGAAACAGGTCCCAGAAATATTGTCCTATACGATGCCTGAGAAAGGGGAGAGACTCTAGGTTATACACCAGTCACTTTGCCTGTCCATACCTGGGCGAAGCAAGAACACACGCTCTAATATACTGTCAGCTGAGGCTGCAAGGCACTTTATAGTGGGACATCTGTGTCGTCTGCAACAGTGGTTCTCAAAGCCAGTCCGCTGCTTGTTCAGGGAAAGCCCCTGGCAGGCCGGACAGGTTTGTTTACCTGCCGCATCCGCAGGTTCGGACAATCACGGCGCCCACTGGCTGCACTTCGCCGCTCCAGGCCAATGGGGGCTGCGGGAAGCGGCGTCCAGCACATCCCTCGGCCCGCGCTGCTTCCCATAGCCCCCATTGGCCTGGAGTGGTGAACCACGGCCAGTGGGAGCCACGATTGGCCAAACCTGCAGACATGGCAAGTAAACAAACCAGCCCGGCCTGCCAGGGGCTTTCCCTGAACAAGCGGCGGACCGGCTTTGAGAACCATGTGTTCAAGGCCCCGGATCCTGCAGTTTGATTTGCATGGGCGAACCTGTGTGGATCTGATGGCAAGATCTGTGCCTCAGATAAAAAGCAGGGGCTCTATGTGTGTGTGTGTGTGTGTGTGTGTGTGTGTGTGTGTGTGCGCATATACTCTTCCATCTGGGCATTGGGGAAGAACATGTTTATTTACATTGATGTCCAGCCCCGCACGCCTGTCCAAGGAATCTCCCATTGACTGATCATGCCCCTCATCAGCACGTTCATTCAAAGCAGTACATTGATTAAACGGGCCAGATCCTCCCGTCCTTACACTGGGCTCTGTTGTGCCTTTCAGGATTTACTCCCTTCTGTGGCTTGCCCTGGTTTCACCTCCTCCCCACTCCTGACCGGGTGCCCAGTGACTCGTATGCTGCTGGTCTTTGCACGCTGGTAAATGAAATTACTGCAATTATTCCAGCCCTCCGTGCGGGTGCATAAGAAGCCTGAGTAAGGATCTGGCCCGTTTGTGTTTTTCTTTGTGACTGAAGAACTGGTGCGTGGACAGGCCCGGTGTTTGAATGGCTGAACCGCGGCTGTTGTTGCTGTGAGATCACGGTGTTGATCGGAGGAGGAGTGTGCAGCTGCGAGTTGTGACTGGTTCTTGCGATGGCATGTTGCAACATGCAGTGGATTGCTGTGAGTAGGCCCAGGAACAGTCTGTGACTATTTCTTGTATCGTCAACACACGTGCTTAGCAGAAGAGCCTGCAAAGGGACTGCTAAGTGCTCCGGGCAAAGTATAATCAGCAATGGTAGTCACTGACAAACGTTGTCACTTAGGAACCAACATGCAGTTACGGAACAGGTTATCTTGTAATGGAAAAGATAATACCAGCCGCCGGAGTGTCATTCTCAGGGACACTGATACCAGCCCAGGTAAGGGTCTGTTAAGCCATTCTACAAGATTGTGCTAAGGGGGCTGAATTACTATTATTATTTGTAATACAGCAGCACGCACAGGTCCCAGCCAAAATCAGGGCCCCAGGATGCTAGGTGCTGTACATATGTGATAGCTACCATCAGGAACTGAACTGGGAAACAGCTTGAACTTAAAAAGCCAGGCTCTCAGCTGGAGTATGAAAACAGTCTCTGTGGATCAGAAACAGAGAGGGACTCAAACACACATCACTGACTCTCACTCTCTCTCTCTCTCTCACACTCACACACACACACCCACACACCCACACCACACACACCCACACCCCTGCCCCCAATCTGGATCAAGAATACGGACGAAGGCTGGGGAAATCAGGTATTACTGTCCTCCTTTTACAGCTGGACCCAGATTTCTTCAATCGCAGGCCCAGTGGTTCAGCTAGGAGCCCATCTTTCTTCTCCTTAGACACAAGTAAAAGATCTGGGCACTTTAGTTACAAGATTATTGACTGTGAAAAAAATGGTAAATCTTATGGAGGGGAGCTCTTTTCGGAGCTGCTGTCAGGGGATTCTCACACACGGTGGTTGTACTTAAAAACTGTCAATTTATAATTAAGGATTTGGATCACTGGAGATTGGTTGTTTTTCTCCTGGCTGGCCTGTATCAATCACTTTAAAATGCATGTACCAGCTAGACTTAATTACTGGGGAGGTCTCTATTCAATTTTTCAAAAAAAGCTGCAAAGATATTTTTCTAATTTTGTCTTGGCAATAAACAGCAGAACAGGAGCACTCTCTGGTTACAGCCGAAAAGGATGGGGGAGGACTGGTTTTTCTTTGCTTTTGTTATGATTACTTAGCAGCTCAATTTAAAACATGCCATGCAAAAGCCCTGCAATGCTGGCTGGAAATGGAGACGTTGACAAATGGCTTGTGAAAACTTTTCTCCTATCCTGTTCTAGATGAGCGCAATATGAGAACCTATCACCGCAGGACCCGAGCACCTTCCAGTCATGCATTGACCAATGTGATTAACATCTGTCACGTGTTCTCTCATCCTCTCCCCACGGGGGAGCAGCCTGTAGAGGGGAGGATCTTGTTTTGCCAGGTGGTGGTGGTTTTTTTTAAATATACGTGTCCCTTTGTTAGAGAAGACAAGGTCAAAGAAATGCACCGTGAACTTAGAGTGGGAAGTGGTGAGGTCTGTGGTGGTTCTTAGTTCCCAGAGGAGTTCATTCCACGGGCCCTCAAAACAGCTCTGTCTTCCACCCAGACGAGTTTTACCCGTCTTGTTGAGAGTTCCATTGGGACTACATTTAGAAGGTCTTTTGCGTATCCTGGGCGTAGGCCATTGAGTGCCTGGAAGATAAGGTCAACGTGACTCAACATTCTACGGGACCCCAGTGTAGAGAACGGAGGACGGGTCTGATGTGATCCCGGTACCCTGTGGTGCTGAGGAGATGTGCTGCAACAGTCTGTATTAGTTGGAGTCTCCTAAGTGCTGAAGGTTTCCTGCCCAGGAATACTGCATTGCTACAGTCCAGTGCAGAGGTGATGAAGGTATGAACAACAGAGGCCAGGTCATCGTCTGCCAGGGTGGAATGGGATCTCTCAGCTGACTGGAGATAATACAAAGCATTACTCACGGATGCTGCTATGGGAGAATTCAGTGTCAGCGCGGAATGCAAGAGGACTTCTCCCCTGCCTACTGGATTGACCGGTTGAGTGTGAACCTTCAATCAAAGGAGACTGCATCATGGCTGCAAACTCTTCAGACTGCTTTCCTCTGTCCACCAGCATCGCCTCTACCTTGCTGTGGTTCGGCCTCAGCAAGCTGTTCTTCAGCCGTTAGCTGATCTCATCCAAGCACAGGGACATTTGGCGTAGTGATGTGGTGCAGCCAAGGCAGAGCTGTGTGTGTTCAGCATATTGCTGGCACTCAAGTCCACGTCATCTGACCCGTTCACCTCGTCACTGCTTGTAGATGTTGAAAAGGACCAGAGAGGACCATTGATCCTTACGGGACACTACAAATGAGGGGGTCTAGTGGAAAAGGTGCCGTCTCCTATCACTGCTCCTCATTGAGACGCCTTTGTCTTCCTTCTGTTCTGTTTGATAATTGAAGTATTTTTTATCTTCAGGCCATGATCAGGCTGGATCATGACACACCTGACAAGTGGTCTCAACTGAAATCAGCTGTTCTGTGTGTGTTATACAAAGCTACTCAGTTTTTCTTTGTAACTGTATGGTTATGGCTTTACTGGTTGCTTGTAAGTATCTTTAAAAGCAAAGCAAAAACTGCTGGCCAATTGTCCTAGATTACATATAATGTTACTATAGGATTGTCTGGTATTCCCCACACTAAGTAGCTACTCTAAGTAGAGGGAACATCACATGAACTCTCACTGTATTAGTTACTTAAGGCAAAACTGGAAGGTTTAAAGCAGGTCAACTTTATCCTCCATTCATGTACAGAATTAGCCTCCTGCCTGGTTTCCTACTAAAGCCGCTGTGATTGGCTAAGATCTTGTTTGATAATCGTATAATTTATAATATTAGATTAAAAAAATAAATGTCATATGTCAAAGTATCTGAATCCAAACTGCTGTACCTGAATGAACCTATTGGTTGGAAGATAGAAAAACTAGCCCACCTTTATTTTAGTTTCATTATTAAGGGCTGGTTGAAAATTTTGCATTAAAACTTTTTTTTTTAATGGAATATTGGGTTTTCAACTAAACAAAGCTGCTCATGAAAAGTGTCTGCTTCCATGGAAAATTTCAACTTTCTGTTGAAAACCCAGACACCTGGAAACAAATTGGTGAAGCCTACAGAAAGCTTGATCACAGTTAGGGTCCTGGTGTGTTCAGACCACATCCTATCATGCTGACCAATACTGTCTCATTGTTTCCCTGTTGTCCCCCATCTGTCTGTACCCATCTGTTATCTCCCGTCCTATACTAAGATTTGCAGCTCTTTGGGGAAGGCACCGTCTTTTTGTACCGCGCCTAGCACAATAGGGTCCTGATCTAGGACTAGGGCTCCTAGATGCAGCAGCAAGACAAATCAACATATAGTATCCGTGTGATGCACTGAAAGTGGACTAGTAAAGACTAGCGGAAGAAAGACTCTTTCTTATTCGAACGTGCAGGTAGCAGCAAATTATCTGCTTTCCCCAAAGTTATTGGGTCTTCCTCCTTCCCTTTTCAGAGAGAAATCTGTTTCTTGGCCCTGCTGCGTGGTGTGTATTCCATGCATCAAACTGCATCAGAAATCCAGCACCGCATGTCGCAAATGACCCACTGTGCCTGTAGACCAGTTGACAGCATAGATTCAAGGCAGTAGCAGTGTTGACAGGAATTATTTTCTGAATTTTCAGAAATGAAATCATAGTCCGGTGAGTCTGTTTGAGTCAGAGCTTTCGGTTACCGTTGTTTTCTCTAAGGCCTGGTCTACACTGGGGGGGGGGGGGGGGCGATCTAAGTTACGCAACTTCAGCTATGTGAATAACGTAGCTGAAGTCGATGTACTTAGATCTACTTACCGTGGTGTCCAGCCGGTAGTGAAGACATACCCTGAGAGGTTTCAGAATTCATCTCACTGCTTGCTGTCTCTTCTGCCTTTCACAAGACGAATACTGCACTTCCTAGGCTCAAGGGCAGAACCTTTCTTTTTTCCATCCCGAATCCTGAGCCATTATTAATTACCGCTATTATTGATGATGGTGCTGAGTAATTAGGCTGCTTTGCAAAGACATGAAAGGTCTCGCAGTCAGAGGTTTCTTCTCCATGGATCATTCATTCTGGTTCTGAACCAGATCACTTACAAAGAGTGGCTCGGACTGTCAGTGGCCTTGCAAAGGAATAAGGGGGACTCGGGCTGGGGCGGGGGAAGTATCCATACCATAGGTCGCAGGGTGGGAAGGGAAACAGGCTCTGCATAGCTGCTGCTTCTTTCCTCCTCCCCACCCCCCAAAACAATCAGGTGGGTGGTAAAGGCAGGGACTGGGCTGTGCCAAGGCATAGCTACCATAGCCAGTTAGCATGGCTAAGCCGGTGATAGGGTGGATCCAGGGCCGGTGCAACCATTTAGGCAAACTAGGCGGGCACCTAAAAGCCCGCTCAGGTGAGGAGGTGGAGTGGAGGTGAGCTGGGGCGGGGGCGGGGCGCAGGGAGGGCCGCCCGCAGTAACGGGGGAGGGGCGCACAGGGGAACCGCTTCCCGCCCCAGATCACCTCCACTCTGCCTCCTCCGCTGAGCACACAGCCCCCGCTCTAAGTCTCCTCCAATTGGCGCCGCAAGCCTGCGAGGGGAGGAGAATTAGAGCGGCGCCGGCGTGCTCAGCGGAGGAGGCGGAGCTGAGGTGAGCTGGGGCGGGCTCCCCTAGCAGAGTTGGCTTCCGCGGCGGGGGGTCTCCCCAGGCAGGGTTAGCTGCCACGGAGGGGGGGGCTCCCCAGGCGGGGTTAGCTTCCGTGGGCGGGGGTCGTCTCCCCAGGCGGGGTTAGCTGCCGCAGAGTGGGGAGGCTCCCTGAGTGGGGTTAGCTTCCGCGGGGGGGGGGGGGAACTCTCCCCCGGGGGGGGGTGGCTCTTGGGGGGGGGGGGGGGGGCGTGCGGGGCGGGGGGGGGCGCCGGGCGGGGGGCGGGGTTAGGGGTGGGGGGGGGGGGGGGAGTTTGCTGGGGTGGGGGTGCGAAACTTCCTTGCACTGGCCTTGGGTGGATCAGAATTAGAAGGGCGTTGACGATACCTCACGTTGCCCCGCCTGAATCCCAATCCCTTTCATATATTTGTACGTACTCTCTTGACCAGTGAAGGAGTCACTCTGCGGAGACTATCCCAGGCTTGGCGACTCATGCGAACAGCTTCAAAGGGCCCGTGTTTGAGTTATGTGCACAAATGTATGCTCCAGTCGTCATCGCTCCGCTGCTCTATTTGTCCCTACACAAAATGCAGCCTGACTCATATTTAAAAGCTCCCGAAAAACCATCTGGTCCCATTAGTCTTTTTTTTTTCTAAATGGGCTGCTCTTGTACAGCTTTATTATGGCTTTTAAAGTGAATGCGAATGTTAATAACCAGGGCACAGATTAGACCCCGTTAGTGTATTTTTCTTGTTCATTCCTATTCGTACGTGTCATTGATCAAGAGGCCAGAACATGCAAAAAAATGTTTCCCCATCCCCCAGGAAATGATATTTTCTGTTTCAAAAGGATTGAATCTTGAACCAAGTGTGAGAGGAGCAGATAAAAAACCCCCCAGCCTAAATCCCCACCAAGAAGCGCAGCTCGAAAGGAACGTGCGGTTGTGGAGGACAAATACACTCGTCTATTGTGGAATTTTTAACACTTTTTGCTGTATCGGTTCCCAGGTCTGAGTTCCAGCGCGATGGGAAATGTGACATCTTGTCGTGCACCATGCCCTCGGGCCCACTCGACTGAAGTCAATGGGAGTTTTGGCACTGACTTCAATAGGAGCTGGACTGGGTTCATGGCAAGGAATGAGGTGGCTGGATGTTGTTATTGCCTCCTTTCCATAGCAGCTGGGTATTCTCCGGATGCTTTAAACAAACAGCAGCGTCTACTGACCTCAAATTATGTTCCCCCTGGATCGCCTCTTACTAGTTTGGAAGCACGTCCGTTTGGGGCATGGTCACTGGCTTAGCACGCTCTCTCTCTCTATTGGTCACTTAATGTTCTGTTCAATCATTCTCTCTAAGTGCTTTCAATTCCCAAAGGTGTGCGTGTGTGTGTGTGTGTGTGTGTGTAGATACAAAACTAGAGCAGCCTTCACAAAGCTGCTGCTACTTCTTGTGCAGTTCCCATCGTCAGCCTTACCTCCAGGCGCCACGTGCCGCTCGTTCTCCCATCTCCTGGGCTATGCATTGGGAATATACCCTGCAGGTGTATGTGTGTGTGTGTGTGTGGGGGGGGGGGGGGTGGTTCTCTAGCCTGGCATTGCTCCACTCCCAGCCCTGTAGACCCCTGAACATCTGAACAACTCCATCAGAACACTTGGCAAGCCACAGTAACTGTTTAACTTGTAACTCAGCATTCTGACAACGCTTGGGGATTAATTAACCCTCCTCCCTCCTTCCACCTCCCCCAGCATTTGCAGTAAAGGGGAGTATAGGAATGAACTGTTAATTAGCACAGAATGAACGATATGCACTGAACAAATATTGTAACAATTCTCCATTTTCTGTTTGCAAATTTTCCAGGAATGGAGTCCAGCTTGTAAGAATATTTTGTTGCTGAAAGTTACTCGGTGAGTGATTTGGGCTAACACATTTCATCCTAAGGATTCTTTGCATCTTAAATTGTTCACTGCCACTATTGCTTCAAGTACTTGCTATCTGTAATTCTACTTGTGACTGATCAGCTAAGACACATGGCATTTGCCTTTGCTCCCGGTGTGAATGACTCTACCCAGAAAGAGCTTTCAAGGTAGCCATGTGGATACTTCTGGCACGGATACTAGAGCAAATACTCTTACAAGCTGGACTCTATTAATTGAAAATGACACATCTGTTGACAACACTTCCTCTTTCAGTGCTTGATTCTGCACCATTCAAGTCACGTGGGGGCAGGACCAAGCCCTCAGTGAACATGAATGCAAAGAAATATCCACTCCTATGAACATTCACAGAAATGGAATAAACCGAGTCACAAATATCATTGCAGGGCATGTGCCATCTGCTATGTCTTTCCATGCGATGGAAGAGTCATAAGTCACTATTCACTTGCAGTTTGAAAAATTGAAGCCAGTCACTATAGTGGTACGGCACAACTACAGCAAAGACTTCACCCAAAGGCGATGTTTTCAGAGGTCATAAAGCCATGGCCTGGAATATGTATTTTCCTCCTCTCACCAACTCACTCATTGACTCTGAATCCCTCCCGCACCATCAGACTTTGCTGAAGACATGATCAAGGCTTCACCAGCCCTGTCTGTCAGGCTGTTTGCCTGAATGGCTCCCTTGTGGTTCTGTAACTCAATGCTAAACACCCATCCTGGAGGCCCACTGGACTGCTTTTTGTCTGGTCCCTATGCTTTGACCAGCCCTAGCAGCAGCTAAAGCTCCTGTCAGCATAGCTCTCATAAGTCTTCCCATTACAATCCACACAGACATCTAAAGATTTCAATTTAGTAGCTCTGGAGGGGAGATGACCTCTTTATCATGATCTGCTTAGAGATAGTTGTCTTTATTAGCAAATAATAATCCATGATGATAGTTTGCAGCTGTTCAGAACTACACCTTCCACGTCAGGATCTCAGATGCGCTCTGGCGAGGTTAGGTTTGATTATATTTCAAGTACAGATGAGGCAATTGAGGAACCTAGAAACTAAGTGAATTGCATAAAGTTGCAAAACAATTACATACCTAAAGTGGGATGAAAACTAGGTCTTCCAAACTCCCAGTCTCCTGCTTAATCACAATCTCAACTTCTTTGCTCACTTGGCTGTAAGTTTCCACTTTTTTGTTTCCTTTAACGTCCTCTATTGGGACTTTCATGCAGGGATTTCTCAAATGTGTTTTCTTCTAATTATTCACGTTTCCCTCTTCTGTTTTTCCCTCCCAGCCTCTATGGGAACATTCTCAACGATCAAAAGAAGCTTTAAACCCCTCCAGACCATCTGGGAAGCCTGCCCTTTGGCTGAGGAGCAAGGCTAAGATGGCAGCTGTTGGGGAACATGTGTGGGAACAAGTGCTCCAGGATGTAAATCATGGCAGGAACCAGCACCCCATCACATTTACAATATATAGAACCGTGACAAGGCGTTTGCGGCTGACAATAAAAACATGTCGCTATTACTATAGAGTCATGGCTTTTAAGTCTGGCCTCCTGCATGACACTGGCTGGATAATTTCTCCTGGTGATTCGTGCATCTACTCCAATAACTTGTGGTTGAACTAGAGTGTTCTTTTAGAAAGGCAGCTGATATAGATTTATCGAGTCCAATTCATGACTCCCAATGGGGAGCTGTTCCAGTGATTAAATTACCCTCTCTGTTAAAAAAGGTTATGTTTTATTTCCAATTTAAATATTTCTAACTTCAGTTTCCAGGCTTTGATCTGGTTAGGCCCTTGTCTGCTAGCTTAGGGCACGGCCACTCAGGGTGCAGAACACTCTGACCCCATCAAGCAAAGCACTTAAGCATAAGTCTAATGTTAACCATAGAAGTGGTGCCTTTGGAATCAGTGGGACTACTGCGACTAGCAGAGGGCCCGCTGTTCTTTGAACTCCTACCGGGCCTGACACACTCGCTACGTCTGACACATTATAGTCATCAGATTATTCTGTAAATAGTGTCCTGTGCAGTATCGAATGGAACGTGGTGACACACCAGTCAACATCACTGCATGATGGCTGGAGGTGTGCAAAGAGCTATGGACGTGCGCTGGAAATATGTCCCCAAAATATGATTTGGGGGCAGACTTGATAAACAAGGTTGTCCTAGACAAAAGAGTGATCTGCCTCTGTTCCCAATGGGAATGGGAGCATGGGAATGCCAGGCACCAGGGGCAGTTCATTTGCACCTGAAGTTATTAGGAGCTTGATGAAACAACTTGGCGTCAGCACACTGGAGGACACCACAGTCTGACCCCCGGGGGGCATCCTGACTCTTCAGCCAAAGGCAATGAACTTCGGGGAATTTGAAAGAGAAGCATAAGGGCATTTTACATCACTGAAGAGCTCTCTGCACCCAGGAATGCTGGATCCCCAACTCTGTGGGTAGGTGACCTTGAAAAGTAGCTGTAGGTGTGAAAACTGCCT
Organism: Trachemys scripta elegans; assembly: GCF_013100865.1. Lineage (NCBI taxonomy): Eukaryota > Metazoa > Chordata > Testudines > Emydidae > Trachemys > Trachemys scripta. Next base: position 5,862,428 of record NC_048301.1, on the reverse strand, counting down.
TAGACAAAGCTCGGAGCCTGCCAAGGTGGCATGTAGACTCTCAGAAGTATGTTATTCTTTTGTTTTACTTGTAGCCATTTTCTGTTTCTATTCTTTCCGCCGAGTAGCACTTAAATCTCTGTTCTTTCTTAACCAACGTTCTTGTTTTCTTATAAATTCGTCTCCATGCTGTTATACTAAAGGGAGGTGAGCATCCTCCACTAAGCCATCAGGCTGGTGTGAATTCCGTCTATATGGAGCCAGCGGACTTGGTATTGCTGTGGGTATCCAGTGGCGGGCTGGCTGCTGCATGGGACCTCTCTTCCAAGGGGGTTTGGAGCTGAAGAGCCTCAAGGGTTAACCCTGCAAGGCAAAGTTTGGACTGGCAGAGTCCTGAGGCATTTGCTGGGCTGGCTGAAAACTGGGGTGGTAGGAAGCCGTCATGCAATATAGCACCAGCAAATCTCTCTCACTAGGCAGGTGGGTAACATGGTGACTTCTCATTCTGGACACCCCGAAAATGCTTCACATCTATGCACATGCTTGTAGCTACGCACATGCTTAATGGTTTTGCTGGATTGAGCCATTAAAGGGCCCACCTAACGTTAGAGATCTCAGTAGGAGAGAGGGCTGCAAACATATTCAGAATCGCTTACAGTGGTCTCCACTATAAAGCTGACATTTTCTAATAAGAATCATTCGTAGCAGTATTTCCGTAGCAGCTAGGGGCCCCAGTCACAGGCCATGACCCCATTGTGCTAGGCAGTGTACAAACAGAGCTAAAAGGTGGCCCGGGCCCCAAGGATCTTACAATCTAAGTGAAAGGCGAGCGACAACAGATGGATACAGACAGATTGATCGGGGAGTGCAAGGAAAGAATCAGACAACATTGGTCAGCTTGATAGGCTGCGGTCTGTGGACATGAGCTATCTGAGATGTTTCCTGCTGTATGTATGGGGGGAAATTGGATATTTTGGATACTATAATATGTTAAGTATTGGCACATGCTGACTTCTAATTCCTAGCGCTGAAGATACACAAGGCATCCAGGCACTTATGGAGTTTATATGCTGAAATGGGTAGAAGAGATTGGAAAGAGCTCTAACCTTGCCCCATTCATCTCTTCAGCTCCAGAAGAAGCATCTTCCGACCACAAAACCAAGCACAACTCTGAGCCAGTAATGAGGAACTAGAATGTAATGCCACAGTCTGCCTGGAGTTGGAGCGGCTGTAGCAGACTGGAGATCAAACAGTGACTTAGTCGCGATTCCGCCTCTGCTCGACTACTTGCGCTGGGTGGGGAGTACCTGCTTCATCCCTTTTTCCGGCTCCCTGTAGGGAAAAGTGGTTACCCCCTCTTACCATCCTGCTCTGCCCAGCAAGGGCTGTGGCAATCCAGCCCCATGTGCCCCACTGCTCCTACCGGCTCAGAAGGAAGAGATGGCGATATTGTCGCTGCTATTTCTTAGGAGATGCTCAGATACGACCGTGATGGACACCACACAAGAACCGAGACAAATAGCGACAAGTCTGGTTGTGCAGGTCGTCAGCACTGGAAGATGGGAAGGTAGCTGCTGTGCAGGGCTTTGAACCCAGCAGGAGCAGTACAATTAGTGTCTGCAGGCCGTGTTGATGCACATTTTCCTCCTGAATTTTGAAATCTATATCTGCAGCTGTTCTGCATTTTTATTGCTCTGTCATCAAGACTTCAACCACTAGGGTCCTTCTTTTGTAAGAACTGTTCACACAACTTTTAAAAATATAGAGGGTTTTTTTCCCAGCGATAAAGCTAAAATAATTAACCAACAAAACCAAAGCTCTTTCGAAAGCACACTGAAAGTCCACAGGGCCCTTTTGAACCTATTACATGCTTGGTGTTGCTTAGTTTTTCCTGGCAGAAGGAGAAATGAATTCTTAAGCACTGGGCACTTCCAAGCTAAACAGATTTAGTGCGTTTCTAGCAACTTCACTGCCAAGTCTGAGGGGATTCTTTCTGCAAGGTAGATGTTGTAAATGAAAGACGCTTGAAATGCCAGATTCAGAAGCATACTCACTTGAGGAAAAAAGGCATTGGAAGCAAAAGGCTACTGCAAAGCATCATGGGGCATATTATGCAAATCATCATGCTAGGGAAGCTAATCAGTTGGAGCAGGCCCAAGTTTCGCCAAAAGGCTTTGTACGTGCAGTCTGCCCTAGTTAGAGCAGCCTCCCCAGACAAGTTATTTTGGGATTCGTGTATCTGTTGCTTCTGTCTCTGGAGGGGAAACAGCGACTCACTGATAGGAAAGGAAAAACAATGAGCTGTGGGAGCGTCACCAGGAAAAGGCTCCATCTAGTCCTCTAATCACAAGTGGCATATTTAGCTGCCGGCTCCTTGGTCTCAGCAAATGACTGAAGGAGAGAGGGCTACAGTCCTTGGAATAAAACGCCCAGGCTTACCCGGCTGAGGGGTTGAAGACTGTGACAGGTCTAAATCCAGGGAGGACAATAACGTTACTAGAACTGAACTTGCTCTTGCTTTGTCTTTGTCTAAAGCTGCATTACGAAAAGAGATCGGATGCTGTCGCCTGACCCTGCATTCTTCTACTTTTGTCCTCCAGTTTATACACCACAGACAGCACCTCTCTGTGAGCTGGCTGCTTGGAAGTGACCCAGAGCAGCTCTGCTATCCTCAGGGAGTGCTAGGAAAAGACACCTTTTACCAGCCAACCTCTGGAAGTTCTGCTACGTGTTGCCCCTGGGACTCGCTCGGGCCTACCTCACAGACCTTGTCTTCCTCAGCTCCCCTCCCTGCTCTGTTTGCTCATCTGTCCCAGGCTTGCCCACTGCCCCGTCCCATAATCCTTCCACAGCGTCTTCTCCACAGCTCCCATCACCTGACACACAGTGCCTAGGGGGTCTCTGCCATGGCAAATTTCACATCTCAGCTGAAAATGCATCATTCCGCCCTTGATGCTACCTCTTCACTCCAATCTCCTTTCACTTCTTCCATTTGAAGCTCCACTTGTATTCAGAGTAGCAGCCGTGTTAGTCTGTATCCGCAAAAGGAACAGGAGTACTTGTGGCACCTTAGAGACTAACAAATTTATTAGAGCATAAGCTTTCGTGGACTACAGCCCACTTCTTCGGATGCATATAGAATGGAATAAATATTGAGGAGATATATATACACACATACAGAGAGCATGAACAGGTGGGAGTTGTCTTACCAACTCTGAGAGGCAATTAAGTAAGAGAAAAAACACTTTTGAAGTGATAATCAAGATAGCCCAGTACAGACAGTTTGATAAGAAGTGTGAGAATACTTACAGCTCAGCAGACTGGAATTGATATGCAAACTAGACACAATCAACTCAGGATTGAATAAGGACTGGGAATGGCTGAGCCATTACAAACATTGAAGCTATCTCCCCTTGTAAGTACTCTCACACTTCTTATCAAACTATCTGTACTGGGCTAGCTTGATTATCACGTCAAAAGTTTTTTTTCTCTTACTTAATTGGCCTCTCAGAGTTGGTAAGACAACTCCCACCTGTTTATGCTCTCTGTATGTGTGTATATATATCTCCTCAATATTTATTCCACTCTGTATGCATCCGAAGAAGTGGGCTGTAGCCCACGAAAGCTTATGCTCTAATAAATTTGTTAGTCTCTAAGGTGCCACAAGTACTCCTGTTCTTTTCACGTGTATTCTATCGTTCTGTACAGGCAGCGGGAATACAGTTTGGCAGAAGTGTCGTGCACAGTACAGTTCTATTGGGTTGTAGATCTGTATGTCACAAGCCAGGTACACAGCTGGTGTAAATTACCCTAGCTCTGCTGACTTCGATGGATCTATCCTGGGTACACTAGCGAGGTGCCTGTGACTATTTTTGGCAGCAGTGAGGATGGCCGAATGACACGAGCCATTATCTGAAATCATTACGTCTGGTTTAGCACAGTACTTCTCTTTTGGGAACTTTGGGATTTCACTAATTTGCAAATCTCAGGCAGGAGATTCCTTAGTCCATGCCAGACAAACAGTTCCTGGAAGTAATCCTCACCGTCTTCCCAGTCCCATGTTATTTAGTCCATTCCCGTACAGGTTTCAGACCTCAAACCAGAACTGCTAATGAGTTCCAGGATTGCGCCACTGTGGGAACTGCAGAAAGCTCATAAACTCTGCTACTTTGGAAGAGGGAGAAATAGAGACCTGAACTATATTTTACAGGTTATTCCTCAAAGCAGATTCTGGGTTCATCCTGTGTGGCCATGGAAATGCTCACGGTGTTATTCTTATTCATTGATTGCCGTAATACCTAAAGCCTCCAGCAGGGAGATGTACAAATGCATGACAACCTGATTCCTGGCCCTGTGAGACCAAGAGGCTGCACGGCCCTGTATTGCACTCTGGTTCTGGCGATAAAAAGGACGACTCTGCTCTGATACGAGGGAGAGATGACATGGTTTGAGTTAAGGACCAGAATTTAGCTGCGACAGAAGCTACTCACATTTAAGTGGCTGGACTTCCCCAAGCACTGGGCCTGCTCCCTGGTGGCAGGGAAGGGTGGAGAGGTAGATGTGCCAGGGACATGCTGCCCTCCGATGGGGTGGCACAGTGGGTGTGTGCCTTCTGCACATTGCAGAGGTGCAGAGCACATACATGTTCGTATAAGCACTAGCTTTCTGAAATGTCATGGTAGAGACCTCCAGGAGGAGGGTAGGCAAAGGGGACCTCAAGCCCCCTTTCCGCTCTTGGGATTCTTTGGGTGCTCTGGCGGCCAAATGACCACTGATGTAGATGGCAGAAGCCAAACACTGCTCTAATTTGTGACATCCCTCCTGCACAGACAGCGAGGTGCAACCACATGCTACTGGTCCATCCATAGTCCCAAGGGATGCCTTCCAATGCTCCCGCTGGGGAAGTGCTTACCTGCAGTCTAGTCCAGAAGGAGCATCACCCTATATCTTCACCCAGAACTTCAACCAAACCCAGACTCCATTTCAGATTTAATTTTCAGCACAACCTGGGTTTGGCTTCGACTGGCACTTGCACGGCTCTTCTTGGCTTAGTTCTAGTTGGGTAGAGATCTGGAAACACTGGAAATCTCTTGGGAAAGTTAGATCTCACACGACTTCAGGCCCAGTCTCCAAGGGAGTCCTAAGAAGAGCTGGATCAGAGTGGAAACGTCAGGGCATGTGCTGGAATCGATGCCCCCAATTTGCCTCAATTTGCTCATCACTCACCTGCGCTGTTTTTAGTATCTTGTTTCACTCCGAAGCATCACGTTCCCTTACCTTAGTGCTCAATAAAAGAAAGCGTTTGGTAAAATGCTTTCTGAACGTATACATCTTTTATTTCTCATTCAGCAGCACTGTTAAACTTGTTCAGAGTACTAGAAACAGAGTCAGCAGGCATTATTCATGCCCATAAAGAATAGGACACATGTCAAAGAAGGGACTTTACCTTCAAACTCGGGAGAGAATTCCACTGGAAATTAGAATATTATTAGAGACTTCAAATTTCTTTCCCTCGGAGCCTTCCACCCACGTAGGTCAGAGACCTGAATGAATTACGGTTGTGCCATTCTATGAAATCCCAGCAACTTGTCCATTGGTGATTAATGACTTCATCTCGTAGACACTGCCTGGATTCCACTGCCATTAATTTCAGCCATAACACCTGGTTCCAAAATACAGGTACAGCCTTTTTGCTGCCGCTCAGGATCTGCCTCTGAGATGCATTCACAGAAGAGTGATGGCTTTGCTGTTTCTAACGCTGTCAAAATCTGATGGAAGTATTAATCCATCCTGTGATGGGAAGAAAGAATGAGCCCCATTGCAGATTGCCTTACATCAGCACCTTTATATTTTTTAAACCCACAGTTGGGACCACACTGTCTCCTTGGCTAGGGGAAAGGCAGAGACTGAAACAAATACACGTAAAAAATTCTGGGGGACTGTATGTAATTCCATGACACAGCCACAATATTTGAAACTTTATGGTAGAAAAATATTTGATATTGTGATGGTTAGAAAAGACCTAAGGCCCCGATTCCAACAGGACTACTCCTGTACTTCAGTTAGGCATGTGGTTAAGCACCCGACTGAATCAGGATCTACACCAGTATGGTGAATTATCAGTTGTGTGGGGCTTGGAGCCTTGCACGCATAAGCCCTGATCTAGAAAAGCATTTAGATTTGTAGGTCTGTAGGCATTGCTGTGCTCAGCATTGCAGCGCCTAACTGATTCAGGAGCCTAGATCTCATTTTCAACAGTGATTTAGGCACTTAGGATTCTAAATCCCACCAGCTGTCAATGGAACTGTGACTCCTAAGTGCCTAAATCCCTTTGGAAAATGAGATATGGGTGCTTAAATACCTTTAATTTGCTTAACTTTAATCATACAGCTTTGATGGGACTTCTCATAGGATCACAGATTTTAAGGTCAGAAGAAACCATTGTGATCATCTAGTCCGACCTCCTGCACTTTGCAGGCCACAGAACCTCGCCCACTCCTGTAATAGACCTAGGACCTCTGGCTGAGTTACTCAAGTCCTCAAATCATGCTTCAAGCTACAGAGAATCCACCGTTTACTCTACTTTAAACCAGCAAGTGACCCTGTCCCCATGCTGCAGAGGAAGGCGAAAACCCCCAAGGGTTTCTGCCAATATGACCTGTGGGAAAATTCCTTCCCAACCCTGAGCACATCAGCAAGATCCACCAGCCAGACACCTGGGAAAGCTTTCTCTGTAGTCCCTCCCCATCTAGTGTCCCATCTTTGGCTGCTGGAGATATTTGCTTCTAGCAGTTGCAAGTGGGCCACATGCCTTGAAGACAGTCTCATCATACCACCCCCTCCATAAATGTACCAAGCTCCATCTTGAAACCAGGTATGTTTTTTTGCCCCCACTGCTCCCCTTGGGAGTGGTTCCAGAACGTCACTCCTCTACTGGTTAGAAACCTTTCTCTAATTTCAAGCCTAAGCTTGTCAATTGCCAGTGTGGGATAGCTCAGTGGTTTGAGCATTGGCCTGCAAAACCCAGGGTTATGAGTTCAATCCTTGAGGGGGCCACTTGGGGATCTGGGGCAAAATCAGTACTTGGTCCTGCTAGTGAAGGCAGGGGGCTGGACTCGATGGCCTTTCAAGGTCCCTTCCAGTTCTAGGAGATGGGATGTCTCCATTAATTAAATTAAATTTGTTCTTGAGCCTTAGCTTAAATAATTTATCTCCCTGTCTGGAGTTTATCCCTCTGATGTATTTATACAGAGCAATCATATCCCCGCTCAGCCTTCGTTTGGGTAGGCTAAGCAACCCAAGCTCCTTAAGTCTCCTCACATAAGATAGGTTCCCCATTCCTCTACTCTGTAGCCCTACTCTGCATCTGCTTCAGTTTGAATTCATCGTAAACATGGGAGACCAGAATTTCACACTGTATTCCAGATGAGGTCTCACCAGTGCCTTGTGTAATGGTACGAACACTTTCCTGTCTCTACTGGAAATACCTCGCCTGATGCATCCTAGGATTGCATTACCTATTTTCACAGCCACATCACATCACAGCCTCCATTTCTTTAAGCATCTTCCCAAGCCTGGCATAGTCTCCCCCTTGATGCATTCCAGTGAGAATCTAGCAGTGTCATTTATTCCCACAGGAAGGATATTCAGTGGATTCTTTCTTGCTCCCATTAGATCCTCTTCTGCCTCAGGTCCACTTCCCGTATCTTAGCTCCCAGCGGACAGCACACCCTTCTGTTCTCCAGATCAGCTCTGGTGACAGGCCTGTCTGTTCTTATTAGGGTGCCCCCAGTCATGTAGACCTGCCTCTTCCTGGCGTTGGTGCAATTCTCCAGCCTTCCTCCTTCTGTTCTTTCTGACTGCAAGTCCTCTTGTCTTTTGATCCAATTTACAATCTTCTGTGAGTCATCCTCTGTCCTCCTGGGGCTGTGAACTCTGGCTATTTCCATTGACTTTTCCCTCTCCTTGCAGGACTAGTCGCTCTTCTCTTCTTCCTTGTTCTCTCATTTTCTGTTACTGCCTGCTGTGCCCCTTCTTTATTTTCCAACTCAGCAAACCAGTTCCTCGGTTCTATTTCTGCTTCACTACCCGGTCTTTTCCTCTGGTTCTCATAGTCACATGCTTCCACTGGCCACTTTCCTCATCCAGCAATCTACCCTCACAGTTCTCCAGTCCAGCTTGCATCTGCAAGTCTCAAGTTTTCCCTTCAGCCTCCTCTCACCTTCCCTCCACCATCTGCTTGAATCCCTTTCAAAACTCAACCATTGTTTCCACCTGCATCTCCCAACCGCGGATCTTCTCTTCCATCAGATCTATCCGGTGGCACTTCATATAAATGAAGCACCTGTCGGGTGCCCGCTCCAGGATCATGTACATCCTGCAGCTTCCACATCCTGTCATCTTCAGTGTCTCTTTTTGGGTCTTCATTGTCTTCTTGGGTCACTATCATTGCTGCCTCTGTAGCGGTCATAGCCTTCCCGCCTAAGCGCCTGTCAAGAAACACACACAGACCACCACCACCACACACTTCTTCCTCCAAACTCCTCTTACAAATATCCACTCAAACTCCTCTGTTTGCTGGGTCCTGTGCCACTTGGCTAACGTCTATAGGAGAAAAAGGAAAGAGACGGGCCATCACTGAAAAGGAAATGAAGATTTGCTGAAATCCTTGCTGTTACTATTTTTATGAAGCTGCATAGCTGGAGAGAAGAAATGTGAGATCTCCTGCTGTGATGGGAACTCTTATTGCTTTTGTAAAGACATGTAAAATGCACTTCACATTACTGTGTAATTGATGCTCAGTCGAGCTGTGTGAATAGCTTTTCCATTCTAGACCCGACTCTCCCCCCTTGCTCAACGGAATTACACCAGGAGCAAGTTCATCAGACTCGAGAAGCAAGAGAAGACTCGAGCCCTATAACTGGAGTTCACAAATTCTCCTGCTCTGAAGAGATGAAGTTGCAATTTTGGTGGGTTTAAAACAAAAACAACGCAAAACCACCAACTTCTTGGGGTGAGATCTTGGCCCAACAGAAGCCAATGCAAAAACTCCCACTTTGTTCAAATTCAGTAGATTCTCTCTCTCTCTCTCTCTCTCTCCATTGTATATATGGAGAGAGAGAGAGAATCATCTTTAAAACCTTTCTAGATTACTGGTTAATGCTGTCTCAGTATTTGGCATATGGGGAATATTGCAAACACTGAGATAATATTAGTGAGGTAAAGCAAGCGAATAGTTTTTAGCGATGGCCGCGGTAGGCAGATAGCTGGACAGCCAGAGCTGAAGTTTACTGCTACATTAGATTCTAAGCACAGTAACGGTTTAGCGTAAACACGGGGATATTCAGAGATGTCTATGGGTAACTGGGATAGTTTTGCTGCCTGCTATTAGTGTCTTAGGCAGGTTACTCAGCTGAGCTCCTTGGATATTGATGGAGCTACACCAGTCACCCCAGCTGGAGATCCAGACCACAGAATTTTGCGTCAGTAAATACTAGGTCAATTTCTGCCCAGAGAAACGTGGAGACGCGATAACCGAGGGAAAAATTTACCCCACATGTAAACTGCCTGTCAATTTTCTTTAGAAAGATCTATCTCCATAGGAAGACACCTTCCAAAGAGAGCTGTAGCAGCATGAGCAATGGCATGTGAACGGCATTGTTACCCTGAGCGTAACTCTTCCAGCACAACAAATTTCACCCACAATAGCTAGCGGTAATAAAAGAGCATTTTCTAGCATGTTAAGCCTCTGAGTTACTGCCATCACCCCCGTTTAGCCGCCTTATGATCTAACACACCACTAACGTGACTAAACACGGTGATTGCCATTTGCAGCCACCAGAGGTACCGCGTTCAATGGATATTCGGCATAACAGCTCTCGGAACAAGCTAAATAAAGACCCAACCCTGTCATTTGACTCGAATCGTTAAATAAAACTTATTTTGCCAATCTCGCATTGGAAAATAGGAGATCTAAATGGAGTTGATTTGGAGATGGACACACTCCCACCGTAGAGCAGGAGCATCCAATGGGCCCCCTCCTCAACCTGCATCACTGAGCTGAGAATCAGGCTCACTAAGCAGAAGAATGTAGGCACAGTTTGCCCTAGGAGTGTTTTAATCTAGTTTATCCTTGTCCTATACTCTACCCAGACTGAATCACCTTTTGTCCCTTTAAAGGCATCCCCTTCTGTGATGACCAACACATGAGGGATTGAACCAGGGACTGCCCAAACTAACAGCATGAGAAGCCAAGGCTGGCTAGCTGGGAGCTGCAACAACTCATCCTCTGTGGGCCAGCAGCGAGGGGGATCTGTATTACACGCTCACCAATGGGCTACACCAGTGGGTTCAAACTTTTGTACTGGTGACCCCTTTCACATACCAAGCCTCTGAGTGTGATCCCCCCCCGCCTTGTAAATGAAAAACACCATTTAATATATTTAGCACCATTATAAATGCTGGAGGCAAAGCGGGATTTTGGGTGGAGGCTGACAGCGCGCGACCCCCCTGTAATAAACTCGTGACCCCCTGTTTGAGAACCCCTGGGCTACACTTTCACCACACCTACAGCTTCAAAATGGCTGCCCCCAGGACGGCTCCCACATGACCCAGAGCAGCAGATACAGAGCTCACCAGGGAAGAGAGCTATCCAACAGCCAGCCTGAGATGTCCTGGAAGGCAGAAGGAGCTTTTACAACTTGGAGGTCAATAATTAGAAGTTGGAGAGAAAACATTTTTGAGAGCGGATTGAAGAATTTGAAATAAATAGTCCAGATTTAAGCGCTAATTTGATGAGAGATCCAGACCAAGCTACAGAGTCACAAACAATCTGTGCACATTCATCTAGGGTGACCAGACAGCAAATGTGAAAAATCGGGACAGCGGGTGGGGAGTGATAGGAGCCTATATAAGAAAAAGACCCCAAAATTGGGACTGTCCCTATAAAATCGGGACATCTGGTCACCCTACATTCATCTCTCCTCTTTTACCGTTAAGAACAAAGCCTGTGAAGTGGGATATAAAATAATATCCTCTTGGCAAATCAATTACACCCAATGTATTTTGTCTGCAGTAGACACTGGCATTAATTGCACCATTTAAAGGCCTGACATCTTCCTGTCGAGAGGTTCAAGAGAAGCGTTTTGTGCAATAACAAACCAGTCTCAGAATGCAAAGCAGTGAGGTTTCACATTATCTCCCCTTTCACTTCCTCCCCTGCCGATTGCATTAAAGGACAGCAGGGAATACTGACACGTTACAGAAGCTGACGCCCTGATGACGAGGTGGATACCTTGCAGACATCTCCAGATGTGACCAGCGAAAAGATATCAGCGAATGCAAAGCCCCTGAGCAGGATGTGTGCACTAGCAGCTGATTAGCAGAGCAGGGCTGTTTCTACTGAAGCCAGGACAGTCTTTGCCACACCCTGGTCAACAGATTACAATGGAAAGGTCACCACTGATTGGGTGACAGATTTGCAGGGAGCTAGAGATCTGGCACAGGGGCAAGATTAAGGCAATTGAGAGCCCTAGCTCTGTCTACCTCCTATCCCAAGCTGGTATCGTTGTTGTGTAAGGGCGTGGCTGTAGAGAGCAAAGGTTTCTTTTGGAAGGCAGGGAGGGCAGCCCACACCTCGCTCTGGTTGCCGCTGCATTAGCGCTATAGAATGCTGAAATAAAACCAATAGTTGTTAAACACCAGCTTTCCATGCCGGAATGAGGCCATCCCCCACCCCACTCCCACACCAATGGTGAGTGCTGTGTGGGGAGCCTCTTGCTGTGTCACCCCATCATGGCTCTGTTGCAGGGGTGTTGGCAGGCCCCCCGCCACAGACTTGTACTTCTGTTTCATTGCATTGCCTTATAACGGTTTTATCTTAAACAGTAATGCTTTTCAAAATAAAACTGGCTTTCTAGTTAGGCTCCAAGGAAACTCACCCTTTGGATTATTAAAACACTAGTTATAGCATCTTTACTTTCATTTACTTTTCTGGTGGGAGCAACAGGAGTTAAAAATACAGAAGAACATTATCAAATACTCCACCAAGCAAAGGCAAAGGCAAGTCATTTTTGGCAGCCTGCTAAAATCTACAATGGTGTTCGTATTAGTTTAAAAAGAAACAGCTGCCAAACAAAACAAAAAAATTATTCATGCCTTATAATAAGCTGATTTAATACCCCTTGGAGCTGAAACTGAAGAGTTATATACAACAATATATTATGATTATTGCAACACCTGCATTTTTTAAGCTCAATAACTGGCAATCAGTTATCCAATAACACTGCAGGCAGGTTGAATAATTCAGTTCCATCTTTCTTTTAATGTTGGACGCCTTTTCAAGTGGACCAATTCTGATCTTCTCCCATAGTCATTAAAGTGTCATTTAAAACCCACACAGGCTTTACGACAGTTATATGCCTCCCAAAGGATTGAACTACGAAGAGATAAATGTATTTCCTCCAGTTTTTCGTAATGAATTTCAGATCAAAGGAAAGCAGCGGATTTGCATTTCTGTTGGCTAAAACCTTTCATTAGTTTACATTGGGGAAGCTCATTTGGGGGTCAGAGAGCCTTTATCACAAAGATCTCTCTTCACTGCAGCCAGAAAAGTCAGTCCTTTGTGTTGTTTTCATGTTCTTAGCCAGTTCATGCAACCAGTGTCAAGTATGTAGACTAAAAATGATAATGAGTGAATTTCCAATTTTAGAAAATTTATAATTATTCCCTCATGTGCCATCTCATCAGCTGGAGTGGAGCAAACTTTGGGTTACTGGTAGAGCCGGTCGGGAATTTTTTGATGAAACTTTTTTTTTGGTGGAGAATGTCAAGTAGTCAAAACCAAAATTGTTTGAAAACCAGTGTTGGGTTCAACGAAACACCTGACTCCAAAAAGTTTGCATATAAAGGGTTTGAAGATTGTCAAACTGGAAAGTTTCAGTTATTCAAGTCTAATTGACTTTTTGTTTTGAAATTGTAGTTTAAAAAGGCTTAACGAAAGGTCAAAGTTGTAACAAAATGTTTCTAGATGATCACAATGAAACGTTTTTCCATTAACCTGAACCAAATTTGTTTTTGGATATTTGCTTTGCAAAAATGTTCAAAATTTTGACTTTTCATCCTAATTTGGGACTGGGATTTTTCTTTTGTAATGTTGAAAATTCTCACAGGACTGAGAAACGTCTTGCCACCCAGCCCTAGTTACTAGTAAGATGGAAAGTATCTGTCATAGCCAGAAGCACAGATTAATGCTTATTATTGGGCACAGCAATGGAACTATTCACAGTAGTAAAGGCTTTGTCCACTAGTAAATATTTTCAGGATTGAGCCTTGATTCATAAACCTACAAATCTTGAGAGGGTCTTATTCCCAAAAATAAGAGTTAGAAGAATGGTGTTATTTGTATTATAGTAGTGCTTAGAGGCCTCGACTGAGAGCAGGGCTCCATTGAAGTTAATGGACCACACTGATTTACTCCAGCTGAGGATGTGACCCAGAATATATCTGTCAGGTATACCTACATTTTTACCATATATTGGGCCTAATGCTGGCCTATTATGTAAAAGGCTCTTCCAGAAATAACCCCAAAGCATTACAAAAGCAGTTATAATGACCTGAACTGTTGAAAAAATGTGACTTTTGTGGAAATTTTTGAATATTTTTCTTTTTACAATTCCTGTAAACCTTTTTCAGTTTTGTGGTGAAAAACTGAAGACAAAACCAGGAAATTGTTGTTATACGAATAAAAACTAGCAGGATCTTATTAAAGGGGACAAGATAAAGATACCACATTTATTATGATAACAATTTGATTTATGACCAATAACTAATATCTTAATCCTCACACACCCACATTATACCTAATACCTACACACACACACACACACACACATTCACACACACACACACACATCCATCAGATGTTCTGCAGCTGCTGCATAGTTACCAGTCCTGCTTGAGTCTGTGGCTTGAGTTTGCAGCTTGGGTTCGTAGCTTGTGGTGGCTAACTGGCCAGGAAAGCCAGGCACAAGGACGAGCTGGGTCTCTGTTGGGCATGCACCGATGCCCTTCCATGTTGGCAGCAGAATATTACTCTCCTCCAAAGTTTTCCATCTCACCCATCCTTTTTGTAGGCTTTAGTTCGAATCCAGAGCCTATAGGTCTTGCTGTGTCACGCTGCCTCCAGGTTTGGTGATTGATCACCCGTCAAATGCAGACATGACTTTTAGACTCGGACCGGGCTTTAATCTTTCTTCTATTGTACCTTTTCTTTTTAGGGTGGATTCTTCTTACTTTGTTAGGGCTCTTGTTTGCATTTTCAGCCGTTGGTGTTTGAACCCTATTTAATCAGGACAGGCTGGGGTTGGAGGTTGATTCCATCATCCATACATACCTCATTCACACATCTAAACTAAACTAATAAGATTACAGCAGGGTTTGCAAAAATGAAGGTTGCAGCAAGCCTTTACAAAATGGAGTAAGCGTTTTAAAATGGGGTTTGAATTACAATATGGCAAACAGTGAACAGAAGTTACAATATAGACAAGTATAACAGATGGCAAACAGTGAACAGAAGTTACACTGTAGGCAAGTGTAATAAATGGTGAACAGAAGTTACAATACTGAAACAGTGCAAGTCTCAGGCTGGGTCTACACTACCCGCCTGAATCTGCGGGTAGAAATCGACCTCTCGGGGATCGATTTATCGCGTCCCATTGGGACGCGACAATTGATCCCCGAATCTATGCTCTTACTCCACCAGCGCAGGTGGGAGTAAGCGCCGTCGACGGGAAGCTACAGAGGTCGATTTTGCTGCCGTCCTCACAGCAGGATAAGTCGGCTGCAATACGTCGAATTCAGCTACGCTATTCACATAGCTGAATTTGCGTATCTTAAATCGACCCCACCCTGTACTGTAGATGTAGCCTGAGTGATTTAAGCAGGAATTGGATTGATAGTGAAACTTACAAAGGCAGCTGACTGAACAGCTATGGCTCTTAACAAGCATCTTAATTGTTAATTAGCCAGTTATTGGGGTAACCGGTTTTATGAATGAATATTGTTTCATTCATAAAACTTTACTTATGAAGTTACATTAATAAAGTGAACAATTAAAAACAATTTAATTCATCAGTTCTACAGTGTCCATGTTTAAAAAAAACATTTTTGGTACAAAATGTTGACTTTTGGTTAAAAAAATACCAACCAACCAAAAAATTCCTTCAGCTTTTGAAAATCCAAATGAAACATTTTTACTGAAAACCACACCCAAACCCTCAACATTGTTACCAACCCCCCAAAAAATGGAACAAAAAACCCTCAACATTTTTACAAGCCAAGTTGTGGTTTTTGGCTTCAGGTTTTTCATTGAAAAAGTGGAAGATGTTGACCAAAATGGAAATTTAGCATGAACATTTCTGTAAGGATATAGATATACAGGCGAATAAGCCCTCTAACAATTTTTGGTTTGATCTAAAGGCGATTCTTCACTGAAAAAAAGTTCTGGTGATAAAAGTTTAACCAGGTCTCCCTCTCATGTCCCCAAGCGGTGTCCCCTTCCCCCAACTTGGAGGCGATTCCTTCGCCTCCTGCAGTTTTGGGGTGGATCAGTTCACATGGGGCAATGATCAAGCCTGTCCCTGAAGAATGGTATAATTAGGCCCTGGATTGCCAGGTGTGTGCAATGCGGTGTAAAGAATTTGACTGAACATAGGGGTACCATATAATAGACACAGAGTCATCTGGAAATATTCAGTGTAAGTGGAATTATTAATCAGCGTCAACATACCCTTGTCAATGTATCCACTGCGATGGTAGCAGCAGAAGCAGGTGTTACCGTTCTGGCGTTTCTGTCCTACGATTCTTGGATAGAAGGCTGGAAAAGCTATTTACTTTCCTTGATGGAATGGCTCTTTTCCCAACAAAACAATGTAGACATGTCCAGAGTCCTTCCCACTTTATGAAGCAGTACTGGAGTTTACTGGCTGGATTTTCAAAATATGCAGCATCCACACATCCCATTTGCACACCCAAAGGAAGCAACTTGATTTTCATCTTCCAGTGGGAGTAACGAAAACAATGGGAGCTCATGGGTACGGTGCACCTCAGAAAACTTGGACCCAACTGGGGGTGCAGAGCCCTTTGGAAGAGCTAGTCCTGCATTGGCCTTCACACTGTAACTAAAATCCACTGTCAATCCTGAGTGTCATTTAGCAACAACAACAAAAATCGAGGCCTAAACAACTAAAGCTGCAGTTATGTGTGACTGGGGAGGCCAGAAGGCTTTTACGTAAACAAATCCAACCTGCAATCAAGTCCAAGGAGCAGCAACCGCTCACTCCCTAGTATACAGTCAGGCTTGCAAGATTGCTATAATTATTGACCCTCTGTAGGAGGCACATTAATTTCTGTCACTTTCACTGAAGAAACAATACAGTTGGTCTCTAAGCCGGCGTGCTGGAAAAGTTCACCAGAGAGAGGTGATGGGTTCAGTAGATTTAATGGCAGACTCTGGACTTGGCTGACAGAGAAATGGCCACCTGATCCTATCTCCTGGAGAGGAGAAGGAAATCCAAGATAGTCCGGGCTCGATTCAGATACCTTTATAGCCACTGAGTCTTACTCCTTGAGGAGTCCTGTTCATTTCCATGTGAGTAAGGTACTATTTACTGTGGATAAGGGTATTAGAAGCTTACCCACAGTGCACGTCGGGAAGGGGAGGAGTGAGCTGCTATTTCATTCCCAACTCAGGCCTTTTCCATATTGTCTACTTGGAGTTAGTGCATGAAACAATGAAGCCCACGGCCCTGGCTTTGTCTTGGCCATTCCTTGGTCCCCTTCCCCTGCAGGGGGCCGTGTACCGGGTAGCTGTAAAGGGTTGAACAGTGCTGCAGGGGTACACCTCTTCTGTGGGGAGCAGTGTTTGAGATCCCCACGATGAGGCCAGTGTGTGCAGGGATGTAAGGAACATGATGTAGCCAAGGTTTCAAGATATCTACAATACTTCTTCTGGTTTCACCTGTAGGTACATGTGATGGGACACAATCTGGGTGCAAGTAAAGAATCATAGAACCATGGGGTTAGAAGGGACCGCAAGGGTCATCTAGTCTAACCCCTGCCAAGAGGTAGGATTTGTTTTGTCTAAACCATCCAAGACAGGTGGGTGTCCAGCCTCCTTTTGAAAACCTCCAGTACAGGAGCTTCCACAACACTCCTAGGCGTCTGTTCCATTGTCATCCTGTTCTTACAGTTAGGAAGATTTTCCTGAGATTGAATCTAAATCTGTTGTGCCGTAGTTTGACCCCCATCGCCTCTTGTCCTGCCCTCTGCGGCAAGAGAGAACAACTCTTCTCCATCTTTTTTATGGTAGCCGTTCACGAATTTGAAGACCGCTATCACGTCCCCTTTTCCTAACTAAGCATACCCAGTTCCTTCAGCCTTTGCTCATACGTCTGCATTCCATCCCTTTGACCATCTTTGTCGCTTGCTTCTGGACCCTGTCCAGTTTCTCTACATCCTTTCAGTACATTGGTGACCAAAACTGGACACAGTTCTCCAGCTGAGGCCTACCCAGTGCCAAGCAGAGTGGTACTATCGCCTCCCGTGACTTCCATGTTATGCCGCTGTTAATGCAACCTACAGTTGCATTTGCTCTTTTTGCAACAGCATCGCATTGCTGACTCATGTTGTGGTTGTGATCCACCACAACTCCCTGCTACTTCTTAGCAGTGCTTCTGCCAAGCCAGTTATCCCCCATTCTGTATCTGTGCATTTGGTTTTTCTTCCCTAAGTATAGCACCTTGCATTTGTCTTTGTTGCATTTCATTTTGTTGCCTATAACCCAGTTCTCCAATTTATCAAGATTCCATTGAATTTTAACTCTACCCCCCTAAGTGTTTGCAAGTATAGCTTTGTGTCATCTTCAAATGTGTATGCTCTCTAGCCCTACATCCAGGGCATTAATAAAGATGTTAAACAACACTGGACCCAGAACAGATCCCCGTGGAACCCCACTTGAGACCGCCCTCCAATCTGACATCATTCCACTAACAGTTGCTCTTTGTTTGCAGTTGTTCACAAGAAGTCACAAATAAACCCTTCATGACAGATTCAACACAGAAGATCCCTGGCTTGGATCTCCCATGAAGCTCCTGGTCAACCCTAAACTGCATCCTGCAAAAACCATGAAAGATGCAGATGGAAAAGTGAAGAGTCTCCCGTGTGTGACTGTGGTCACCCAGAACAGACCATGGAACATACAACAACTCAGTTCCCATTCACAAATATGAAGGAGGCATCACAGCAACACACGTTGCTACTTCAGATGACTCTGCAGCGTGTGAAAGGATTCTAGCTTTTTCTAAAGGCTAAAAGAAAGGGAGGGGTGTCTGACACCTGGTCTACACTAGAAAATTCAATCAGCATAACTGCACTGCTCAGGGCTGTGAAAAATCCACACGTAGTTAAGCCCTGTGTAGATAGTGCTAGGTCAACAGAAAAATTCGGAAAATGTAGCTACCGCTCTTGGGGAGGTGGATTAGCATAGGTAGTGTCTACATCAGTGGTGGGCAACCTGCGGTCCGCGGACCTCACGCAGCCATCAAGGGAATCCGATAGCGGGTGCGAGATAGACAGTATTTGGTCCTGCCATGCGGGCAGGGGACTGGACTCGATGACCTCTCGAGGTCCCTTCCAGTCCTAGAATCTATGAATCTATGTTTACATTTGCTGGCCGCCTACAGCTCCCAATGGCCACAGTTCGCCGTTCCTGGCCGTTCCTGGCCAATGGGAGCTGCGGGAAGTGGCAGCCAGCACTTCCCTGTGGCCCACCCCCAACCCCTCAGCTCCCTTTGGCCAGCATGGAAAACCGCGGCCAGCGGGAGCTGCAGGCGGCCATGCAAATGTAAACAAATGTCTCCTCCCCCTGATTTCATGCGGAGGGGAGGAGGCTCAAGACTTCCCAGCTGGCCTTGCAGCAGCACATGAAAGTATCACGCCCGTGACATTTTAAAGCAAGGAAATTTGAGAAAATAGAAGGGCTGGTTCTTCAATGTCTTAGTACATGTAATATTGGTGGATTGCACCAATTACTTCAAGCTGCAGTTGTACTTAGCAGACCTGTGTGAATAATGTACAAATGGATGGATTACATATTTTCAGGAATAAAAACCCTGCATTCAGGTTTGCTATTCTTATTATTTGTGGGTGTTCTGACAGTCGCCGGCTATTCACCCTCATGCTCATGAATCCTGACATTTTAACATAAAAGATTATTTCTTTGAAACCGTTCTGTATTGTTCACTAATCGCTATTTGAGATTCATTATTCCCCTGTTTAAAAAGTTCAAGTGATACAATCAGGGAGCGGAAACAATACCATGTGAGTTGGTGGCCACTTACACATCACAAACAATGAGTCAAGAACAGATCAAGCAAACAGTTTGGGAACCACCCACGGGATGAAAATTATTTGTCCAAACTATTTGGCAGATGCTTTCAAATGATGAATTCATTCAAAGTACATCAGCATCAGTCAGTGAATTATTTGCTAGCCTTAGAAGGGGGATGCATGCAGAAGACTAGATTGTGATTCTCATTCATACTGAAACGCACCTTTCTCCGTGAGTGGCCCTACTTTTAAAGCAAGCATGACAGCTGCCTTCTTTGCCAGCACTTGTGGGATTGATCTGGGGACCTCCAGACCCACAGTCTGAGTTAAAAGGGGCAAACCTCTGTAAGTAGGGGACGCAACAACTCAGCTCTTCTGTAGGTCGGCACAGAACAGGCCTGTGACATGCTCGCTAGTGAGTTACACGACTACCCAACATGGGTAAAAGTATCACAATCAGTCCATTAACAAATAGAGCGTATTGAAATCAGCATTTCCCCCAGCTTTTTTCAGTAATTGTTTGCTGAACATTTTGGCTTTTCGGGGGGTGGGATGAGAGGGAGGTTATAAACTGGATTTTTTTCAAAACCCATCTCAATAATATTGTCATTCTATAGTTTGTTAAAGAAAAGAAAGGAAAAGGAAAGAAACAGGGAACATTTTTGGTGAGCGGACACCCCTACCTGTCATGCTGACCAGTGTTGTCTCATTGGTTCCTTATACTCTCCCCGGTCTCTCTGTATTTAGCTGTTGTCTCTTGTCTTATAGTTCAATTGTCAGTGCTCATTGGAGCAGGGACTGTCTTGTGTGTCCTTTGTATGGACAGCACAAGATTTCTAAGCAAGCCCCTTCAGGCTTTCTCCGCTGCTGCCTCTCATGCTTAGGAGGAACTCCCTGTAAACATCTGCAAAACTAATTCAGGTTTCAGATTAGCAGCCGTGTTAGTCTGTACCTGCAAAAAGAACAGGAGTACTTGTGGCACCTTAGAGACTAACAAATTTATTTGAGCATAAGCTTTCATGGGCTACAGCCCACTTCATCTGATGCATAGAATGGAACATATAGCGAGGAGATATATATACACATACAGAGAACATGAAACTCCATACCAACTCTAAGAGGCTAATTAATTAAGATGCGCTATTATCAGCAGGAGAAAAAAAACTTTTATAGTGATAATCAAGATGGCCCATTCCAGACAGTTGACAAGAAGGTGTGAGGATACTTAACATGGGGAAATAGCTTCAATTTGTATAATGACCCAGCCACTCCCAGTCCCTATTCAAGTTAATGGTATCTAGTTTGCATATTAATTCTAGTTCGGCAGTTTCTCATTGGAGTCTGTTTTTGAAGCTTTTCTCTTGCAAAATTGCCACCTTTAAGTCTGTTACTGAGTGACCAGGGAGGTTGAAGTGTTCGCCTACTGGTTTTTGAATGTTACAATTCCTGATGTCTTAAAACTAATTCAGTGTCTCCTTCAAAACCCTCTTCTTTGCCAGGATGCCTGCACAAGCGCCAGGGCACCTTGTGTGCTGAGTGCACTGCCTGACATGCTGACCCCTGTTGTCACATTGTTTCCTTGTACCTCCCCATTGGCCTGTCTGTATCTGTCTCCACTTTTAGATGATCAGCTCTTTGGGGCAGGGGCTGTCTTTTGTTCTGTGTCTGTACAGCACCTAGCACAGTGGGGCCCTGGTCCATGACAAGGCTCCAATACAAATAATAAATAAAATCATCATCATCATCATCATTTCCCGTGGATGATTTTCAGGATTTCCCAACCAGTGCTAGTAACAAATAACATTCATATTAACTCCTTCATCCAGCGCTGGTACTTAGCCACTTGCTGGGCTATGCTTGACATCCTAGGTCATGAGACTACTCAGAGACAAGACTCATTCTGTTTTCAAACCTACCCATTTAAGGAGACTACAATTTTCAGACCAAAGCTACTGTAATCAGAGCCAGATTTAGGTCTCCAGGGGCCGTGGGTCAGAACAAATGGGGGGACCCCGATGCCAGAACCGTGGTCCTGCCCCTGTTCTGCCCTGACTGCATGCGGCCCTGCCCACAGCTCCATCCAATTCCATCCCTTCCCCGCGCCCCCACCTCAATTCCACCCCTGGCCTCTCCCCTTTCTGCCCCTTCCTCTGTGGGCCTTCCTCATGCCACCCCTTCCCTTTCCCCTCATTCCTTTCCAGTCCCCGCCCGCTAAGGCCCTGAGGGGGGAGATTTTCTGGGTCCCCCATATTGGCCCATGAGGTAATCTACCTCTGACCATAATTCTTTATTATATTTGGCTACATGCCTCAACCATCCTTGCTTCTACTCCTGCATTGTTTCGGTAAATAAACTCTTATGTGACCTGGGAGATGGGAGTGAGAAATAGTTTTCCATGCAATATTAATATATTTTTCCAACAATGGTGATAAGTGTAATTTGAAATAACTTCTTTCATAATTCAGATGGGCAATACAGTAACTCCTCAGCTGTTTGAATATTGAATATATATTTTATTCATTGCACGAGGTGTGAAAATATTCACAAGTACTGTA
Organism: Trachemys scripta elegans; assembly: GCF_013100865.1. Taxonomy (NCBI): domain Eukaryota; kingdom Metazoa; phylum Chordata; order Testudines; family Emydidae; genus Trachemys; species Trachemys scripta. The sequence goes on along the minus strand of NC_048301.1, from coordinate 5,840,508 downwards.
CTTTGCTGGTGGGCTGACAACTACCATCTAGCTGGAGGTGAAAAGCTCTTACTTAATCATTCAAGACCTATCCGCATTAAAGTCCACTGGAGAGCCTCATTAGTGAAAAACAAAACCTGAAAAAATTCTAGACCTCAAGGTTTTATTTCTAATTCTTCCGAACTTGAGCAGCCACTTGTGAAAAGAAACCTCAGTTTGCTTGTCTTAATAACATAGGAACAGCCACACTGGGTCAGATCAATGGTCCAGCTAGCCCAGTATCCTGTCTTCTGACAGCAGTGCCAGATGTTTCAGAGGGAATGAGCAGAAATGGGCAACTTCTCAAGTGATCCATCCCCTGTTGTCCAGACTCAGCTTCTGGCAGTCAGAGGTTTAGGGACACCCAGAGCATGGGGTTGCATCCCTGACCATCTTGGCTAATAGCCATTGATGGACCTGTCCTCCATGAACTTATCTAGCTCTTTTTTGAACCAAGTTATACTTTTGGCCTTCACAATATCCCTTGGCAAGGAGTTCCGAAGGTTACTGTGTGAGAAGTACTTCCTTATGTTTGTTTTAAGCCTGCTACCTGTTAATTTCATTGGGTGAGCCCTGGTTTGTGTGTTATGTGAAGGGGTAAATAACACTTCCTTATTCATTTTCTCTACACCATTCATGATTTTATAGACCTCTCATCCCTCCTCAGTCAGCTCTTTTCTAAGCCAAACAGTCCCAGTCTTTTTAGTCTCTCCTGGTATAGAAGCTGTTCCACACCTGTCATAAACAGACAGTTAAGAGTTAATTCCTCTTTTACCTGTAAAGGGTTAAGAAGTTCACATAGGCTAGCTGACACCTGACCAGAGGAACCAATGGGGGGACAAGATGTTTCAAGAGGAAGGAGGGAAGTTCTTCTTTTGTTCATTCCATTAAGTTTTGTGCCGGAGTGAAAAGATCCAGGAATCAACCAGGGTAGTGAGTATTAGAGAAGGAATGAATTAGCTTATGTTTATTTCTTTTTGTGAATTTGTCTTTTTGCATTAGAGGGATAATCAAATTTGGTTTTCTTTTTTGTAACTAAGGTTTTTGACCAGGGGAACATCCTCTGTGTTTTGAATCTGTTGTCTGTGAGAGTAGTTTATATGCTAATGTCACAGAGGTATTCCTTTCACCCCTTTTCCTTAATTAAAAGTCTTCTTTTTAAGAACCTGATTGATTTTTCCTTGTTTTAAGATCCAAGGGGTTTGGATCAGTATTTACCAGGAAATTAGTGGAGAAGTCTTTCAAGGCTACCCAGGGAAGGGTTATAGTCCTTGGGAGGGAGATATTTTTGGGGAAAGACAGAGTTCGCAAATGACTCATAAACGGTTGTTTAAACAATTTGGTGGTGGCAGCACACTGATCTAAGCTGGTAATTAAGCTTAGGGGTTCTCATGCAGGTCCCCACATCTGTACCCTAAGTTCAGAGTGGGGGTGAAACCTATGACAACATCCCTCATCATTTCTGTTGTCTTCAGCTTTCAATGCATTCCACTGTATTTCTTGTTACAGTGGCAAATGAAGTAAAAGTTAAAGATGAAAGATGAGGAGAGGAACTGTATCCATTGTTGGGTTTGCAAGGACCCTTTATGCCCAAACACATCTTTTATATGCTGTATCCTGTCAGCTTATTACCTAGATACTCCACGGGACTTGCTTTCATGTACACATCTGCTACTGCAAATCTATGAAATGGCAACACATTTCAAGTGAACCCATCCTTTAATTTATCTTCAGCTATGGAAGTTGTGGCTTAAGTGATGCGCAGCAGTCCAGCTTTTGGCCGAGAAGAATCCAGCTTGTAGGATATAGCTATGAATCCCTGAATCCTTGCAGCTTGGCTGAGAGCAGGAGCCAAGCAGGATCACATGCAGAGGACTAAATGGAGGAATATGTGCTAATTTCCACACAGCTAAGCATCTGAAGAAGTGAGGTTCTTACCCACGAAAGCTTATGCTCCCAATACTTCTGTTAGTCTTAAAGGTGCCACAGGACCCTCTGTTGCTTTTTAAAATGAAACAGGGTCAGGGAGAGGAATTGGTATCTTTCAATAGCTTTACATGCTGCAATAGTTCCTTATATTTGAAGCTACGCAATTCCTGGAGTAAAATTAGCTGAGCTTCTGTAAAATCTCTTTCCCATCCTCGTTTCTGACAGCTGGGCAGCGTTGCAGTGTCTTCTCAGATTGAACTGTACTAAAACCACCAGCACTCACAGAAAAAACAAGCCCAGCTCTATTTATTATTATCAGCAGAGTGAAATATCAGGGTTTTTTCCAGTACCATTGTCACGGGCAACTACACCTGTATTCCTCCTCCGTAGTCCTTTGAGGATACTTGACAAATTAGAGGTCCTAGACAAATTAGAGGATTGGGCCAAAAAAAACCTGATGAGGTTCAACAAGGACAAGTGCAGAGTCCTGCACTTAGGACGGAAGAATCCCATGCACTGCTACAGACTAGGGACCGAATGGCTAGGTAGCAGTTCTGCAGAAAAGGACCTAGGGGTCACAGTGGACGAGAAGCTGGATATGAGTCAACAGTGTGGTCTTGTTGCCAAGAAGGCTAATGGCATTTTGGGCTGTATAAGTAGGGGCATTGCCAGCAGATCGAGGAACGTGATCGTTCCCCTTTATTCGACATTGGTGAGGCCTCATCTGGAATACTGTGTCCAGTTTTGGGCCCCACACTACAAGAAGGATGTGGAAAAATTGGAAAGAATCCAACGGAGGGCAACAAAAATGATTAGGGGTCTGGAGCACATGACTTATGAGGAGAGCCTGAGGGAACTGGGATTGTTTAGTCTCCAGGAGAGAAGAATGAGGGGGGATTTGATAGCAGCCTTCAACTACCTGAATGGGAGTTTCAAAGAGGATGGAGTTCGGCTGTTCTCAGTGGTGGCAGATGACAGAACAAGGAGTAATGGTCTCAAGTTGCAGTGGGGGAGGTCCAGGTTGGATATTAGGAAAAACTATTTCACTAGGAGGGTGGTGAAACACTGGAATGCGTTATCTAGGGAGGTGGTGGAGTCTCCTTCCTTGGAGGTTTTTAAGGCCCGGCTTGACAAAGCCCTGGCTGGGATGACTTAGTTGGGAATTGGTCCTGCTTTGAGCAGGGGGTTGGACTAGATGACCTCTTGAGGTCCCTTCCAACTCTGATATTCTATGATTCTATGATTCTATGATCTAGTCTCCCTGCTCCTCAATCATCACCTCCCTTGGGCCCAGACTTGCATCTCTCTCCCTCCTGACTGGTGTTGTTTCAGGCTCCACAGTTCCCTGCCTACACTGTGATATCCCCAGGAAGCCAGATTGCCTAACCAAGCCAGCATCTGTGCTTTGCTATGTTACCAGAGGATCTGAACAGCGCAAGTTACCGCAGAGCTCTTTCTAAGTGTAACACCGACAGATCCCGGCCGTCGGGAGCTTAGTGCATGAGCCTCTACCACATGAGCTAAAAGCCAACTGGCTGTTAGCTATGGCTGTAGAGCGCAGTCATTTTATCTCTGTCTCTAAGTGGTCTCGGTGCCACTAGATGGGATAGAACACCACACCCAGGTGGGGGGTTACATAAGCAAACACGTTGATTCTTAAGGTAAAAGTACTACAAAGAAAACATATTAAAAACAATTAAAGTTCCCACGCACATGCTAAACATTACCAGAGGTCACTCATCATTCTTCTGGGGGACTCAGTAGGCTAAAGTCTTTCCAACCCTCCCCAGGAAGGATAGGAGGCCCCTCGGACAGATGTCCTGTCTGTTTGCTGGATGTCATGGCCTGCAACATAGGCAATCTGGACTAGTAGTCAGAGCAGGCATTAGGTCTAGTGGGTGGAGCAGGCATCTCATTTGCGGAATAGAGCTGAGGGCCAGCACCAGAGTCAACTGCCAGATCCGGGGGTCAAGTTGGAGTCAGAAGTCACAGGCCAGGATTGGAGCCAGGGCTGGTAACTGGCATTTGAAGGTGAAGTGTATGGGCAGGAAGTGGAGGAGAGGCAAGGATCAGGCCTGGAGCAGAAGCGTGGTGGGAACAAGAGCAAAGGCAGGGGTGAGGCAGGAGTGGAGCAGGTATCACGAACAGGGTTGGGTGCAGGAGGCGGGCACAAGCAGGGTCCAACACAGGCACAACAAGAAATCCCCTAGTCCTCAGACAACTTCCAGTGCCTCCTCCTGGCTTTAAATAGCCTGGTTGGACCAATCAGCAAAGCTGAGTGATCCGCCAATCAGGGCTCCCGTGGGAGGTTCCTTGGCTGAGCCTATAGTCGTCCTAGCTTCTCAGCCCACCAGGTTTCAGTGGACATTGAGGGGAGGCCAGGATGTGGAGGCCAGGATGTCTAGGAACTCGCAGGCCTGGGACCTCACACTAGATCCGACAAGCCCCAAGTCAGCTTCGACTCAGGCTAGTTATCCAAAAGTCCTTTCATCTGCTGTTGGTCTGTGGATAATCCAGTTTGAACCAGTAAATGCGAGCCTCTGCAGGTGGCAGTACTTCTCTGGAGGTGTTACCACCGGAGAGAATTTGCCTACTCACTCCCCGCTGTTCCTAAAGAGGTGTGATCACCTCCCCCATCAGACAATCCCTGGCCCACAATGATACAGAAACTCAATACAGGGAATTCTCCCACAGATATTGCAGGATATTGCCATATTGGTCACAACCACTAACCTACAGCAAAGAGAGGGGAAAGGAGTCAGAGGCCCTGCCCTGTACAGCCCCGGAATCAGTGTGAAAGTGAGGCTGAAGCTGCCTTTGCCCGGCTGCTCTTATCATGAGTTGTGCGCATGTGGCTATAGGGGAGGATACGGCCCTTTGCTCGTATCCTCAAAGCATATACAGCTTGGATGTCTCCTAATGGAACTCAATATCATAGTGGCTCTATTTGCCGAGAGAATTATCAAGCTGGTTTTCCCCTGTTCCAGTCCTGACAGGACTCGATGTGCGTCTGAGTGCTGTTCTGGGATGTGATGAATACAATCTTTATTATGCTGGCGACTAAGAAACGGTCTGTTGCGTCGAGTGCGGTTAGGAAGCTGCTGAGTGGGATTTCTGGTTTGATGCCGACAGAGGGGGTTTACTTTAAAGGGACAGCACCAGCTGGCCAATCAAGATTCTGTCTGGAAAACTTGTACCTGATGATGGTACAAATAACTCGGAATATTACTCTCCATAAAAGAAATTATATGACTTTGTCTCTCTTGTTTCACTTTGTTTTCTTTGTGCAGGCGACAGCCATCTGGGCCTAGTCAGCGCCAGTGTCCTCGGCAGAGTCTGCACTCATTGAGGTCCATGCATTTGCACTGGTCGATGTCAGAGGAGAACCTGGACCAAGTTGCAACCAAACTAACGTGCTGCTGCTCGGCAGGCGAACAATAGCAGAGGCCGTGGTGGACTCACCCCTGGTTTCTCCGCACACTGCTTCTATGATAATTAATCATTCCTAGAAAATGTAATTCTCCCTTGGACAATGTATCTGTCATGTATTTGATTCATTTTCTTTTTTCGTGAAGGACGTTCCTGGCTCCGTTTGACAAGTACAATAACCTGCCGAGACAAAGGGTCATTCTCCTAAGATGATTTAGCAATGTTACAGTTAGCGGTAAATTACCTTTTCTCTTCTGATCAGTTTCTGCCTGCGGTTTATGTCAGAGCCGGTTTCTAACACTACGCTCTGCTTCTCACTTAGTGCTGAAGCAAAATCCGGCCCTGTCCTTTCCCTGTTCAAATCTAGGAGAGTTTACCAAAGGTTTCAGCAGGCTTAGGGACAGCTTCCGATAAACTGTGATTAAAATGCGCAATAAGCATGTGCACATGAAATACATTAAAGATCATGAGGCGCAGGGCCGGTGCTACCATTAAGGCAAACTAGGCGGTTGCCTAGGGCGCCAAGATTTGGGGGCNTGGACTCACCCCTGGTTTCTCCGCACACTGCTTCTATGATAATTAATCATTCCTAGAAAATGTAATTCTCCCTTGGACAATGTATCTGTCATGTATTTGATTCATTTTCTTTTTTCGTGAAGGACGTTCCTGGCTCCGTTTGACAAGTACAATAACCTGCCGAGACAAAGGGTCATTCTCCTAAGATGATTTAGCAATGTTACAGTTAGCGGTAAATTACCTTTTCTCTTCTGATCAGTTTCTGCCTGCGGTTTATGTCAGAGCCGGTTTCTAACACTACGCTCTGCTTCTCACTTAGTGCTGAAGCAAAATCCGGCCCTGTCCTTTCCCTGTTCAAATCTAGGAGAGTTTACCAAAGGTTTCAGCAGGCTTAGGGACAGCTTCCGATAAACTGTGATTAAAATGCGCAATAAGCATGTGCACATGAAATACATTAAAGATCATGAGGCACAGGGCCGGTGCTACCATTAAGGCAAACTAGGCGGTTGCCTAGGGCGCCAAGATTTGGGGGCGCCAAAAAGCGGTGCCCCCAATTTTTTTTTTACAGCGTTCCTGGGTTGGGCTGCTGGCAGTGCGCTGACACGGGCGACTCAGACTCCCAGCGCAGCGGCTGCTCCATGCAATTATTGTCGTTGCCGGCGGGGGCGGCATGCTCCGGGAGGGGGCGTAGCAGAGGTGAGCTGGGTTGGGGAGCCCTGCAGCAGTTCTCCCCCCCCGTCCTGAGGCGTTCCCCCCCATGGCAACCCCCTCCCCGGGGAGCTGTGCGGCAGCTCCCCACCCCAGCTCACCTCTGCTCTGTCTCCTCCAGGAGCACGCCGCCCCCGCTCTAATTCTCCTCCCCTCCCAGGCTTGCGGCGCCAAACAGCTGATTGGCGCTGCAAGCCTGGGAGGCAGGAGAAGTAGAGCGGCAACCGCGCGCTTGGGGAGGGGGCGTAGCAGAGGTGAGCTGGGGTGGGGAGCTGCCGCACAGCTCCCCGGAGGGTGGGGGGGTTGCCACAGGGGGGGCGCCTCAGGGCAGAGGGAGGGGGAGTGCCACGGGGGTGTGTGCCTCAGGGCTGGGGGGGGGGGGGGGAGCTGCCGCAGGGCTCAGGGGCGGGAGGGCGCAAGGTGGAAGTTTTGTCTAGGACATGAAACTTCCTTGCACTGACCCTGATGAGGCGTTCACATACTATGATAACGAGGGCTGTGTAAGTACGATAGGTAGAGGGTAGCTGGATGATAGTCCAAATGGTTCCCTGGCAAAACCCAGGGGAGCTGGTTTAGAGAGGGGGAAACTGTCCAAGTCCCTTTGCAGAGATCCCACGTATTGTTCCTTCAGAGAGGGGCTTGCCCCATGCAGGGGAATCCACAGGGTCCTGGAAAACACTGGAGGTTACAACCGTGTTCCTCTGGTGCAGCTCGGACCTACGTAACCCCGACACACACTCTCAGGTCCCTGGCAGCTACCAAGGACTTTCTTCGGGGGACCTTCTGTAATGAAAATCCTCAGCACTGAAGGGCCTCCAAACTTGATTGTCTGGTCTCTGCCAAGCCAGAAGTGGGACGATGTGCGTATCTCAGCCCTTCCCCGCACCTGCACCGGCCTGCTCTCTGCCCCCGTACAGCTCCTCAGTCCTGGGGATCACCTTCCAGTGGGCCCTAGGGGAAGAGGGACTGGCCTGGAGATGGCTGAGTCCTGCATCGGTGCAGGAGTGGGGAGATCCGTGCTGCCTCAGTCTGTGTTCACGTTCCCCCTATACTGACGTATAAAACCAAGTGCCGCTGCTCCACAGCTTCGGGGAGGGTTTCTTCTTCCCCAGCCCCCTCTCACTCTGGAGGTACCCAATGCCCCTCCCATACTGGGGATTTGTACTGGGTGGGAGGCTTTGGGCCAATCTCTTTGAACTCTCAGTCCTTCCACTTATTCGATTGCATTACGTATGCATGGCTGCATTAAGGAGAGAGATCCCACGCTGAACAAAGAGCAGCTTTCCCACCTGCTCAGACATACAGACACCCTGACTTTCCCTTACAAAGCTTTGGCTCCCACATGCTGCTGCATGGTTGTAGTCAAGTGTGCAAAGTTTCTGTAACAAGCCTACATGACAGAATGACTCCCGGAGAGATATTTAAGAGGGCTTGCTGCTGGAATCATACACAACCCCAGCATTAACCAGTTAGAGGAAAAGCAAACAGTAGGAACAAAGTCTCTAAATTACACCACACTGTGCATAAAGAAACACAAGCCATATAAACAGAGCAGCATTCCTTCCCAGCTGTAGACAGAGAGTAATAGCAAGTGATTCACTGACAGTTCGTTTCTCCTTCATCAAGTTCATTAGATGGTCCATAATTGACACCTGCTTTTTTTGTGTGTGAACTGCAGCAAAAGAAGTCCTAAGCATTTTGTTACTGTTTGAAAGGAAGAAATAAAGCTAAACAAAGGGATGCTTGGACCCATCCCTTAAGAAATTAGGAAGGTAGATTTTATTTTAAAAAATAGATTCATCAATATAAAGCCAGAATGGACCATTAGGAGCGTCTAGTCCGACCCCCTGTATACAGAGGCCAGAGAACTTCCCTGAATTAATTCCTGTTTGAAATAAAGCATACAACTTTTAGAAAAACATCCAATCTTGATTTTAATATTTCTAGTGTTGGGAAATCCACCACAACCCTTGGTAAATTGTCCCAGCAGTTAATTACTCACACTGTTGAATATTTGTGCTTTATTTCTAGTCTGAATTTGTCCAGCACCAACTTCCAGTCATTGGATCTTATTAGACCTTTCTCCGCTAGATTAATGAGCCCTTTATTATCAATTTTCTGTTCCCCATGTTGGTACTTCCAGACTGTGATCAAGTCACCCCTTAACCTTCCCTTCGTTAAGCTAAACGGGTGGAGCTCCTGGAGTCTCTGACGATCAGGCATTGTTTCCAAACCTTTAATCATTCTCATGGCTCTTCTCTGAACCCCTTAACATCCTTCTTGAACTTGTAGACACCAGAACTGAACACAGCTTTCCAGCAGTGTTCGCATCAGTGCCAAATACAAGCTCTTTATTGCTTAGTTATTATCAGTGGTGGTCTGAGGTATGATTTGGAGATCCCTTATCTTGTGCTTTATTTTTACACACAAATTGCCCTAGTAATGGTCCATCACCTAATTCCTGAACTGCTAACTCTGTTCTTATGCCCAGGACACCAGAAAAGGATTTTTCCCTATTGACATTAGATCAACTACTTAGGAGGGGGGGAAATGGAGGACCGTGCACTGGGTTGCTGTAGCCAGCAGCATGATTTTGACAAGAGCCCCACTGCTGTGCTGGGTCTACATCATTTAGGGCCTGATTCAATTACCACTGAGGTCACTGAGACCTTGGCTACACTTACCCGGTAGTTCGGCGGCGAGCAATCGAACTTCTGGGTTCGACTTATCGCGTCTTCTCTGGACGCGATAAGTCGAACCCGGAAGTACTCGCCGTCGACTGCGGTACACCAGCTCGGCGAGAGGAGTACCGCGGAGTCGACGGGGGAGCCTGCCTGCCGAGTGTGGACCAAGGTAAGTTCGAACTAAGGTACTTCAAACTTCAGCTACGTTATTCACGTAGCTGAAGTTGCGTACCTTAGTTCGAATTAGGGGGTTAGTGTAGACCTGGCCTGAGTCTGTTCATTGACTCTAATGGGAGTGGGACACACCCTGAATGTCCATAATTGGAGCCAATAATAGGCTATGACGGTAGGAATCACTATTGATGCTACCAGCTGGCAATTTTTTTTCAGTTCAGGGTGAAAATAGTTACTATTTCCTCTAGGAGAGATTTCTTTTCATAGAAAATCTACTTTTTCTTCTGAAAAAAAGGGCAGATCTGGTGTGGTACCCGCACAGGGCACGTGTACTGAATTCCTGTTAAAATGAACAGAAGCATTTATTTAGAGATAAGCCCAAGCTGTGAAAGTCCAGATTTGCATCTAATTCCAGGAATTACCTTAACGTGACTTGGGCTCACCTCGACAATTAATACTGTGGGAGGACAGGAGAGGAGGAGGAGAGATATTGGCACATAACATTTAAATAGCATCATACTGGAAAAGGTCTGAAATCCCTCTCCCCCCACACACACTCAACCCCACAGAATTAGGGAAATGCTGGAAGTCCAAACCCAAACCTGAATATCGCCTGTTTTTTATAATGGGGCAAACCAAATACCTGCATCTCGGGGAGGTTTGTTCCAGAACCACTTTATGCAGTTTGTGCCCCTCTCTTCTCTAGCTCTGTATAAACCACTTTCTGCAATGTTCATTGCCCTTTTGTCTTTTGGCCCCTTGTTATTTTTTTCATCTCTCAGGCCAGTACCATTAATATTTCTGCTTGCCCCGATATTGACTCCAGGATCAACGTTTTCTACAATTGTTATTTCAAGACACTGTAGCAATTTTTGTATGAATACGATTTCCATCCGTGGTGCACTCACTTCCTGGGTCCTGCCAGAGCAGACAGGCTGATTGTGATAATCTAGTCTGGTCTTTTAATAGCCCGGACCATAGATCCTTACCCTGTAATTCCTGCACCAAGCCCATATCTTGTGGTTGAGCTAGAACTTATCTTTTAGAAAGGCATCCAGTCTTGATGTAAAGACTCCAAGTGATTAGTTTCCAACACCTAAATTTTGCACCATATTACTAGTCTGAATTTATCTACGTCAGCGTCCAACCATTGGATTTCCTTATATCTTTTCATGTTAGATTAAAGAGCTGTTTACTACAGTGGCATAGCTTGGATAGGAGAACTGGGTAGGCCCCAGCTTTCAGGTGTGCAGGCAATGACAGGGGGCCCACCTCGTCCCACAGAGGGAGATTACAGTTTTGTGGGGCCCTGAACCAGGAGAAGTGGGGGGTCCCTCCACACCCCTTCCAACTGCAGTCCCCCCCATGCTCCTGCCAGGGAAATGAGGTTGGGGTGCAGGGGCTTGCCCCATCCAGCGCACCTACCAGGGAGCGGGGTCCAGGTGTGGGGGCTTTCCTTGCTCAGTGCTCCTGCCGCGGAGCAGGTTCCAACCCCACTCTGCCCAGCGCTCCTGCTGGGGAGCAGGGTTGAGGCGCGATTTGTGTGGGCCTGGATGCTAAGTGGGTGGGCCATGGCCCATCTGTGGCTACTGGTTTACTACCAGAAATCTCTTCCCCATGTGGGTACCTGTAGACTAGTGATTCCCAAACTAGGGGCACGGCTTGTTCAGGGAAAGCCCCTGGCGGGCCGGGCTGGTTTGTTTACCTGCCGTGTCTGCAGATTCGGCCGATCGTGGCTCCCAGTGGCCACGGTTCGCCGTTCTCGGCCAATGGGAGCTGCAGGAAGCGGCGCGGGCCGAGGGACGTGCTGGCCGCCGCTTCCCGCAGCCCCCATTGGCCTGGAGCAGTGAACCGCAGCCACTGGGAGCTGTGATCAGCCAAACCTGCGGCCGCGGCCGTTAACAAACTGGCTTGGCCCACCGGGGCTTACCCTGAACAAGCCGTGCCCCTAATTTGGGAACCACTGTTGTAGATCATTTCCAAGCTACCTCTTCACCTTCTTTTGAGTAAATGAAATTGACTGAGCTTCTAAAGTCTCTCTCTGTGAGGCATGTTTTCCAAACCTGGAATCATTCTTGTCTTGAAGTGAAACTGACTGGCTCCATTGGCTGCATCTACTTCCTTAAGTGTAAAACCTCCACAGCTTTTAACAAGGTGAAAAAAATCAAAAATTGACTCAGTCATCTATGAAGAATTGATTTTTGCAGAGAGGCCTTTTTCAAAAAACAAACCCTCTGTGGTCCCCAAACTGGAATAGGAACTCAAGTAACTTAGATTTTAATTATTTAGATCGTCCTTCCTGACCTCCTGAATTACACAAGCCATTTAATTTTATCCCCACTGATTCCTGCATTGAGCCCAATAACTTTTGGTTGAACGAGAGCGTGTATTTTAGAAAGACATCCAGTCTTGATACAAAGACTCTGACTGATGGAGAATTTACCAGTTCCCTTTATAAGCTGCCCCAATGGTTAATTACTCTGGCATTAAAAATTTACATCTTATTTCCAGTATGAACTTCGCTGGCTTCAACTTCCAGCCATTAAAACGTATTATGCACCTGTCTTCTAGATTAAAGTTGGTGCACAAGCATCTGGTATATAGAAAGAAAGAATAGGTCCAACACTTAAATATTTGCATGTTTTTTAGTTGAGGGGAGAAAGGGTGTATTTGATCTGTGTGATCAAAACACCTGATCTGCGTGCACCAGTAAAGGTTGCATGGACAGATCCACACACATACAGAATGACATATGGTTGCCAATCCCTGCATTGGATACACAAATTAGGTGTTACTTGAGTATATACAAAAGTTGGCCCATTTTCCAAAAGGACAGGCCCAGTTCATGCAGTTTCTTATCTTCAGCTGCATCTTTAGACATCGAGGCACTGTGGGGAAAAACAAAACAAACCACTCTTAACTTCAAGACTAATAGCTGTCGCAACAGAGATCCATCTTTTCTTCCTGGCTGCATTGGTTTACGGTGCACTGCAGGTAAAAAAGGGAACTTCAGCCATGAAATATTGAAAGTCTGACTCCAGCACAAAGAACCCTTACAATTTAATAAGAATCCCTCTTGATGCTTCACAAGCTCTTTCATGGATTTGACACAGTGCCTCCAGGCGGAATAGATTACACTGGCTACCAGACACTCTCCGAAAGTGAAATGCACTGGCCAATTTATTGAAATCAACTAACCATTCCATTATCATTGACTGGTGGCTTAGATTTTGTAACCTGAGGCCAACCTTATACTTCTTCACCCTTGTGTTCCTGATGAAATGAGTGATAGGTGTTACTCTTTCTCCCTAAAATGGCTGGCACACAATCTTTGACTGCGAGAGTGGGTTTAACCAATGTATATGTATATGGCTCCTGCAGAGGAGTGTTGTGTACTTTGTGATCATACAAAGTGAATAGGGATACGCTTACCTACTTCTAAACCCATGCTCTGAAACCCAAGCGCACAACCCTTCTTTTGCTTCTGCATGGTCGATTCTCTGGTTGCAGTGAACTGATACATCCAGTCGTACTGACTTCATCACCCTACACACAGTACATACTGCACAGCAGATCAGCTAGGACTGGCTGGAGAAGAGACATTATTTCCTCTTACCTGGGTCTATGGTTTTTCAAAGGAGCTGGCAGGGCTTTAGTAGATATTCAGCTAACAGGAAAAGGGAAATGCCTTTCACAGGGAGCAGCAATACTGGTAGATAGCTTGCCGCCAGGCTAACATGCTTAATCACTACCAGGAGATATTCTATCAGGCACCAGTTAGCAACAAATTCATTATTAGGATTCTGCTCCAATTCCTTAAAGAGATTTGAATTGGTAATAAATTTGTGGCTGGATGATAAACTGACAGATGATACAAAAAACAACAGCTAGACAAATGAAACATGTCAGGACAGCCGAAAGCGTGATATGAATACACCAAATAAATGGAATCCGAAGGTATATTAGTGCCCCGGGTCTGGAAAATGGCCTAACATTTATTAAACTTGTCTTCTTCCTTCCATCATCCAATTAAAGTTCTCACTTATTAAAAGGCTGCCTGGACAACTTTCCTTGTTCTCTGTAAACTGTAAAACTTTACTGAAATCTGGAATAAACAATGAAGACTAAAAATCGACCACACAGTTTGAGAACCTCCAGATGCAGGGCGATGTGGTACTCATCCTACAGGGTCCCTGAGAATTACAGATGGTGGAATGATGGGAAAAGATATCCCCAAACTGCTTCTGTTGCCCCGGAATTTGACATTCCTGCTTGAACCCCAGAACTTGACAGTACTGCAGTCAGCCATTTTGTATGTTCTGTCACTGCCAACTGAAAACCAAACATCACATAGCTAGGAATAATCTTACGCCTTTGTGAGACAAGGTCAGACAGCTGCATACAGACGAAAAAGGCTGGGGACCACTGATCTAATTAATAGTAGTTTTAGATAAGAGCAGGCTTGCTTGTATCAATCATTTATCAGATGGAAGTTGCTGTGTTCCCACTGATTTATTCCTGACATCGCCTGGAGTGACATAGTTAAGTTACCACTGTTTTGGGTTCCGAAAACCCTGGGTAACAGTTCAACCAATCTAGCTCCCTATATATAGTTCCATCCCCTTTTTGCTTCTTCTCTGAGCAGCTGGACAACTGACTTCTGAACATACAAACTGTTTGTGGGGGCACTTTCAGATGATTGAACCCTCCATTTGTCAACAGAGCTACATAGTTCACACCAGCTAAAGAGATGCCCCTCAAACTACTTCCAGTGCAGGTTTTCATGCACAACCAATTGTATTTGTTTGGAAACTAAATACAAACAAGAGCTGTCACTCTTTCCCCTAGATATGTTGTTTTTTCATAGTTGGGAATCAAAGGTGTTCGCTATTAGGATACAGGAAAAACTTGGGATAATGATTTATTTTAACTATTCTATGGGCTCCCTCCCCCCTTTTTTTACTCAATGGATTTTTCTCACAAACTAGCCTAAGACAGTCTACTTTTATGAGCCTAATTCAGTGGCTAGATCATCAGTAGCTTTGCACCGGCCCATGGTTTTGTATTAGCTATGTAGTTGGTTTTTTAGTTCAAGCACAGAACGAAAAGGTTTGCTGGGTCTTCTGCTGCCTCCAATCATAATGTTATAGAACGACAATATAAAACCAGCCATTTGGAAAAGGTTTTCTTCAACCCTTAATGTCATTTGGGTAACGACAGAGCTCAGGGTTATAAATGATTCTTTGATCTTCGGAAGGCTTGCAAATGAGCAGAATACACTTGAATTGCAATTCAAATGACCTGCAAATGCTTGCACACATCACCGTGCCCTTTGAAGCTGCAGGATTTTGCATTTGTTAAAATTTAATTATTAATTAAATTCAAGGGATGTGGGGAAGAAAAATGATCAGCAGTGGTTTAAAGCAAGTGTGGCTAGACATTACATAGGGATTGAACTTTGGATGACAACTTATTCTAAAAGAAGTCACAGAGCAGAACCGAGTGAATAGTCTGAAGAACTATTTGTGAGTAGTTTCACGGCTGCTAAATAGGAGTTTGCTTTGACTGTGCGTTAGCACATGTTTCTATTTGCTTTTCTGAACTGCAAGAGACTGACGTTGGTCTACCAGGAAATATTTCAGATCCAAGGGAGGAGAGTTTTAGTTTTAGAAAAAAATTCCACCCAGCCAGATGGAACTACTTTCCTCAAGAACCGGAAACCAGTCAATTGGATGGGTTAGGCAGAACAAGCTGGGGAGGGACATACCTGTTCCTGGAACTAGAGGATCTCCCATGGGGTGTAAGTAGCTTGGCTGAGGAGAGAGGAAGGCGGCTTTGAAAAAAAAGATCAGTTTTGGGGGAAAGAGTCCATTACCATATTAGATTAAATCATCTAACACCTGAGGCTTGGACACCAGGTTGAGTGGGGAGAGATGGAACTCCCACAAGACAGGTCAGAGGCAGAACCTCCTCTTTGAACATGTAAGATTTATTTCTGCTTTCTGTGACTCAACAGAGGATGCATTATCTATTCAGCTTATGGGAAGTGTAAATCTAGAATTTCTTTTAAACTTTTAAACTCATTTCCCTCCATTTTTTAAAAAAAATCTTGTTTTACGGGATATTCTACAGTTGTGTGAGAGTTCCAAGCAGTTCACTCCAAGGGGATAAGGACACTTCAGCCTTGAAGGAGAGTGTACTTTATGAGATCAAAGATACCTCTTCAATCTCAGTCCAAGGGTATGTGGCACAGGTTTCTTCCAGCGAGGTGTGTTCTAGATGGCTACAGGGGGCAACACTACAAAGGAAGCACCAACAAGCCTAAGGAGACAGATGAGCTGAAGTGTCGTCAAGTCATGTGAATGCTTGTGGAATCCAAGTTTTCATATGAATGTTCTCAGAAAGTGAACTTTGGTCCACTAGAGTGGACAAAATAAAATTAATTGTGGGCAGGAGCAGTAGTTTAGAAGGTTTAAGAAGCACAATCAATGCCAGATCATGTAAGTGACTGATCACACAGGGTGGAATTCACCCTTGTAAAGCACAAGACCTGGGTCAAAGGCAAAATTCCCGTTAACTTGAGGGGACCTGAGTTAGGCCAACACTGAGTGCTTTTGAATATTCTACCACCAGGCAGGTTTTTTCATGAAAAAATAAATATTAGGAAAGACTGTAATGTTTTTAGCTGGAAACAGGGAGTAAAACCCAACACTGACCAGTGAGCTCTGCATCACAGCACCACCTAAAGATCGGCAAATAATCCTTAACAAATAATTGGTTTGATGAAAACTTTATTTTCACAACTTGTCCAGATCATGTTTTTCTTGAATTTATTTGTTATTCACAGTTTTTCATCATATAATTTCCATGGTGAACTTTTGATCATTGCAAGTATTTGTTAATCCACTTTCAGGCTTTGCGATTGCACATTTTGGTCCCACTGTATGTTTCTGTTCCATGACTTCCATTGGATGGGCATCGCTCTGAGAAATAGGTCTCCCATGCAAACAGCGCTTACTAGTTGAAAATGTTGCTGTCTGTGAATGTTCTGCAAGACTTGCTTAAAATGTGCTGCGATTGTGAACATTACCACCAGCAAACCAGTGAGCAAAATATTCTTAAAAGAAGGCAAACACAGCCAGAGCAAATTGGCTTCACAGGCTATCGCTGAAGCCAGGAAGTTTGCAAAGATTCAAAGAGGAATGGGACGTTTGTTCGGATAACCAGAACATCCAGATTTATCACGCAGTTAATGCTAACAAAGAGTATGGGAAGGAATGTAAATCTGGTGCTTCAGGCCTTAAAGCCAATCTCTAACTAGTAGGGATTGGGATGAGAACTTCACGGAGAGAGGATTACCCCACATTGGCCTTTTGTGGGCTTTCCTGCCCCTTCCTCTGAAGCATCTGACCACTGTTGGTGAGAGAACACTGGACCATGGGTCTGATCCAGTCTGGCAATGCCTGGGTTCATACATTTGAAAATTATGTGAATATTCTTTGTTTTGTGACATGCTCCTCTCTAGGGTGATGTGCACCCATTTCTTATCTGAGAATAATTGGAATATCCCTTTTTGATGGTCTATTCCAACCTAAACTCTTGGGGTTTTATCTTCTTCTGGTCAGAAGATGGAGACAGAACAGGAAAGCTTCTGATGGTGCCATATTCTCCCATATAAGGGCATCACCATCTGTCAACCTTCAGTTGTTCTCTGGCTGGTGGAGAAGTCGCTCCCCTGAAGGCTGCTGCTAGAGCAGAGAAGAATAGCGACTCGGGGGCCTAAGGGAAGCTATGTGATATGCTCTGGTGTGTAGTTGAATGAGACATCAGCAACATGTGGGCCCTCAGACCCTGGTGGAACATGCTATCCAACATGGGGGACCCAATTGTTGTTGAAATAATTCAGTGACTCTGACCTTTTCTTTACCTCAGATGCAGCTTACAGAATGGACTTGGCTCTGAGCTGTGACAAACAGAACGATCCTCCTTCACAATCACAAATTCACTGGCTGAGCCCCACCTAACCTCGAGTCACTCTTGAGCTCGCTGTGTTTCCCCTCAACGAAGTGGCAGACTGCCTGAGCTGGCACTAGGCTGACACAGATGGGACTGCCATCTGCATGTGCTCTTTGACAGTTGTTGGGCTTAGTCTTTTGACAGTGGAGAAGGATAGGAGGGAAGGACAGTAGGCCCTTGAGGGTGTTTAATAATCAGAGGAGTGGGTGGGTGAGATTCGGTGGCCTGTTATGTGCAGGAGGTCAGACTAGGTGATCATGATGGTCCCTTCTGACCTTAAAGTCTGTGCGGTTGTCAGCCAGCACTAACCTATGCTGTTCTTGAAGGGGCTTCCTTCCGATCAATGGGACTCTGGACAGGGAAGGGGCGGAAGAACAAGTGGTAACGTCCTTCTATATTAAAATTGGTTGATTAATCAGAAGTTTCTACAGAATGTGTGTGCGTTGCACAGGAATATCTTTGGCCAAC
>NC_048301.1:5279135-5522557 GCF_013100865.1 Trachemys scripta elegans | reverse complement strand
TAGTGATCAATGGCTCCATGTCTAGTTGGCAGCCGGTTTCAAGTGGAGTGCCCCAAGGGTCGGTCCTGGGGCCGGTTTTGTTTAATATCTTTATTAATGATCTGGAGGATGGTGTGGACTGCACTCTCAGCAAGTTTGCAGATGACACTAAACTAGGAGGCGTGGTAGATACACTAGAGGGTAGGGATCGGATACAGAGGGACCTAGACAAATTAGAGGATTGGGCAGAAAAAAACCTGATGAGGTTCAACAAGGACAAGTGCAGAGTCCTGCACTTAGGACGGAAGAATCCCATGCACTGCTACAGACTAGGGACCGAATGGCTAGGTAGCAGTTCTGCTGAAAAGGACCTAGGGGTCACAGTGGACGAGAAGCTGGATATGAGTCAACAGTGTGCTCTTGTTGCCAAGAAGGCTAACGGCATTTTGGGCTGTATAAGTAGGGGCATTGCCAGCAGATCGAGGAACGTGATCGTTCCCCTTTATTCGACATTGGTGAGGCCTCATCTGGAATACTGTGTCCAGTTTTGGGCCCCACACTACAAGAAGGATGTGGAAAAATTGGAAAGAGTCCAGCGGAGGGCAACAAAAATGATTAGGGGTCTGGAGCACATGACTTATGAGGAGAGGCTGAGAGAACTGGGATTGTTTAGTCTCCAGAAGAGAAGAATGAGGGGGGATTTGATAGCAGCCTTCAACTACCTGAAGGGGGGTTCCAAAGAGGATGGAGCTCGGCTGTTCTCAGTGGTGGCAGATGACAGAACAAGGAGCAATGGTCTCAAGTTGCAGTGGGGGAGGTCCAGGTTGGATATCAGGAAAAACTATTTCACTAGGAGGGTGGTGAAACACTGGAATGCGTTACCTAGGGAGGTGGTGGAGTCTCCTTCCTTGGAGGTTTTTAAGGCCCGGCTTGACAAAGCCCTGGCTGGGATGATTTAGCTGGGAATTGGTCCTGGTTTGAGCAGGGGGTTGGACTAGATGACCTCTTGAGGTCCCTTCCAACTCTGATATTCTATGATTCTATGATTCTATGCTCACACTGGACAGCTCCCAGAGTAGCTAAAGATCAAGAACGAGTCACAGGAATTATTTGGCAATTAGTGTTGAACTGTTGGTAGAACTGCTGCCCCTGCACCTTTGCCAAAAATGATGGTGAGATGTTTCCTAGTGTGGACCAGGTCTTAGAGATGATTTCAGGGGCAGAAAACTGAGCTCCAGATTTTGAACACACCAAAGGTTTGAGGGTGGCGATATCAGGCGCTTGAATAAGGAGGCAGTGTTGCCTAGAGGATAAAACACTGGACTGGGGCTCAGGAGAGCTGGGCTCTTTGCCTGACTCTTCCACTGGCCTGCTGGATGACGTTGGGCAAGTCACCTCCCCTCTATGCCTCAGTTTCTCCATCTGTAGTGTGGAGCGAACGATACTGACCTCCTTTGCAAAGTGCTTGGAGATCTCCTGATGAAAAATGCTGTATAAGAATTAGGTGTTAGTAATGGTAAGGGAGCATTTTAAAGCTGGATTCTCCAGATTTCTGGAGTTTAAGAGACAGCCTGATGATTCAGACATTTCTACACACAAGGCACTAACGCCAAATCATCTTCTGGCTTTAAGAAGATAATCAATACTAATAAAAATGTTGGATGTGTACAGAGAGAAAGTGTAGTGTCACAGGCTACCCTGAGCCAAGGACGGTTGTAGCTGCACTGCCCCAGAAGCAGACTGGAGAACATGCTGTGACAATCACAATTCCTGCCCCGCTTGCTCTTGGGCAAGAGTAAGTATTTCCCTGCTGTGCACGTAGCCGGACACTCTGATTGGTGAGTAGCGGGAGGGGCAGAGTCTGGGCTCTCCCACTCCATGGCTTTCTCTGTCCCATCCATCCCCATCTGTTTGCAGGGGTTGGGTAAGAGGGCCTTGCACTTCCCTTTAGGGCAGGAGTCGCAGTTTGAGCAGAGCAGAAGGAATAAGGAAGGACCCTTACTCCTCCACCCAGCTGAGTGAGGGCTGTGACAATCTGCCCAATAGAGCTTGATGTTTCCAAAGCCCTAAGGGCCAGATTCTGGTCTCCTTACTCATGCCGGTTTCATGAACAGTTCCACAGCGAGGTGCTGTCACCTGTCAGTAAAGGGAGCAGAAGGAGCCCTGCATTCATTCCTTGGTCTCTCCGGAGTTCTTTGCTTTCACACCATATCTTACTACGGGAAGGTTCTTTTTATAGCAGACAAGGAACCCAATATAAATATGTGACAGGGAAAATTACTGCATAGATCAGAGCCTAAAAGAAACTTTTTGTCCCGCATTTAGAGCTTCTTTCCTCCTGTATCTCCACTTTCCCCTATTTCAAGTCCAGTTGGCACCGCTGTGTTTTCCCTTTGTTCTTTCCCATTTGCTTTATATTTTCGACTGATAACAATCTTTGGCCCAGGCACTTGCCCAGGCCAGCCAGTCCCACGTCACGCCAAGCGACAGGAGATTTATAAATCTGCATTAAAGAGAAACATTAATCAGACTTTCCTCTTTGTCTCAAGGTCCTGAGAACTGGCCAAGGTGTTCTACAGCTGACTTGGATTTAAGTGTTATGTATGAATGCTTGGGTATGCTGACCAAAACCATGGCAAAATTAAGGGGACTGTTCAAAATCAGTGCCCTTTCCTTGGGGTCGCAGAGAAGAATGAAATTGCTAAAAGAATTGTAAGTTGTGGAAGGGATATTTTCATCCCTGAATCTGAACTGCAGTGAGGCATAGCCACAGAAAGCCAAAGCAGGGGAAATCCTGGGCATTTCTGGGACCTGCAAGGAAAGGCAAGTCATCTCACTGTCATCCCAGAGCAAGACAGACCGATAGACAAATGAACAAACTTGTGATATCCCTAGGCAGGGATACGGTGTTGCAGGGATGGGTGTGTTACAATTTTTTTTAACCTTAAAAAAAACAACAGCAGGTTTTAGGGGCACATTTTTATAATTAGAGAATGGGTGCCTTTGTGCAGGTACATTTGTACACACAGATCAGGCATTTGCTCATGCAAATTGCTAATTGGGCACCTAATACACCATCTGCATGCACAAATAACCTTGTTTGCATCTGTAGTAATTGTAGACATAATTTTAGGTGTTCAAATGCAGAAGCAAAAGTTCATATGTCCTTCAGGGTTTCTATTTTTTTTTTTTTTTTTTTTAAAATCAGGTCCTTAAGCTCTTGTGAACAAGAAGACAGACCAAGTCTGGGTAGCTATTAGAAACTTTCTTCACCAGGATATGAGCCAGCATTAACTTGGTTACTGTTCGGCTATAGATATTCAGGCCTTTCTATAAAGGCCTATACTTTAAGAATTTAGGTATATGTTTATCATTTAGCTAGTGATAGAGATATAAAATATAAAATAAAAAATACTGTCTGTTTGTGTAAGGTCCTTCTCTCACTGTGGTAGGATGACCAGATGAGAGGAAGAAAATATCGGGACACTGGGGGGGGGGGGGGGGGAAAAAAAAGGGGGGGGGGAAAAAAAAAAACAAAAAGGCCGAGTGCTGCCGGCCGAGCAAAAAAAAAACCCAAAAAAACGGCCAGCAGAGCAAAATATTGGGACAAATTGCGAAAAATATCGGTCGGGATGCAGGACAAACAGCTAAAAATCGAGATGGTCCCCTACACTGTGGTAGGCTGAGGCCCTGTTCTTAACCTAAGGCCTCTGGCTAAGCAGTGGGAGCAGCCATAAACTGGAAAGGGAACGGTCACATCCGCACATCCCAAACCAGTCATATGGAAATAAGGCCATCTAGGGCTGTTAGGAAGGTGATCCGATCTATCCCCTCCAGAGAAAGGGAAGAGCTTAGAAGATGTAAAAGGAAATTTAGTTTAATAGTTTTCTGTTTGATAAGAACTCACTTATCAATAGACATAGTTGGGAAACCCTTATGTTTTTATAGATGTAGTTGTGAAATCCTCACTTCTGTATTGTTTTGTCGTTATAGGTCTCATTTTGCTATTGTTTATTTGCATGGTCTGTCTGGTTCTGTGATTGTTTCTGTCTGCTGTATAATTAATTTTGCTGGGTGTAAACTAATTAAGGTGGTGGGATACAATTGGTTAGCTAATCATGTTACAATATGTTAGGATTGGTTAGGTAAATTTCAGTAAAATGATTGGTTAAGGTATAGCTGAGAACATTACTATATAAATTAGGGGCAAATAGGGATTCAAACATAAGGAAAATAAGGAAAAAGGAACTTGGATTTAAGCTTGCTAAAAGTTCACCCCAATAAACATTGAATTGTTTGCACCTTTGGACTTCGGGTATTGTTGCTCTCTGTTCATGCGAGAAGGACCAGGGAAGTGGGAGGGTGAAGGAATAAGCCCTCCAACAGTTACTTGAAAATCAGCTGGGATCTATTAAAATATGAACATAAGTGCCTCTAAAGTTCATCCGTTGGTGCTTCTGAATGGAGACTCCAGAATCAGATAGATGTTTCCCAAGCTCATTTTGAAATGATTTGGATAGGAGTTGGATGAGAAGAGCAGGCTGGATTCTGTGTGGAAATAAGACTACAAAAGATGGAAGGGAGATGGGAGGGAGCATGCTTGGAATCCAATGGGGCAATTTCACAGGCTACTTTTTCCTTCAATGGCCAAGAAATGGAAGGAGTGGAATGGGGCGGTATGGGCTGAGCCCCACAGTGTGCTTAGGACCCTGAACAAGACCTCTATAGTTGGTGGGAGTCTTTCCTTTGTCTCCAGTAGACTAGGGCTCAGCTCCTTGCTAAGACAAAAGAGAAGAGGAGTGAGCTTTGAAATAGCATTTTTTCCTTTAGTGTGAGAGACAGGGAGCACCGGCTTTTCAGCCAGTGGGCAGAGTTGAAATAGCCTCCCAGTCTCTAGAATGCTTGTTCCACACTCTGAATCCCTGGATGGAGCACTCCTTGATGTCATGAGGAGTTTGGCCTGGAGGTCAGAACTAGGGCAGCAAAGAAGAAAAGTGTCTCCCGGAGTAAGCTGCAGAATAGCATTCGGTGCTTTTCTTTCCTTGAAGGCCATTTGGCAGCATTTCTTAGAGCAGCCTGGGTGGGAGAGGGAAAAAAATATATTCTGCAGTGTTGTAATGCTTAGTGCCCACCAGCCCTCACCTGGTGTAAGTCCACGTAGCTTCATCGAGCTATGCCCGTTACAGCAGCTGGGGATCTGGCTTGGAACTTGTAGTGGCTGGTTTGAATACATATTTATTTTTTAATCTATAAGTAGTCAGGGAGGGAAAGAGAAATATTTGTAAAGGCCCAAACAACAGTAATGCAGTCATTCCTCTGCCTTTATTTTTTCTTGGGAATGCATTTGTTGCAGAACAGATCAATAGCCTCTCTTGAACTGCAATTGATCCTTGAAACATGTTGTATGAACGAACAAAGACATTCAGACAAGTCAGAATTCCCAGTAATTGCAACCTAGTGAATTAGCGCTAGCTCCGCCACATACAATCTATAAATTCCTTCCCCACCAGGGGGAATATTTACTTAACTATATTTGATAATCTCAGCATCTTTTACCGTTCCGTTTGAATTCAAAGTTGAAAGAACCGAGTTGGGATATTATTTAGGCATGTTTAGAGCTGGTAAATAACACAGTTTAAGGAGCGAACTCTGTCTGCGACATGCTCTACTATACTATGATCCTGATCCAACATCCATTGAGGTGAATGGAAAGACTCCCGCCGGATGTACCACACTTTGGATTGAGCTTTAGGTCTGAAACTATAGAATCAGGTGAAGATGGGTAATTGGTTGCCTTCATTTCTTGGCCACCGGTGAGATTACAGCCAGAGTGCTGATGACTACACGTTATCATTTAAAGGATGCCTCTTGGCTTATGTGAAATGAGCTGGTGGTTAAGTCCATTAATGGCTATTAGCCAGGATGGGTAAGGAATGGTGTCCCTAGCCTCTGTTTGTCAGAAGGTGGAGATGGATGGCAGGAGAGAGATCACTTGATCATTGCCTGTTAGGTTCACTCCCTCTGGGGCACCTGGCATTGGCCACTGTCGGTAGACAGGATAGTGGGCTGGATGGACCTTTGGTCTGACCCAGTACGGCCGGTCTTATGTTCTTATGTTGTTCTGAATGGACAGCTGTCCATATTCCAAAAGGCACCCATACTTCCTGGCAGGCTTATTAGTCAGTGTCAGAGGCTTAGGACCGGGTGGGATGGAGACTGCCGACTCATGCTTACAGGGGGTTGCTTCAAGACAGCACTGAGGAATGCTAGCAAAGTGGCCTTTTAAATGGTTTTTGCTGCCCTTAGTATTAGGATACTATAAATACCAGTTTTATTTCTAAAGCATCTCCTTGCAGAATTAGAGGAATGTCGGCTGCTACTCAACAATAATCCCATAGCTCTCCTGGACAGTGTGGCGTCTGTTTAACCCAGTTTGTGGAATTCCCTCATTCCATCAAGGCCCTCTGCTGGTCTTCCCATGCCTTCTGAATAGGGCTATCCTATTTCAGCAATGAATGTGGCAGGTTTTTGGGTGACCTATTCATTTAGCTAACAAGAAATCAGAAGGCAAATAAGTCACTGACTTCTCTTGTAGCATCTAGCTTTGTCATGTGACCAGTTCAGCAGCTTCCAGCTGGTTTCAGGCCACTAAAGAGAGAGTCTGCCTATGTCAATGGGCAACTAGACTGTCCTATGGAGTAAGACATAGCTAGAAATGTGGGCCCTGTTGGGCTGTCTGATCTTGGTATGGTCCAATGTGGTCTTTGAAGAGGATGTCTATGGGATTCCGGATTACCTGAGGCATCACCTCTGTACCTTGCAGAACCTGGCTTCTCAAAGCAAATTGGAACGCTGTGGTGCCTTCATTCATCAATATAAGAAGCTTCCAAGGTTGTTCCTCTGAAGCTACACTCTGTATCAGTGTGAAGTGATGGAAAAAGCTATAAGCACAACGGAGAGATCTTTCTGTTTAGAATATCAACAGGGTCAATCATCACTGGGATTTGCGGTCTGTTACCTTCCAATATTAAAGTTCTCAGTCACTTTGACTTCACATATGATACTCCTCTGACAACACTGGCTTTCAATGACAGCAAGGCCTGTATCTATGCTGTGCCAAAAGACCAATGTGAGACCAATCACCAACCTTACTCTACCACTAATTTGCACATAACTGTGTCGTTGGTGGCACGAGGGAGACTGCACGTGGAATACTTGACTGAACTGCCGCACTTGGGTGACACCATGGCCTTTCAGCTACTAGTATGCATTCTGATCACCTCCATTTGTGAAGGGAAGATGGCAACTCTCCCCATACAAGCTGAGGTCCAGATTCTCTTCATATCTCCTCTTGCTCCTCAAGTTCTTGCCAGCTGCTGACCTGCTTCCAGCTTCTCCCATTTTTAGAGTACCCCGCTGAGCAGGGGTTGGGTTTTTCAGCTCCATGTGCACGAAGCCACCAGGGAAGTACGTTGAATGTGCATTTGGGGCTTTGGGGGGAGGACGCTGCAAACAAAAATGAACCCTTAGCACATTGATGAACGGATTTAGATAGTAAAGATGGAATTAAGTCAAACACCAGATCCACCCACTGGGGATTTTGACCATCCAAAATCCAGATCTCAGTTTTGCAACTTGGATCAGTCTCTTGTAATAGACATAATGGAAAATGCAGACAGGCTTATGTTGTACTAGCAGGTAAGGGACTATTCCAGTACTCATGTATTCAACCACAGACGTGACCCAATAAGCACTGATAATTATACAGCTCCATGATTATTATTAATAACCTATTAAATATGAAAACATGATTTCAGGATCTTAATTGAATGCCACATGAAAACGGATGTGCATTTGATGGGAGTAATTGGAAAGGGAGGAAAACAAAAGGATTCAAAACTATTTAACACTGATTTATTGTAATTATTTTGTCCCTTTGTCTAGACTCTGCTCCTGTTTTCTAAAGTTCTTGTGGTTTTGTATACACATAATGAAGAACATTATTAACTGCTGCACTACACAGCTAATTATGCTTATTTTTGGCACTGTATTGCACTTTAATTAAGAACTGTTTGCATTTTCAGAGCTTGAGATTGCCAAAAGTTTGTCTTTTTAATTAAAAGTAAAAAGCAAACTAAGCTGTTCTGTTAGGAATGCGAAATGATGCTAGAATGAACAGGGAAGGACAGACGCGAAGTTAAAACCTGGTAAACTTTAGTGCCAATGGCAGAAAATGTAATTAATTATACAACAATTGATTGTTTGCCTCATATAACTGGTTACAAAATTGTTTGCCAAATCGACTGACAAAATAAACTAATCTCTGTTCTCATTCAGCATAATCAATATGATTTTGTAAAACTGAGATATGCCCAGGGAGGCCACACCTTTATGATGGAAGCCAACCAAAGATCATTTCAATAAGCCCTTCCTTATGACTGAGAAATTGAATTACTGCAGTATATTTGCTCTGAAGCAAGAATTCTCTTCCATTTTAGGATGGTTCCTACCAGTTTATTAAAGCTTCACCCACAAGGCCTAATTCAGTGCCCATTGCAGTCAGTGGAAAGATTCCCACTGAATTCAGTGAGCATTGAGTCAGGCCTGCAGGGCTAAGTTGGATAAAATGGCAACAGCATTGCAGTGGGGGGGAAGGAGGCACCTCCCAGGATGGAGCTCCAGAGATCCTGAGCTCCTGGGAAGGGTAGCTAATACGCCATGGTTAAGCAGGGTTCAGTCCAGCTTCCACGGTTGTCCAGTGCCTCTCACTGAGTGGGATGAAGGGCAGAGCCATAGTTCTACCTTCTGTCTGTCTGTGGTTACTTCTATGGCCCGCTGTTGCCATAGGATCAGAGCTCCTCATGCTCTTTAATGTGTTCATCCTCCCAACACCCCTGTGAGGTAGGGTCTTGCTTTATCACCATTTTAGATATGGAGAATGGAAGTACGGAGAGGCAAAGTGACTCACCCAAGGTCACAAAGGAAGCCTGTACTGGAATCTGGGTCTCACGGATCCTGATCACTAGACCATCTTCCCCCATCCCCTTTTCAGAAACTAGCTGAACTAATTTTGCAGAGACCTTATGTTTTCTAGACCTGATTCAAAGCCCACTGAGGTCAATGGGAAGTCTGCCATTGACTGCAATGGATCATAGCCTCTAAGCACAAGGACTTGTACCATGCACAGTGATACCATGCACAACTGCAGAAGAGGCTCCTAGTCTTTTTCCCCCATTGCTCATCCATGTAAAGCAGAGGCACAGTGTGGCCTGTGCCAGGTTACAGATTTCCTAGCATGCTTTAATTCCCTGAAGGGCATCAGGTTAGACCCAACTCTGATTTTCCAGGGCTCGGATTTAGATGATCCGGTCATTACTATCTGCCACCTATTCCACACAATGCAAGTAGATTCACTAAGGCCCCTGCTGCCATAACTCGGGACATTTGTCAGAGCAGAAGGGATTGGAGACGCCTGTGGGAAGGAGGTGATGGTGAGGGGAATGCAGAGGCACTAGGTTTGTAAATTGGAGGAAGATTGTGGCTCACAATTAATTACATGATGGCAAGAAAGCAGGAGAATGAAGAGAAAATGCAGGTTGCAAGACTGACCAGGATCCACCACTGAACATGAGCGGTGCAAAGGAGGAAAAGCAGAACAGCCAAGAAGACCACCAAGGGTTTGAACCGGAATGAAGCCAAGCGTAGAAATTGCTGACTGGCCCTGAGCTGCACATGGTAAAGGGTGCACAGGTCCCAGGAGGAAAGCCATGGAATACAGGACTCAGTGCTGTCAGAAGAGCTGCTTCAAACTGGCCCCAAGCCGTTAAATATGGCCCCCAAATAGCAACCCTTTCTTATCACTGCTGTATTGCCTGCCTCCAGCGTACGTGGTTGGAGCATACCAGCAAACTCATTGGCTGTCATACAGCAGTCCTGTTTCCAGGCATTCGTGTTCAGACCGGTAAGTCTTCTCCCTGCACCCCAGCAATGCTTCTGTTTGGGTTATTCTGTCATCTTGGGTTGCAGATAGCAGCATCCCACAAAAATAGCTGGTGAAATCATCACATCTGATCCAAGTGGATGTAGAGCTGAGGTAAGTGATAGAAATGATCACTTTGCAATGGCGGTGTGTCTTTCGCAGAGACAGGAAGAGCTTGTTGGGATCCGTATCTAGAACTACGTGCAAGATCATAGATCATTGCTCCTACCGTCTTCATGCTAACACTCCAATATCTAGAGAGGCACCTCTTGGCATAATGAAGCTCAGAAATATTCAAGTAGCTTGTTTTTATATCTTAAAACACAGTCTGCTGGACAATCTTCTGTAGCTGGTGGAAATTGGCATCAGTGTAGCAAAGTCAGTGCATCCTGTGCTGATTTATACCAGTTGATCTGGCCTATCAGTAAGAGACCACTACACAATTCTACATTCCACCAAGAAGTTGATGGGGGTTTTCTGCCTCACCTAGCGTACTATGGCCTGCATATCAGTGAAAGGAATAAGAAACAGCTGACTTGTGGCTGCACCAGATGCTCCCTTTCTCACACCACTTCTCCCATAATATGGCATGGTTTGAATATCACAAACAATCAGGTAAGTCTCATTTTATTTGGTTCACTCATGTCTGCATTTTCTGCTACTAAAGGCTGCAGTGCCTTGGGAATCTAACCCTTAGTTCTTGCTGAGGGTGAACCTGACTTGACCAGGGGACTGTCAGTGAAGTTATATGAATTTTGGTTTATGTGTGCAAAGACAATTTCTGGCATAATCCACTGTGGAAAAATCTTTCCTATTAACAATTGACTCACCCTGTCTTCCAGAGGCACTGCAAATGTGCTCCAGGTAATGTAGCCATACCCAGATAGGGAGGCACAAAGTGGTTGAGATAATCATTATGACAGCTACTGAAATTTGCATAAGAAATCCCATAAACCTAGAAGGACAGTGGGGTGCTGAAAAATACCCATAAAACTTGGCTCAGGCGGCTGCCGCTGAGACATTAGGAGCTAGATGTCAAAGATGTTGACACAGGAACTTTTTTAGTGAAGTTCTGTGGCCCGTGTTATGCAGGAGGTCACGGTGGTCCCTCCTTGCCTTAGAATCTGTGACTCTATATCTCAGTATGAACTCATAAAATCATGGATAGGCACAGTGTGAGGCTCGGGTAAAGAAGCAAGTCTGTGACAGCAGCGAAGCTGCCATGTGGATACAAACTGAAACAGGCTATTTGGAACTGATGAAACTGACTTTGCCTCTGTCAAAATCACAGTTGTAGCCTGGAGAGGCCCTGTAGTCAATGGCATGAAAGAGGAGATGTTAACTCCAGAATCACAGGTAGGCTGCACCTTGGATGTTGAACCACAAATATACTGAGAGGCAGGTGAAATCCTAAGTTTTCCTGAGTGAAGTCTTTAGGCTGTGTCCTCATGGTGTGGCTGTGGCGTTTAGTCCCGGCCCTGGAGTGGGGCCATATCCACAGGGCTTACCTTCCTGGAGGCAATGGTTTTGTCCTCTTGATCTACTCTGGCCCCAGCTCTTCAGCTGGGCCCCTAAGTAGTTCAGTTCCCCTTCGGAGGTTTATCACTGTCTGAGTGTAGGCCAGTTCCCCAGTGGCCAATGGGGAAGAAGGGGACCCAGGCCAATCCACTACTCCAGGTCCCAGCCCAGGGACCCTAAGAATAGCAGCCAAGTGCCACCATGTCCCTTTAATTACAGTGCTTTCAGTTCCCTGGGCCACGTCCTCATGTCCCCAGCCTTCGCCAAAGCTTCACCCTTACCTCAGAGCTCATCTAAGTTCAGGCCCAGCAGCCAGCCAGGAGGTCTTCCTCGCTGCCGGAGCCCTGTCAGCACTGAGCTGTCCATGGTGCTGCAGTTCCCTTTGGCCAGCCAGGAGTATTACCCTCACTCTTCTAGCTTCAGCAAGGAACTGACTGTCGCTGGTGCTGCAGCTCTTTTTATATTGCTCTCCTGAGCCCCAACTGGCTGCTCCCTGTAGCCTCTCTGATTGGCTGCTTCCCCTGCAGCCACTCTAGACTGCTTGGAGGACTCCTCTACTGCTCCTTTCCTGGGATGGGTGTGTCAGGACACTGAGGCAACCAGCAAGGGCCTAGTTCCCCGCTTCACACTTCACTGTAGAAAAGGTGTGCTCTGAACTCGAGTTTGTTAACATGGGGTAAAATGCTAATGAAGACCAGGCAGTTTGTAGTGCTCACAGAAGTTAGCAGGTCGAGTTAAAGACTATTGCCTCCAACTCATCCTGCTAACCCAGGTGACAATTACAAACTACCTGGTCTTCACTAGCATTTTACCTCGTATTAGTTAACTCAAGTTAGCTAACTCAGTTTAAGAACACAACTTTTTTTATATTGAAGACAAAGCCTAAGAAGGTTGTATTGGTCAGAAGACCCAAGCTTAGAAGATTGTTTTTTCCTGGAGGTACTTCAAATCTAAGCCCAGTTATCTGTGTCTGCAAGCTTCCGGTACATTATTTCATGGCTTAAGAATCCAATCACTCTAAAGCTAAATTATAGTTTATTAAGGAAAGATGCTTGTTCACAGTACATGAATTAGTTCAGTGATATTTATTGCCCTTTTACAATCAGAAAATAATAGGTAGAAATAAGATACCTTGGATAATAAATTATTAATTAGTTAAAAGAGGCTACAAAGTGTATAATGGTGACTCTCAAGATATGGTCCACTGAACTAATTTTCTCCTTATGAACTAACTTTTTCTTTCAACCTTTTTGCTGATGCTTTTAGGACAGAACTGACTTTCCTGGCACAGAAGTCTTTTAAGGCAAAAGACACAGATGGCCAGATTCTCAGCTGGAGTAAATTTGGGATAGTACCATTAATTTGGCCTTCTATTTTCACATAGAAGTGAATGTGTTTTACTGTAAACTAAAAACAGTGAATAATCTTCAGTCTTTATAGCCTCTGTATTATATACTAAGAACTACATACTGTAGATGTTGATGTAGTAGATAGTTCTCTGAAAACATCCACTCAATGTGCAGCGGCAGTCTAAAAAGCGAACAGAATGTTGGGAATCATTAGGAAAGAGATAGATAAGACAGAAAATATCATGTTGCCTTTATATAAATCCATGGTACACCTACATCTTGAATACTGCATGCAAATCTGGTTGCCCAGTCTCAAAACAAATATATATTGGAATTGGGAAAGAAATAGAAAGGGCAACAAAAATAATTAGGTTTCAGAGTAGCAGCCGTGTTAGTCTGTATCTGTAAAAAGAACAGGAGTACTTGTGGCACCTTAGAGACTAATAAATTTGTTAGTCTCTAAGGTGCCACAAGTACTCCTGTTCTTTTTAAAAATAATTAGGGGTATGGAATAGCTTCCATTTGAGCAGAGATTAGGGCTGTCGATTATTGCAGTTAACTCATGTGATTAACTCAAAAAAAGTAATCATGATTAATCACAGTTTTAATCATGCTGTTAAACAATAGAATATCAATTGAAATTTATTAAATATTTTGGATGTTTTTCTACATATTCAAATATATTGTTTTCAATTACAACACAGAATACAAAGTGCATAGTGCTCACTTT
Source organism: Trachemys scripta elegans (assembly GCF_013100865.1). Lineage (NCBI taxonomy): Eukaryota > Metazoa > Chordata > Testudines > Emydidae > Trachemys > Trachemys scripta. The sequence continues at coordinate 5,509,002 of NC_048301.1, read as the reverse complement.
ATATTTTTTATTACAAATATTTGCACTGTAAAAATGACAAAGATATAGTATTTTTCAATTCACCTCATACAAGTACTGTAGTGCGATCTCTTTATCGTGAAAGTGCAACGTACATAGGTAGATTTTTTTTGTTACATAACTGCACTCCATAACAAAACAATGTAAAACTTTAGAGCCTACAAGTCAACTCAGTCCTACTTCTTGTTCAGCCAATCGCTAAGAGAAACAAGTTTGTTTACATTTACGGGAGATAATGCTGCCCACTTCTTATTTACAATGGCACCTGAAAGTGAGAACAGGCATTCACATGGCACTTTTGTAGCTGGCATTGCAATGTATTTACATGCCAGATATGCTAAACATTTGTATGCCACTTCATGCTTCAACCACCATTCCAGAGGACATGCTTCCATCCTGATGATGCGTGTTAAAAAAAAGTGTTAATTAAATTTGTGACTGACCTCCTTGGGGGAAAATTGTATGTCTCCTGCTCCATGGTTTTGCCCACATTCTGCCATATATTTTGGTTTAGGATCGTCTCGGATGGCGACCCAGCATATGTTGTTTGATTTGAGAACATTTTCACAGCAGATTTGACAAAACACAAAGAAGGTACCAATGTGAGATTTCTAAAAATAGCTGCAGCACTGGACCCAGGGTTTAAGAATCTGCAGTGCCGTCCAAAATCTGAGAGGGACGAGGTGTGGCGCATGCTTTCAGAAGTCTTAAAAGAGCAACACTCTGATGCAGAAACTACAGAACCCGAACCACCAAAAAAGAAAATCAACCTTCTGTTGGTGGCATCTGACTCAGATGATGAAAATGAACATGCGTTGGTCCACCCTGCTTTGGATCATTATCAAGCAGAATCCATCATCAGCATGGACACATGTCCTCTGGAATGGTAGTTGAAGCATGAAGGGACATATGAATCTTTAGCACATCTGGCAAGAAAACACTTGTGATGCCGGCTACAACAATGCCATGCAAATGCCTGCTCTCACTTTCAAGTGACATTGTAAACAAGACGTGGGCAGCATTATTTCCTGGAAATGTAAAAAAACGTGTTTGTCTGAGCGATTGGCTGAACAAAAAGTAGGACTAAATGGACTTGTAGGCCTTGTTTTATTTTTGAACGTAGTTATTTTTTGTACTTCATTCTACATTTGTAAGTTCAACTTTCATGATAAAGAGATTGCACTACAATATTTGTATTAGGTGAATTTAAAAATACTATTTCTTTTGTTTTTTGCAGGGCAAATATTTTAATCAAAAATAAATACAAAATGAGCACTGTATACTTTGTATTCTGTGTTGTAATTGAAATCAATATATTTGAAAATGTAGAAAACACCAAAATATTTAAAGAAATGGTATTCTATTATTGTTGAACAGTACAATTAATCATGATTAATTTTTTAATTGTGCGATTAATCACTATTACTTTTTTTAATTGCTTGACAGCCCTAGCAGAGATTAATAAGACTGGAACATTTCAGCTTGGAAAAGGGATGATTAAGGGAGGTATGAGAGAGGGCTATCCTTCTCATACACAAGAACTAGGGTCTCCAAATGAAATTAATAGGCAGTGGGTTTAAAACAAACAAAAGAAAGTACTTGTTCACACAACACACAGTCAACCTGTGGAACTCCTTGCCAGATGATGTTGTAAAGGCCAAGACTATAACAGGGTGCAAAAAAGAACTAGATAAGTTCTTGGAGGATAGGTACATCGATGGCTATTAGCCAGGATGGGCAGGGATGCAAAATCATCCTTTGAAGTGTCCCTAGCCTTTGTTCAGGTGCCTGGAGCCACCAATAGAAAGGGGCGGCACTTCATCTGTTATTGGGGCGGCACGCCCCGGTATACAGCGGCACTTTTGCAGCAGCTCAATCACTCCGCTTCAGTCTTTGGCAGCAATTTGGTGGCGGGTCCTTCACTCCCTCTCTCCCTCTTCAGCGGCACTTCGGCAGCAGCTCAATCAGGTTTTTCTTTTTTCTTTTTTTTTTCTTTGCCGCTTGGGGTGGCAAAAAAGCTGGAGCCGGCCCTGCCTCTGATTGCCAGAAGCTGAGAATGGGCATCACATGATGATTTCCTGTTCTGTTCATTCCCTCTGAAACACCTGGCATTGGCCACTGTCGGAAGACAGGACACTGGGTTAGATGGATCTTTAGTCTGACTCTGTGTGACTGTTCTTATGTACCGCAAGAGGTTACCATATTGATCACTTTTTCCTTCCCACACAGTTCCAGCCTCCAGTCTGGACATCACCCTTATCTTTATTTATTGTTTCTTCAAGCCTCTTTCTTGCTTTCATTTCTTTTTGCAGCTCCTTGTTGTAAACCCCAGGCCTCTCAGTCTGCAATTCCCTCTAATATTTTTCTGTGCTACTATCCCCATAATCACCTCTCTATAGTATTTCTGCTGCTTGCATATTCCTTAATAACTAGAGCTTCGTGCAAATGTCAAAGAACTTGCAAATAGTTGCTTGATTTGTCGGTATCCATAAACCCCTGGATTCATGTTGCTTTCTACAAACATTCCTAAGAAGACCATTTGGTCTGCCGGTATCTTCAAAGTGTCATGGATCCTCATGAAAATACACATTCGTATGAGTGTTCACATGGAAAGTGCCCACCCAGCAATGCTGAATGCCCTTTATGGGTTAAGGAGTCATTTAGTCAAACACAGAAGCTGTATCATGTGATTTAGGTGACCAAGCATATAGCATTGTGATTATTCTAAGCAACAGGGTCTATGAATAGTTCCCAACAAGCCTGTAGGCTGAAATATGTTTGTAGACACCATTCATCACCAAATCACTCTGGCTAATGAAAAACATGTGAAAATGGGAAAACAGACATAGGGATAAATCCATGGAAAACGTTATTGGCTGAAGATAGTTTTCCAACCTTGATTAAAGACCATACTTCAGTCATTGCCGATGGCAGGAGCTGGCAGTGTTAGAGACTGAACAGGCATGAAAACGGGTGTCATATCTTACACCTTGTAGGCATTGCCAGACTGGTTCAGCCTCGGGGTCCATCCAACCCAGTGCCCTCCCTCTAAAAATGGTCAGTGCCTGGTGTTTCAGAGGAAGGGGCAAGAAACCCCACAATGGGGAATGTTGGGATGCTCTAGCTAACCTCTCTTGAACTCCCACCAGTTAGAGGTTGGCTTCTGCCCTGAAGCATGAAGGTTGATATCCCTTTGATTGTCCCTTGAGAGACAGGCCATGGCAGTGTGAGGCAGCTTGCACTGGGGGGGATGAATAGACAGAGCCTCTACTCCCAGTGCTCAGTCTGGCTACTTTCCCAAGCACTTACTTAGTGTTTAAAACATGAACTAGGCACCCCTATGTTGTTAGTGTTCATCACACTCTATTCCTCCCCTATTTGACCACAAGAGAAAAGGTGGTCTACTGGTTGGCACACTAGCCCGGGAGACTGGGGTTTAATTCCTGCCCTGCTGGAGATTTTCTGTCTGATCTTGGGCTAGTCACTGAGGCCTGGATGCACAAAAGGAGTCAGGCATTGTGATGCTCAGTGTCACAACCTCTAACTTTTAGACAGCTGGAAAACCACTGCAGCTAGGCCCCTACACTCCTGTTACAATAAATGGGAACAGATAGACGCCTAAGAATGCAATACTCAAAGCCGTCACTCTAGCCTAACCTAGCCAATGGTAGAGGGAGTGCTAAGACTGGGCTGCAGGGAGGCACCTGTCTCTGCTTCTCATTCACAGCAGGGAATGGGAGTGAGCCTTTAAGCTGTTTTGCAAGAAGCTGGAGGAGGATGTTGGGGTGGTGGTGTCCCCAAGTATCACTTTTAGCTCAGTGGGTAGAGCACTCACCTGGGATGTAGGAGACCGGGGTTCAATTCCCCCCTCTGCCTGCGGGGGAGAAAGGATTTGAAGGTCTCCCACCTCTTAAGAGCGTGCTCTAATCACACTTTGAGATATCGTGATGCGGGTCTCCCTCAATCTCTCCCATTCAAGCTTTGGCTAAAGAAAGAAAGTCACTGGAGTTGGGGGACTTGACCCTTGGCCTGTCACGTGGGTGCCCTAACCACTGCAATACCAAGTCTCTCTCACCCAATGACTATTTAAGTATTTATCCAGAGAGGAACAGCCCTCCTCCTCCAGCTGGATTTTGAATGGACTCGATCCAGTAGACAGCCTCTGAGCTCACCTACCAGATCAGGCCCCTCAGATGACTTAGGTGGCAATACCCATCTTCCCTCCGTTTGGGAATCACCCTATGGTTTAGGTACAAAACTGGTGTCTCACCGCCTAGAGACACATGGGCACTGAGGGGACTTTTACCCAGAAAATGTAGATGCTGAGTGAGTTCAGGCCCCTCGGTTACGCAGGAGTTTTGTGCATCGCTGTGGAGCTAAAACTTGGACGTAGGTGTCCAAAAAAAAGGACTGAGATGCCTAACTCCTTTAGTGCATCCAGGTCTTAATCTTCCTGGCTGGGATTCACAAAGGCATTTTGGCATCTAACTCCCATTCATTTCAATTCATTTGTGAACCCTACCCTCTGCGCCTGCGTGCCCCATCTGAACAATTGAGTAATAACATTTGCCCTCCTCCCAGGGGGCTTGTGAGGATAAATGCAGTAATGGTTGTGCTCAGATACTCTGGTGATGGGAGATATGTAGGTACCATAAACAGTCTAATCCTCAAACAGCCCTCCCACTGCATAAACACAAGGCCTGAAACACAGCAGAACACCTACACTTCCCATGCCTGGGGAAGAAGGTAGGAAGAAGACCACCCTTTCAGGGGAACACCTTACACTCCTAAGCACAAAGCCAAACTGCACAGAGATTCTCCAGAGAGAGGTGTGGAAGGGGGTGGAGGTTAAAGACCTTGGGCCCAGCAGAGCTGTATTGTTCCAAAGCACATCTTAGGGACATACCCACTCCTACCCAGGCTGTGGGTGCCCAACCATGCACCACTGAATTCAATGGGAGTTTTGTCTTTCATTTAATCTAGTACAGGATCAAGTCCTTGCGGAGACTTCTTCCTGAGTGCCCTGCTCTGCACCTTTGGGATGGGAAAGACAATCCTCACAGGCAATGTCTTTTTAAGACTTTTATGTTCAGAAAAGTAAGGATTAAGCCTATGACTAGCACGAACGGTATCCCATTGATATTGGGTCATGTTGAGGGCATTAGCTTGACCTACAGTATGCTGCAAAAAGAACAATACATTTATGATGTAAGCCACGTAGCACGACATCATGGCACAATGAAAAAGAAAATTACATTGACATTCAAGATCCCTGAACTCTTTAACACAGGCTATTCAGTTAGCTAGGAGTAGAGCAAACATTAAAGTGTCTAAAGTGAGAGCAAATCTGCATATCTTCATTTCACTTACTTCTGGAACAGTTTTAGATAGTTCACCAGATTTCTAGATTTATCATCTTCATATTCTTATATTACCCTCTGAAGCTCCAGAAACCAAACGCAACATTTGACAGCGAGGAAATCATATTTATGGGCGCTATTAAAATACTGTATTGGCAGTTAAATCTAGAGCAGGGGTCGGCAACGTTCGGCACGCGGCTCGCCAGGGTAAGCACCCTGGTGGGCCGGGCCAGTTTTATTTACTTGCTGACGCGGCAGGTTCAGCCGATCGCGGCCCCCACTGGCCGTGGTTCGCTGTCCCGGGCCAATGGGGTTGGTGAGACGCCGAGGCCAGCACATCGTTGCCGACCCCTGATCTAGAGCTTGGAATAAATTATGAGAATTTAATGAAGAATCCCGATGGAGCAGCATCTGAGGGAGCCAGTCCATTGCTATGGAAGACATAGATTCATATATTCCAAGGGCAAAAGGGACCAGTGTGAGCATCTAGTCTGACCTCCTCCATAACACAGGACAAAGAAGTTCCCCAAAATAATTCCTAGAGCCAATCCGGATTTAAAAATTGTCCATTGTGGGCAATCCACCATCAACATTGGCAAATTGTTCCAATTGTTAATTACCCTCACCGTTAACAATGTATACCTTATATCCAGGCTGAATTTGTCTAGGATCAGCTTTCAGCCACTGGATCATATCATACCTTGCTCTGCTAGACTGAAGAGGTATTAAATATTGATACCCCATGTAGATATATAAAGACTGTAATCCAGTCATCCCTTGTTAAACTAAATAGATTGAGCTCCTGGAGTCTGTCACTATAAGGAATGTTTTCTAATCCTTTAATCATTCTCTGGGGATGGGGGTGGTCAGGGACTCCCTCCTCAGGGGGACTGAGTCATCTATCTGCCACCCCGACTGGGAAAACCGAGATGTCTGCTGCTTGCCAGGAGCTAGGATTCACGATGTGACGGAGAGACTGCCAAGACTCATCAAGCCCTCAGATCACTACCCCTTCCTGCTTCTCCAGGTGGGCACCAATGATACTGCGAATTATGACCTTGAGCAGATCACTGCAGACTACGTGGCTCTGGGAAGAAGGATAAACGAGTTTGAGGCGCAAGTGGTGTTCTTGCCCATCCTCCCTGTGGCAGGAAAAGGCCTGGGTAGAGACCGTCAAATCGTGGAACTCAATGAATGGCTACGCAGCTGGTGTTGGAGAGAAGGCTTTTGATTCTTTGACCATGGGATGGTGTTCCAAGAAGGAGTGCTAGGCAGAGACGGGCTCCACCTAATGAAGAGAGGAAAGAGCATCTTCGCAAGCAGGCTGGCTAACCTAGTGAGGAGGGCTTTAAACTAAGTTCACCGGGGGAAGGAGACCAAAGCCCTAAGGTAAGTGGGGAAGTGAGATACCGGGAAGAAGCATGAGCAGGAGAGTGCAAGAGGGGAGGACACCTGCCTCATACTGAGAAAGCAGGACGATCAGCGAGTTATCTTAAGTGCCTATACACAAATGCAAGAAGCCTGGGAGACAGGCAGGGAGAACTGGAAGTCCTGGCACAGTTAAGGAACTATAATGTCATTGGAATAATAGAGACTTGGTGGGATAACTCACATGACTGGAGTACTGTCATGGATGGATATAAACTATTCAGGAAGGACAGGCAGGGCAGAAAAGGTGGGGGAGTTGTACTGTATGTAAGAGAGCAGTATGGCTGTTCAGAGCTCCCGCATGAAACTGCAGAAAAACCTGAGAGTCTCTGGATTAAGTTTAGAAGTGTGAGTAACAAGGGTGATGTCGTGGTTGGAGTCTGCTATAGACCACCAGACCAGGGGGATGAGGTGGATGAGGCTTTCTTCCGGCAACTAACATAAGTTACTAGATCACAGACCCTGGTTCTCATGGGAGACTTCAATCACCCTGATATCTGCTGGGAGAGCAATACAGCGGTGCACAGACAATCCAGGAAGTTTTTGGAAATTGTAGGAGACAATTTCCTGGTGCAAGTGCTGAAGGAACCAACTAGGGACAGAGCTCTTCTTGACCTGCTGCTCACAAACAGGGAAGAAGTAGTAGGGGAAGCAAAAGTGGATGGGAACCTGGGAGGCAGTGACCATGAGATGGTCGAGTTCTGGATCCTGACACAAGGAAGAAAGGAGAGCAGCAGAATATGGACCCTGGACTTCAGAAAAGCAGACTTTGACTCCCTCAGGGAACTGATGGGCAGGATCCACTGGGAGAATAACATGAGGGGGAAAGGAATCCAGGAGAGCTGGCTGTATTTTAAAGAATCCTTATTGAGGTTGCAGGAACAAACCATCCCAATGTGTAGAAAGAATAGTAAATATGGCAGGCGACCAGCTTGGCTTAACAGTGAAATCCTTGCTGATCTAAAACACACAAAAAAAGCTTACAAGAAGTGGAAGATTGGACAAATGAGCAGGGAGGAGTATACAGATATTGCTCAGGCATGCAGGAGTGAGATCAGGAAGGCCAAATAACACTTGGAGTTGCAGCTAGCAAGATATGTTAAGAGTAACAAGAAAGGTTTCTTCAGGTATGTTAGCAACAAGAAGAAAGTCAAGGAAAGTGTGGGCCCCTTACTGAATGAGGGAGGCAACCTAGTGACAGAGGATGTGGAAAAAGCTAATGTACTCAATGCTTTTTTTGCCTCTGTCTTCACACACAAGGTCAGCTCCCAGACTGCTGCACTGGCAGTACAGCATGGGGAGAAGGTGACCAGCCCTCTGTGGAGAAGGAAGTGGTTCAGGACTATTTAGAAAAGCTGAACGAGCACAAGTCCATGGGGCCGGATGCGCTGCATCCGAGGGTGCTAAAGGAGTTGGCGGATGTGATTGCAGAGCCATTGGCCATTATCTTTGAAAATTCATGGAAATTGGGGGAGGTCCCAGATGACTGGAAAAAGTCTAATGTAGTGCCCATCTTTAAAAAAGGGAAGAAGGAGGATCCGGGGAAGTACAGGGCAGTCAGCCTCACCTCAGTCCCTGGAAAAATCATGGAGCAGGTCCTCAAGGAATCAATTCTGAAGCACTTTGAGGAGAGGAAAATGATCAGGAACAGTCAGCATGGATTCACCAAGGGCAAGTCATGCCTGACTAACCTAATTGCCTTCTATGAGGAGATAACTGGCTCTGTGGATGAGGGGAAAGCAGTGGATGTGTTATTCCTTGAATTAGCAAAGCTTTTGATACGGACTCCCACAGTATTCTTGCCAGCAAGTTAAAGAAGTATGGGCTGGATGAATGGACTACAAGGTGGATAGAAAGTTGGCTAGATCGTCGGGCTCAATGGGTAGTGATCAATGGCCCCATTGTTGGCAGCCGGTATCAAGCGGAGTGCCCCAAGGGTCGGACCTGGGGCTGGTTTTGTTCAATATCTTCATCAATGATCTGGAGGATGGCGTGGAATGCACTCTCAGCAAGTTTGCAGATGACACTAAACTGGGAAGAGTGGTAGATATGCTGGAGGATAGGGACAGGATACAGAGGGACCTAGAGAAATTAGAGGATTGGGCCAAAAGAAATCTGATGGGGTTCAACAAGGACAAGTGCAGAGTCCTGCACTTAGGACGGAAGAATCCCATGCACTGCTACAGACTAGGGACCGAGTGGCTAGGCAGCAGTGCTGCAGAAAAAGACCTAGGGGTTACAGTGGACGAGAAGCTGGATATGAGTCAACAGTGTGCTCTTGTTGCCAAGAAGGCTAACGGCATTTTGGGCTGTATAAGTAGGGGCATTGCCAGCAGATCGAGGGACGTGATCGTTCCCCTCTATTCGACATTGGTGAGGCCTCATCTGGAGTACTGTGTCCAGTTTTGGGCCCCACACTACAAGAAGGATGTGGAAAAATTGGAAAGAGTCCAGCGGAGGGCAACAAAAATGATTAGGGGGCTGGAGCACATGACTTATGAGGAGAGGCTGAGAGAACTGGGATTGTTTAGTCTGCAGAAGAGAAGAATGAGGGGGGATTTGATAGCTGCTTTCAACTACCTGAAAAGGGGTTCCAAAGAGGATGGATCTAGACTGTTCTCAGTGGTGGCAGATGACAGAACAAGGAGTAATGGTCTCAAGTTGCAGTGGGGGAGGTCTAGGTTGGATATTAGGAAAAGCTTTTTCACTAGGAGGGTGGTGAAGCACTGGAAAGGGTTACCTAGGGAGGTGGTGGAATCTCCTTCCTTTGAGGTTTTTAAGGTCAGGCTTGACAAAGCCCTGGCTGTGATGATTTAGTTGGGGATTGGTCCTGCTTTGAGCAGGGGGTTGGACTAGATGACCTCCTGAGGTCCCTTCCAACCCCGATATTCTATGATTCTATGATTCTCGTGGCTCTTCTCTTCTCCAGGTGATCAATATCCTTCTTGAATTGTGGGCACCAAAGCTGAAGACAGGATTCCAGCAATGGTGACACGAGTGCCAAATACAGAGGTAACATAACCTCTCTCCTCCTATTTGGGATTCCCCTGTTCATGCATCCCAGGAACACATCAGCCCTTTTGACTACAGCATCACAGTGGGAGCTCCTGTTCAGCTGATTATGCACCACGACCCCCAAGTCTTTTTCGGAGTCCTTGCTTCCCAGGATAGAGCCCCCCTATGCTGTAACTAGGTTTTATCAGTAATAATTTCAGATCCCAGCCTACCTGAGCAGTCCATAGTGTTTTGTATCACACACACATGCTGTAAAGTGTAAACACAGCTAGGCTGTCAAATGATGGGCATGGTCAATCATTGCATTGGTATTGTTCAATGTCTGCATTATTTGGAAAAGGGAGACAACTTAGTCTTTGAAGGAGAGACAGAGACAAACAGAGAGTTCGGGGTTCTGTTGTGACTTGTAGGCAATGGCCTGTCGTGGGGGTGGGGGATGCAGAAGATATAAACAGGCCTGCTCCTGCACTCCATAAATGGATGCAGGACATGCTCCATGCACGGCCATCCAGCGCCCCGGGCTGGTACCATGGGCCCATGGTCTGATTCCTCTCCACACTCTCGGGAGTGCCAGCAGGGAGTGGTCTCTGCTGTTTTTTCACTGCTGTCCTTTCTCTCTTCTGCTCTAGTCTGTAGCTGTGGTGCTGCAGGCTTTAGAAACAATCCAATCCCACACAATAATTTACTCAGCCTTTATCTAGGGTATCCATCAATGGCTATTAGCCAGGATGGGCCGGGATGCAAAACCATGCTCTGAAATGTCCCTAGCCTCTGTTTGCCGGAAGCCAGTAACAGGTGACAGGGGATGGATCACTTGATGATTACCTGTTCTGTTCATTCCCTCTGGGGCACCTGGCACCGGCCACTGTTGGAAGACAGGATACTGGGCTAGATGGATCTTTGGCTGCTCATATATATCAAACTTCTTCTCAACATTTTACCTGCAGCTATTTTAGTGATACCAGATAAAGGCAAAAAGCATATCCTCTATGCATGGAGAACTCTGAAAGGCCTACGTATGGGACAGACATATGACTGGAAGGAAACATATCAAGCTCAATCTTCAAACTAGTTAGGTTGTTTGCCCCACTACTCCTGGTAGAAGTCTGTTCCAGATCCCCACTCCTTTGATGGCTAGACACCTTCTAATTTCCAACTTAAATTTATTCATGGGTGATATATACCTATTTAGTCTATTGGAGAATGTTGGCGCCAGAACAAATAGCTCTTCTCCCTCCCTGATGTTTACCTCCCAATGTATTTATAGAGAGCAATCAGACCCCCTCAGCATCTTTTTGCTTGGCTAAACAAGCCAAGCTCTTTTCATTTCTCCTTGTAAGATCGGCTCTTCATTCCCTGACCATCCCAGTAGCCCTTCTCTGCACATGTTCCAGTTAGAATTCCTCTTTATTGAACAGAGGTGACCAGAATTGCACACATGATTCCAAACAGTGCTTTGTCCAATGGCATTAATAATACCCTAGCTCCACTGGCAATGCCTTACCTAATTGGAGCAGGCAGTCATGATAAAACCATGGGTAGACTTGTGCATGCATTTTTGTCTGGGCAAATGCACTGATATAGTACTGAAAATCGTCAGTCCTATCCAGCCATCCCTGTCCGGGAGCTGCCCACGTTAATTGGGTTGGTGAGCGAGAGCCTCAGCAGACTTATGGAGCCTGGGTCTTCTCTTCTCCAGGGTGATAAGTAGCATTATTGAGGTAGTTTGTTCTGTATAAACCAAGGGACGCCTTTTCCAGAGGCACTGCCTGAGCACACCCAGAAACGTTAGCAATATAGAAAGCACTTTTTTTGTTTCCTTTCCCATCATTCCATGTTTCTGTTTGCCTCCAGCTGCAGATGAGAGAGAAAAAGTAGCTGAAGTAGAGTCTTTTATTGCACCAACTAAGTTGATGGAAGTGACAAGCCTTCGAACTCCACCTACCTTGTCTCTCTCATATCCTGGGACCAACATGGCCACCTCACCACTGCAAACAACAATCGGAAATAGCAAATTGCTAATATGTTTTTAATTGGCTTTGCTTTGTTCGGCTGCAGCTTGTCCTCGAGTTCTCTCGCCGTAATGCCAGTGCAAAATTCAAATGCCTCCCTTGGCCTCATGTAACTATTGACATTTTCCTCATCTGTTCAATTATTAAGTGTGTTCCTGTTGCACAGAACCAAGGTCTCAGACCTTTCATACCATGCATTGACAACCAACGTCTGTTTAATTCTGGCCTAACAAGCAACTCTAGTTTAGATTGGCAGCATCGTCCATCCGTGCCCTAAGCTGAGGGCTCGGCATACTCGAGAAAGCTTTATTACTGTATATCAGTCTCCGAGCTCAATTTAAAAGCATCAAAGCTCACACATTTTACGAGACTGCATATTGTCACTACTAAAATCTCATTTTATCTTTCTAGTTACCTCATTTCGCTGCAGAATAATGTTTGGTGTTAATGACACAGCAATGGTAATAAAATGTCTCTATGATGATTTAATGCACCAACAATTCTCTCCCCAGCAGCCTTGTGACTGGTACTCACTGTTATGATGGACTGCTCATTCACTTATTAAACATTTATTGTTTCCCCAATAAAAGTAATCTTAGATGTATTCAATTATTAATATAAGTAAGGCACAGCATAGGAAACAGCAGCAATCTCATTTTCCTTTTGCGCATCAATCTCGTCTCTTATTCAACCATCACAGGGGGAAAGAAAAAAAAGTCCTTTAAGCTGAATGACTGCAAAACATATGAGCCCCACAGCACAGAAGTGAAGTTCTGACCTACCCCTATGCCAGAAAACCAATAGGAAACCCCCACAACTTCAGGAATGTATGATGGAGGAGAGAGAGCTTGAATCTGGCTGGGCTGAAAATTACCAAGAGAGCAGGGGGTAGATCCCAAGGCCAGTGCACCGTTTCCAGCTCTGAGGACGTTCACCTCTCTGCACAACACCTAGGAGTCACTAACCTACTTAAGCACTATTTTGAGTGGAAGTGGGACTTAGAGGAGCAAAGGCTTATTCTCCATTCCTTTTGCACAGGGGTGTGTTTCACTTGGAGGCCAGGAAATGGATGGGGGGGAGATTATCGGGACTGTTGTAGCCAAGAAATGGATGCATTCAATTGTTGTTTCTATTGTGTTAGCACAAACAGCGCCAATCAGGGACCCATAGTGCAAGGTGCTGTACACAACCATACCCCAGAAAAGGAGTGCCTGCCCTGAAGACCTTATAATCTAAGTAGAAGAGAGTCAGCATTTGGGTACAACCAACTGATGGGGGCAGAACAAGGTAAGAGGGACACAGTTATGATTAGGGTAATGAACAGAGATCACACAGCACACCAATGGCCTAGGGTTGCCTGCTGTAATGGGGTGGCTGCTTACTGAGCACCCCCTTGTGGCCAGGGGTTGCTTTGCAGGCCCCCTGTTTGTTCCCTTTTGCGAGCCCCTTTAAGTGCTCCACGCAGTGTCTCTTGTGGCTGACAGCACCCCCGCCCCGGGCTGGTTTAACAATAGATGAGATTCAAACAGTCCTCGGAGTTCTTCATAACAAAGGGTTCGAACAATCCTCAGAAAGTCCCGAAAATAAAGTCCATCACAACCCCTGAAAAGTCCATACTCAGGCCGGGCTCTTCCACCACACACAAAGCTCTTCCTTTTTCTGGTCTGCTCCTCCTGTCGCTGCCAGTCCCAGCCGTCTGTAGCTGGAACCCAGCCCTCTGGCCTTGGCTTCCTTCTCCTTCATTGTCTCTCCTGGTCTGTATATATACTGCCTTTCTCCAGACACCTTCTCCTGATTGGCTGGAAGAGAGGGGACCCTTGCTCCATCCTACACTATGGGGCTCCTGATCACGGGCCCTTAAAGGAACAGTGTCCTGGGGTTTTCCCCCCATCCAACTCCTAATTCCCCAGCACTGCTTTCTCTCCTCTGCTACCAGGCCTTTTTCCGGTCTTTGTTCAATCCAAATCCCTGGAACGGCCTCTTGTGGTTCTCTCTATCCTAAAGGGCATACCCTGTAATGCTTGAGCATTGTGTAGATTAGACCTGTTCAAGGCCCAGCCCCTTTGTTTTGTTAGGCACCTGTGTAAATGTGTTTTCCAGTCAATCCACTCCCTTCACATCCCTTGAGTTTTGCTTTGAGATCTGAGTTCAAGTGACGTTAAAATCATGGAGTGAGGTTCACTCGCAAAGGTCAAAGTCAAGGTTTTGTGCCAAACCCACACAAAATCAGTGTCACCCCCTAGAACGCACAACTGTTTGTCGGCCCAAGTCCACCTGAATCTGGCCCAGGATTCCCCATTTACGTGATCCAAGTTTCATCTTTTTTAACCAGGCCGAAAATGTGTCATTTCGGGTTTCATTGTATATTTTCCGTAAAGCATCAGTGTGTATTTGCTTTCGGAAGGGGATTTATACCTATTTGGAAGCACCTGCCAGAATTTAGCCATATGTTGGCAAAACAACTCTACATATATACAACTCCAGCTGTATAAAACTAAGTGAAAGAGAAATCAATCAGAGAAATCACAGATGCTGAGATGAGTGAAGCTTTAAGCTCGGACAGTCACAATTCAACTCTACTTTTAGCACCTCTGGCTAGATTCTGTTCTTGGGTAAATAATTCTTTTCACTCATTTTCATTATTAGTTATTTGTATTACAGTAACACCCAGAGACCTCAACCACGATCCGGGCCCTACTGCGCGAGGTGCTGTACAGACACATAGTAAAAAACAGTCCCCCACCTCAAAGAGCTTCCAAGCTAAATAACCCCCTATTTTTAAGTCACAGACTCAGAGCTTGCTTGTACCTGCAGTTGTTTTTTTGTGCAGTCAGATGTGCTGCACTACGGTATCAACTCCACACAGGCTTACAAAGTCTCTGGGCACAAAACCTAGAGCAATACAGCATCGATGGACAGGGATTCCCAACCCAATCCGAGTCCGCACCTTGTCAGGCCAGGTGAATCACGGTCCCTAGGCTATCTCTTCCACAATCTCTCCCCCTTCCATAAATTAATTTCCATGTGTCAGATAATTACATTTCCATAACACAAACAAACTCAACAGTACAGCAAAAGAACGGGTAGAGAACTACACCGGGGCAGAATGATAAATGAAGTCTGCCAGGGCTAGCTTTGTTTCTTTCCTGCTACACAGGAAGCAGACGACGGCTTTTCATTTTGACCCCTTCTAGCACTGGGGCCTGCCTTTGCTTTCTCTGCTCTGCACTACCGCGTGCTCACAAGCTTCAAAGATATTTTTCATCCTTTGAGTCAGTTGAATTGGTTTGGACTTTAACCATCTTTTTCCATTTATTCCGGACACCGGCTCCAATCGTTGGGTATGGCCAATTTGTGTTTGGCGTAGGACCTTGGTTAAGTCACGGAAGATACTGCTCAGCATGGGAAAGGGTAGCAGAATTCGGCCCATTGCGCATAAGGAGAGTCGGATGGAGCCTTTTCTTTTTAGTATCGCCCTGCTGCCATTTCAGAAAGATGCAACAGTCGTACTAGCCAAGTGAAATTGAAAATGCCATCATCCTTGAATGCTGCTCTCAGCTGTTGCTGCTGCTCTCATGTTCCAACTTTGATAAATAAAACAATAATGAGATGATAACAAGTGGGTTGTTGGTAGAGCTTCAAATGGGGAGGTAGGGAAGGTCACATTTCCCTCTAAAGAAAGAGCACGAAGGCGGCCTCTCAGCTGGAATTAAATGAAATATGTGTATCACTTGAAAGGGCCATCATTTTTCAGATGTCTAGTGTATTGTTAGTACAGCTTATCTGCACAAGTAACCCAGACAGAGAGAAGGGCAGAGAAGGAACCCACAGTGCATACCAATGCTGCTCTGAACTCTAATAATGGGGAAAGCGTGTTCTTCCCAACCTGTTGCTTCTCGGGAATGCGGCCTATCCCCAAAGTTCTTCAGTAGAACTGGGTGAATAATTCATAATGACTCATCTATTCTAGGAATTCCACCTCTCTCTTCTCTTTGCAAACTGTCCATGAGCAGATTGTCATTCCCCACACATATTTTGTTATTCAAAATGATTCCTTAAAGAGCTGCTGGGGGTAATTATTGTCCGGCAGATTGTGCAGAAGCTTTCCGCTGTGAGTTTCCTTGGCTTGCCCAACAGTGTTCCATGACTGGATGAATAGAACTCCACAGTATTATTTGAATGACAGAAGCATCCGGAGGACCCCACCAAGACGGAAGCTCCTATGTGTTAGGCACCATACAAGCATATCATGGGAGACAGCCCCTGCTCCTGAACAGCTCACTGTATAAACTGCCATGATACACAAAGGGTGGGAGGGAAACTGAGGCACAAAGCAGGGATGTGACTTGCCCAGCATCACAGAGCGAATCAGTAGCAGAGCTGGGAGGAGAAGCCAGGTTTCCTGACTCCCAGACTAGCACCCTATGCAGTAGACTTTGCAGCCTCCCCTCTTAAAATCACGTTCCTGATGTAGGTTTCAATGCTCGTCAGCAGCAAATGTAAAATTCTCCTATAGCTACATAAAATGCACCGTTTCCATGGCCATCTCTTCTGGTAAACTCACTTGCTAAAATATTCATGGGAAGTGCACACAAAAGGCAGGTAAAACTAGATTCCACTTCAAAACGCAAATGAATATTCACAGATGAGTTTTCGCAGTAGTCACCTAGCTTTGTGTTTCATGCTCTTGGAATTCCTGCTAAAATCCTGCCCCAGGGGAGGAGCAGCAAAATATTGGAGGATGAAATGACTTTCATGCTTCTCTTTTCTTGTAGGGAGAAATCTGTAGCCAAAAAAGAAATTCCTTATCACTGACTGATTGACAGCACATTTCACAGCACTGTGCTGCCTGGCCTGACAAGAAACAGCCTAATAGTGGGGGTTGGGGGGGGGGAGTTAGGAGTAAAAAATAATCTTATGTTTTTATATGTTTTTATATTGGGGAAGTATTTTTACTGTTAAACCTAATGAAACCTCAGCTCCCCGAATATGAATCTCCTAGGACTGGACAGTCTTTACATACATAAAACTCCCATAGATTTCGATAGGAATTACACACAGATAAAGGCTGAGGGGTTGGTATGTAGGATTAAATTCTATGGTCCATATCCCTGACCACCTCCCCCCCATCCTTCCTATGTGCTGCTGAACTAGCTAGCTGGGCATTCTCCTGGCCTGGAATTCTCAGGGGGTGTCATAACCATGAGGATCCCCAGACCAGGTGGTTTTCTGGAGACATGTCAGGAGCAGGAGAGGGAATGGGGTGATGTGATCCCAGCCGGTAGAACAGCCCCAGCGGTGCTGCCAGTTACCAGCTGGTGAAACTGAAAGCAGCTCTGAGATGGTCATTAAGGGGTCCTGGCTCATCCCAGGATCCAGGGGATGGAAAGGCGGCTTCAGATCTCATTGACCCCCCTCTCCCTTTGTGCCAAACAAGGCACCAGCAAACCCGAATGTTTAGCTCTATAGCTACCCAGATTCCAGGCCATCCTGAGCACCTGAAACGAGCTCGTTTCCACTAATGAGTCCTGAAGCCCTTGGATCATCCTCACCTTGAGGAATCCTTACTCACACAAGTGGTTCTGGAAAGTGACTTCCCCCAAAAGGTGAAGGAGAGCAGGGGGGAGTAGGCAGAGCCACATTCCCACTGCCCTGCTGCGTGCAGACGGGCTTGCAGCATCCCTTAAAGGGGTCTCACAAATGACTCTCCTCCCAGCACAAAGCAGGAGCTCTGTCTTGTCTTGCAGGCACCTCCCCCCTGCTCCCACTCTTGTGGGGCAGCTCCACTCCTGCCCTACTGCACAAGTTGTGGTGAAGAGCCAAGGCCCGTGTCATATGAATTCCATGGTCATCGCTCGTGCTACATTTCCTTCCGAATATTTATGATGGCCAGAGAGCTCGGATAATAATGGGGAAGAGCTTTGCCAGCTGTGGCCACGCTTGTAATATACCTGTTGAGGATGATTATTGGCATTTATAGTCGGATCACTTAGGGCCAGAGTCTGCCAGTCTTACACTGTGTGGTCCCTCAATTGTATGAATATCTCCACTGATGTTAACGGGACTACCCGCAGAGTAACAGATGAGGTGGTGGCATCTGGCCCTGAGAGGTCTGTTCTTATAGTCAGGTACAGGAAATGACAGAGATATTGACGAAAGGCTGGTTTAGAAGTACAGATTACAAGAGTGGTACCTGATCTCAGAGCCAGGAAACTGATTTATTTGTGTTTGAGGCTAGTTCTTGAGAGGAGAGAACACGAGAAACATCCTTGATGTTATTGTCGAGAGAAATTCTGATCCAGAACTGTACTATAATTGTTTTAATTTGTGTGAGGCCATCTGGTATTTTTAGCCATTTCAGTGTCAGAAAGACACATTCACCCAAACAGTTATGCATATGAAATAATGCATGTTTGGGCTGATTTTATCTGCAGTAAAAATATGGGCATTGGAAAGAAAGAGATAATTTTTCTTGCTCATTATATAAAGTATGGCATTTTTATTATGCAAAATCAACTTCTAGAGACACCAACTGAACAACCACCCCTTGCAAAACTCCCCAGTTTGTTATTTGATTACTTATCTTGTGGTAGCGCCTTCCAGCCCCAGTCATGGAGCAGAACCCCACTGCGCTCAGGGCTGTACAAGCACAGAACAGCAAGATGGTTCCTACCCCCAAAGAGTTTACAATCTAAGCTTCAGTGCATATTGACAGGAAAATGGTAATGACCAATATGCTGCTTGAAATCTAAAGGAAAAGAGACTGTTCTTAAACAAAAACTCCCGGCGTTTGCACACAGCTCTCAGCCAGCCGGAACCCACATGTGAGGCAAAGTGTGTGACAAAGACCCCAGTTTACGCAGGAAACTGAAGAATACTGTGGGGTACCTCTTATTATAGTGTCAATGACCCTGTCTATAGCCTCAGCTTCATGCTTTGGTATTTCTGACAACAGTCATTTTTTTACAATAAAATGCCAGGACAAAGGTCAGGGATGGAATCCTGTCCCCGCTATACTCAGTGGTAAAGCTCCCATTGACTCCAGAGGAGTCAGGATTTCCCTCCGGGTTTGTGTGGAGTATAGGGAGCTTTGCTGCTCAAATGAGTGATGCCCCTCCCAAGTTTGTGACACCTGGGAGCTATGCACCTTCATATCATCCACTAGGGCTTTGCTTACGGGCACGTGACTTGAATACTTTCCCTTCTTTTTTAGGGTGAGATTTTCCGAAGTGCTCCGCATTGTCACTAACTCCGCTCCCATGACGTTAATGGCAAAATACCCACTGACATCAGTGGGAGCAGAGCCAGGCTAACCCCGAACACTTTCGAAAATCCCACCCCTAGATTTTAAAGGGAAGGAAAGCAAGTCTCCCAGGATACACATGGCCGGTGTTAGAGTGCAGAAAGGTTCACTTCATACCATGAAAAGTCACCACACTTGGGAATCTTGTCCTGTGACTACCTCCTTAGGATTCATGGCCTGGCCTGGGTCCCGTATAGGGTTGACCTAAATTCTTTGTGTAGAACATGAGAGTTCTTTTAATCTTATGGTCAGGTGTGGGATGAGATTTCTGGTTCATAAAAAAGTGAAATTCAATCCCAAGGACCATGGCACCACAAAAGTCCCACTTAAACTCCTAAAACAAGATTTAAGCAGAGCACGGGCCTCTGCCCAGGGATGAGGTCCACCCTATGTGCCTTTTTCATTTGGAAGCTGGTGCTTTGGCTCCACCTTCTGGCTCCCTGGTCTACCTAGCAGAGGTCTGCAGAGGTCCCAGTGCTTCAGATGGTTCCATAGCCCAAGGATGGTCATCAGTCCCGAGGAAGACTGAGTGGGAGCTGTAGTGGCTTTGAGGTAATGGAGAGAGTCCATGCTGTAGGTTGGGAGGGAACCGGACATGACCATACATGTTGCTTTGCACAGAGGCCCAACAAATCTGGAGCTAGCCCTGCTGCCAGTTGCTCCCTTTCATTTCTATTCCTATGAAAAACCTCAAACCAGGAGTTTTAGACACTCCCTGGTGTCACTTGACAAACAAACTGAAAACTGCTAAAAGTCGGATGCTTGTCACTGAAAGCGAGTCGGCTTTCTTTTGGTGCATATGAAATGATCACTAGGGTGGCTCATTCACCACATTTAAGAATTTATCTCAGGGCCAGTGACCCTTCCTTAGCATCTGAGCAGACCGCGTGTGGGAGGGCAAGTACTGAATAAGAAGATGACATGACAGCTCCTTTCCATGGGGAGGGAATGTTCACCTCTCCGTTGTGAATTTGTGCAAGTGTGGCAGGGGGCCGCACTGCTCTCTCTTCTCTGGGGACACTTGGAATATGATTTAGCATCACACTACTTTTACCCTTCCTGCATTTGATCTATTCACATGCCCGGAGGTAACTTTGTTAATCACTCAGAATACTCCCTCTCTCTCCAGTTATATTTCAAACAGCTAGTTCTGATATGTGTAGGTGCTCATGAGAAGAACTGTGGGCCAGAACCTCACCTGATGGAAACTGAATTCATGTAAGATGAAATACATCCTAGAATACTCAAGGAGCTGACTGAGGAGATATCTGAGCCATTAGCAATTATCTCTGAAAAGTCAGGGAAGACGGGAGATATTTCAGAAGACTGGAAAAGGACAAATATAGTGCCCATCTATAAAAAGGGAAATAAGTACAACCCAGGGAATTACAGACCAGTCAGCTTAACTTCTGTACCCGGAAAGATAATGGAGCAAATAATTAAGCAATCAGTTTGCAAACATCTAGAAGATAATGAGGTGATAAATAACAGTCAGCATGGATTTGTCAAGAACAAATCATGTCAAACCATCCTGATAGCTTTCTTTGACATGGTATCAAGCCTTGTGGATAATGGGGAAGTGGTAGATGTGATATATCTTGACTTTAGTAAGGCTTTTGATACTGTCTCGCATGACCTTCTATGATTCTATGACCTTCTCATAAACAAACTAGGGAAATGCAACCTACACGGAGCTACTATAAGGCGGGTGCATAACTGGTTGAAAAATTATATATATATATATATATGGAGATATACCTATCTCATAGAACTGGAAGGGACCCTGAAAGGTCATCAAGTCCAGCCCCCTGCCTTCACTAGCAGGTCCAAGTACTGATTTTGCCCCAGATCCCTCTAAGTGGCCCCCTCAAGGATTGAATTCACAATCCTGGGTTTAGCAGGCCCAATGCTCAAACCACTGAGCTATCCCTCCCTCCGTGCTGATTAGGCCTCAACTGGGGTATTGTGTCCATTTCTGGGTGCCACATTTCAGGAAAGATGTGGACAAATTGGAGAAAGTCCAGAGAAGAGCAACAAAAATGATTGAAGGTCTAGAAAACATGATCCATGAGGGAAGTTTGAAAAAATTGGGTTTGTTTAGTCTGGAGAAGAGAAGACTGAGAGGGGACATGATAACAGTTTTCAAGTACATAAAAGGCTGTTACAAGGAGGAGGGAGAAAAAATTTCTTCCTAACCTCTGAGGATAGGACAAGAAGCAATGGGCTTAAATTGCAGCAAGGGCAGTTTCGGTTGGACATTAGGAAAAACTTCCTACCTGTCAGACTGGTTAAGCACTGGAATAAATTGCCCAGGGTGGTTGTGGTTACCTCCTTTAATGCCAATCCGCTTACAGGTTTTGATGGACAGGTCTGGGTTCTTTTGGATCCCACCCACTCAGCAGGGTGTATCTTTTTTCTTTTTTTCCTATGAAATTATTTGGCGGTGCCTCCATCCCCCTTGCTCCTTCCTGGCAGGGTCACCAGGGCAGCTTGGGTGCAAAATTCTAACTACAGAGTAATCCCCACTTACTTGCCAGATAGTGGGAGACTTCCAAGAAATAACACAAACTCATAAAAATATATTCAACACAATAATTATATTAAAAAGGAGACAAATATAACATAACAGGGTGAAACATTATTTTTAGGGTCACCGGTGCCCACACTGAAAATACCCGTGACTTGATGTAACAAGTGTAAAATAAGTGTCCTGTTGGTACACGTACTTTGCTGGGGCCCTTGATGACCTATACAATTCTTCTCTGCAGGGGCTTAGCAGTGTGGCTGACTGGGTTCAGTACAGCCCAAAGGACTCACAAGTAGGAGGAGGTGGTAAATCCCTCCACAGGTGTAATATGTAGCAGGTTATAAAATCCCCAACCCTCACTCCCTGGCTTGAGGACACAGTACAGGGAGTAGGGAGTCCCCCAAACAAATTCCCTGACTGACTAACTAAAAGACGGTGCACTCACAAACTCCATGAATGATCCTCAGATTCGAAGATGACTCTGGACTCCTCGATCACTGCAGAGGGGCTGATCTCCGCTGGCAGGGATCCTCCTCGGGCAGGAATCAGGCTGCGTCGGTCCCAGGATTTCCCCTCACCACAAAGGGGTGCAGGGCTCAAGGTGTAGGTTATACAACTATACTGACATCCAAACTGTCGCTTCCTAGCCCAGCCTCCAGTCACACACTCCCAGCAGGCAGCAGCCCTGGACTAGCAGCCAGAGCAGAGCTGACCAGGTGGCGACTGGTCTCCCCTAATGAGCTGGAGGGTGAACTCAGCCTGGCTGGGGAAATTTCCCAGCAAACACTACAAACTGCGAGTCATCAGTGGGGAGGGAAAGGCCCAGCTGAGGGATCTGCTGTCAGGTCCCTAGAGGCCAGTTCTCAGGTGGAACCCTGCATGCAGGCCTGGGACTCCCCAGCTCCCCGCACATCCAGTCCTGCCCTTGCCCTGGCTGGCTCCAGACTGACTCCAAAATGGCTTCTCCCCTCTCCTGAGCTCCCTGGGAGGGGCATCTCACTCCCTATCGGTTGCCGGGCAGACTCTGAGTCTGCCTTGGCTCCCCCTGAGCTGCCAGCAGACAGAGCCCCAGGAATCTAGGTCATCTCCTTGGGGGTTACACAGGAATGGTCCAGATAATACTTAGTCCTGCCTTGAGTGCAGGGGACTGGTCTGGATGACCTCTCGAGGTCCCTTCCAGTTCTGTGATTCTATTATTTACTTCTGGATGTAACAGGCATTCTTAAGTTCAAGAGCTTTGCTGATTTATTCCAGCTGAGTCTCTGGCCCAGAATCTTTAGCGTTAAGAAATCAGAGCAGCGTTGTTTGTTTATTTTTTCACCGTTGGATTCATTGACAAGTCGGTGGCTGCTTACATAACTGCCCTTCGCCAGTAAGTCAGTCCCATCAAGCATGACTGAATACAATCAAATCTAATGATTTCTACACTACAACGTGCGTAGTCCTATAACACAAGATTTTATTTGTGATTTGAAAGAAGTGTGGCTTGGCATCGATGATAAATCAAACGTCAGACTTGTGATTTTGAGCGAATACTAGTAAAATGCAACTTGTAGAAATGTGTGTTGTATAGAAGATCCAGAACGGCCAAAAGAACTGAAGAAATGTATCACGTATCAGAGGGGTAGCGGTGTTAGTCTGGAGCTGTGAAAAGGACTCACGTCTGATGAAGTGGGCATTCACCCACGAAAGCTTATGCTCCAATACATCTGTTAGTCTTAAAGGTGCCACAGGACTCTCTGTTGCTTTTTGAAGAAATGTCTGGTTCAGTTTGAGTGAGTTCAGACCTGGAAAGCGTTTGGTATCTTTCTATCTTAAACCATCCGCGCAAACAGATATTATAATTGACCGATCTGGGGGTGAGATTGGACAACCCTGACTCTTGCTGGTGAGCACTTGCCTTCTTTGGGGCTAGTGGTATGTCGAAGTGCTCACCTGTATGAGTAAGGGTTATGCACTTTGGCCAAGCAGCACGACCTAGGGTAATGAATATGAACAGAGTGTGGTGATTTCTAGGAAGAAGGGAAATGAGAATAGAAGTAAAACTAACTCAGGGCTAGATGGTCACAGCCCTTGTCTCATAACTCAGGGAACTAAAAAGGCATGTGGAGAGTAAATCATAGTTTGACTCCAGCATGATGGGAAGACCAGGAGCGACTCACCCAATATGCCCCACTGCAAGCAAGTGGGTGGGATGTGGGCTGAGGGATCTTGGGAGTGGGAAGAGCTCTGGCTCCCAAGGATTGTTAAGGGGAGCATGAAGCTCCAAGATTCAAAGCGAGGACAAGCAGCCATGATGTTGTGTCTACACTAGACCCTTCACTAATGATTGCAAGGTTAGATGCACCAGTTTAAATGTGTCCACTGGTGTCCTGACCATTGTGTTGTCTAACTCTTCTCAGAGCAGCTCTAGATGACTCAGTCATCGTGGTCAAAAATGACAGATTTTGCTTTAAAATTTTGAATTTTTATTGCGTTTTTTTTAAATTCATGCATTTAAATTTTATTGGAAATATCAAAAATGGTTTTCAATAAATGAAAATAATCTAGAACCATTTTGGATTATATTTTCAGTCAGTATTTTGAAAAGAAATACACCTCTACCTCGATATAACGCTGTCCTCGGGAGCCAAAAAATCTTACTGTGTTATAGGTGAAACCGCGTTATATTGAACTTGCTTTGATCCGCCGGAGTGCGCAGCCCTGCCTCCCCCCTGGAGCACTGCTTTACCGCATTATAGCCGAATTTGTGTTATATCGGGTAGCGTTCTATCGAGGTAGATGTGTATCCAGAAAGGCATGGGATTTTTCTTGAAAAATATCAGCAATGATGACATTTTTGTTTTGGGTTTTTTTTGTGGTGGAAAATGTTGATTTTGGAAAAAGGCCATTTTTCATTGAAAAAACCCTTTTAATTTGGAACATTGTGACCAGTTCTAGACACTGCAATTTAAATGCCAGCAGTTGCTGGCACATCTTTCCTACCCAAGCACTGAAGCTGCAATAGTGACACAGCTTGAAGACAGGAAAAGACTCGTGTGGACAAGCCAAAGATTTGCTCTGTTTCCAAAGAGAAGCCAAGTTGTCATTCAGGAGTAAATGCGTGTGCATCCCACTGTTCAGGGTATTATGCATTCTCCTTCTGTGCCCAATCCACAGAAGGCAGGAATCTCTTACAGCTTTTCATTTGGGAGACTTGTTCTTCAGTTCAACTGATAGCAACTCACACTTTTAGCTCTGGGGATCCCTGGGTTCAGTCCCCAGTGTGCCAGCCGAGAAGGTGGCTGCATTAGTGCGGAGGCCTTTTAGTGTTTAAAAAATATGTCACTCTTCATTGTGTTTGCAGACAGAAAACTTGATTGCTGATTCTTTCTAATTTTAATGCAGAAATGGTTATATTGACAATATACAGGAGGTAGCTTTGGAAGGTATTTTTTTGCAACGCACCAAAGCACGTAATAGAATATTAAGGAAATCAGAGATGAAAAATACCATTTGAATCATCTAATCCATACCTTTGACAATGCAGGACTGTTCCAGGCCATATATTTTTTTAATGTCCCATGTCCCGGTGGTCCTACCACCTAAGACTATTTCACAGTCTAATCCATTTCATCATCAGGAAGATTTTCCAGAGACCCTGAGTTTTCCTTTTGTCCATTTTAACTCCTGGAGCTGTGAGAGTTCTTCCAAGGTCAGCTCAAAATGGGTTCACCCATCTTTGGTGAATGCTGATTTACAAGGACTTCACAGACCCAAGAGATCAAAAAGGGTTGTGCTTCTTCAGGCATCTCATCACAATCCTCTAGGCAAGGTACAGAGATTTACACCCATATCTCACACTAGTTGGTTGCTTTGACAGAACAGAAAGTGGGATTACACAGCAGAATTCTGATCTCAGGTAAATAAATTTTCTCCTATAAATATAGGCTATAATCCTTCAGTTAGCTATAATCACAATTACTGTGCTGTCCTGCATTGTTTATTTACTTATTTATTTAATGGCAGACTGATTTAAAATGAATCTCAGAGACTCATTGAAAGCTATTGATTCCTTAGGGAATTACATTTGACAGTGCAAAGTTAAGAGAGGAAGACAGCAAAAAAAGAACCGCACACGACTGATCGAATGATGCTCATGAAGGCGTTCAGTACACTTCTCTAAGGAACTCAGGTACTGTGATGAGGAGGAATCTAAAAGAACCAGAGTAGGAAGGTACAGAACAGATACCTGATTTGACAGCCTGAATGGAAAAGTGAATAGGCGGCACTGGGCAAATAGATATATGATGAATTCATAGAATTATAGAATCATAGAAGATTAGGGTTCAAAGAAACTTCAGGAGATCATCTAGTTCAACCCCCTACTCTAATCAGGACCAACACCAACTAAATCATCCCAGCTGGGCTTTGTCAAGCCGGGCCTTAAAAACTTCTAAGGAAGGAGATTCCACCACCTCCCTAGGTAACCCATTCCAGTGCTTCACCACCCTCCTAGTGAAAAAGTTTTTCCTAATATCCAACCTAAACCTCCCCCACTTCAACTTGAGACCATTACTCCTTGTTCTGTCATCTGCCACCACTGAGAACAGCTGAGCTCCATCCCCTTTGGAATTCCCTTTGGGTAGTTGAAAGCAGCTATCAAATCCACCCTCATTCTTCTCTTCTGCAGACTAAATAACCCCAATTCCCTCAGCCTCTACTCATAAGCCCCGTAATCATTTTTGTTGCCCTTTGCTGGACTCTCTCCAATTTTTCCACATCCTTTCTGTAGTGGGGGGCCAAAACTGGACGCAATACTCCAGATGTGGCCTCACCAGTGCCGAATAGAGGGGAATAATCACTTCCCTCAATCTGCTGGCACTGCTCCTACTAATACAGCCCAATATGCCATTAGCCTTCTTGGCAACAAGGGCACACTGCTGACTCATCTCCAGCTTCTCATCCAGTGTAATCCCCCAGGTTATTTTCTACAGAACTGCTGCTTAGCCAGTCGATCCCCAGCCTGTAGCAGTGCATGGGATTCTTCTGTCCTAAGTGCAGGAATCTGCACTTGTCCTTGTTGAACCTCATCAGATTTCTTTTGGCCCAATCCTCTAATTTGTTTAGGTCACTCTGGACCCTATCCCTATCCTCCAGCGTATCTACCTCTCCTCCCAGATTGGTGTCATTCGCGTACTTGCTGAGGGTGCAATCCATCCCATCATCCAGATCATTAATGAAGATGTTGAACAAAAACTGCCCCAGGACAGACCCCCTGGGGTACTTCACTTGATACCGTCTGCCATCTAGACATCGAGCCTTTGATCACTACCCGCTGAGCCCAACGATCTACCCAGCTTTCTAGCCACCTTATAGTCCATTCATCCAATGCATACTTTTTTAACTTGCTGGCACAAATACTGTGGGAGACCGTATCAAAAGTTTTGCTAAAGTCAAGATATATCACATCCACTGCTTTTCCCATATCCACAGAGCCAGTTATCGCATCATAAAAGGCAATCAGGTTGGTCAGGCATGACTTGCCCTTGGTGAATCCATGTTGACTGTTTCTGATCACCTTCCTCTCCTCCAAGTGATTCAAAATTAGCAAGCCACATGCTGCCATGGCTAGGACCTGGCAGATGTAAGAGCACACTGGAGCTAAATTGTAAAGTAAGTTCCTGAGGAACACTGACATTAGAGTCTGTAACAGATTATATTTCGCCAGCTGAGTGAAATGGATTAAGACAACATTTTAAAGCCATTTTAATTAAAAATAAAAGCTTCCGTTGTATTTTGATTAGTATTAATCATTTCTGTATGTGGCCCCAGAGCTTTAGATGGGCGCATTTTAAATAAATAAATTAACTGAATTAGATCCATCTATCGGTTTTAAATATAGGTCCCAGAAACATGGCCACGGGATCATCTGCTCACTGCACACTCCGGTGTGCTAACACAGACAGAGCACGCGTGTTTCTCCTGCCTATGTGGCACCCCAAGTTGACTTTGTATTAACAAAAGGGAAGGCTTGCGCACAGCCTAGCCCATGCGCCCTTATCTGGGGAGGAGCACTCAGATCTGACCCCCCAGTTCTGATGTTTGGATCCAGGGGGTTGTTTTTTGGATCCATCATATGGCACCAGATCTAGATTGGGATTCCAATCTCTCTGCATGGTTGTAGGTGTTAGGATTCGGGCTTTTGGTTTGTGCCCATCTTAGCAATGAGTAATTTCTTTTTTTAATATCGTGAGTAGGTAATGCTGAATAAATATCCATCACATGCCAAGATGTTCTTGGTTGCTAGTATTACCATGATAAATGATCGTATCAAACTCCCAAAGAACTTTCCCAGTTAATTATGTGATCTCCTACTGTAATAGTTCCAGCAGCTGTCAAAAGCAAATATAAAGGGGTTTTTAAACTACCTTTTTAAAGACTGAAAAGCATTTTCCAGGATTTAAGAGTCCTTCCAACTCAATTATGGCATTGAAATGCAGTGGCAGCCACTCTCTCTTCTCTCTAACTATCTCTTCACAAGGATAAAAACATCCATCTATAGCTAATCACTCATCAACTTTCATAGTAAACTCTTCCCAGACATGTTCTTTGTGATACCATGTTCTATGTGAATGCAAACTGAGAGTGAAACGAGAACCTTCACATTCTCCTCTGTTTCCAGTAGGAAGAGTATACGGTTCCCTAAGCTGCAAAGGAGCCTAAGGCCAGATCCTGCAATGCATTTGAGGATGTGCAAAACTTTCATCAAGAGAACTCAACTGGGCAATCCATGCACAGGTGCTTAGGTGCTTTTCTGGTCTGGGGCCCCAATCCCTGAAGAATAAACCATGTACACAGGAGATGTGAACGTACCTACAGAACTGTGCCTCCACTATGCGAGAATCATCGCCCCCTGTTTTATTCTTATTCATTACCATACCGCCTGGGAGCCCTAGTCATGGATCAGGATCCCATTGTACTAGACGCTGTACAGACAGAACAAAAAGACACTCCCTGCCCCAAAGAGCATCCAATCTAAGTATAAGATAAGAGACAATACATGGATACAGACAGAACAATGGGGGAGTACAAGGAAATAATAAGACAGAGAGGAGAGGAAAGTGATCAGGAACAGTTAACATGGATTCACCAAGGGCAAGTCATGCCTCACCAACCTGATCGCCTTCTATGATGAGATAACTGGCTGTGTGGATGAAGGGAAAGCAGTGGATGTGTTATTCCTTGATTTTCGCAAAGCTTTTGATACGGTCTCCCACAGTATTCTTGCCGGCAAGTTAAAGAAGTATGGGCTAGATGAATGGACTATAAGGTGGATAGAAAGCTCGCTAGATCATCAGGCTCAACGGGTAGTGATCAATGACTCCATGTCTACCTGGCAGCCGATATCAAGCACAGTGCCCAAAGGGTCAGTCCTGGGGCCGGTTTTGTTCCATATCTTCATTAATGATCTGCAGGATGCACTCTCAGCAAGTTTGCAGATGACACTAAACGGGGAGGAGTGATACCCTGGAGGGTAGGGATAGGATACAGAGGGACCTAGACAAATTAGAGAATTGGGCCAAAAGAAATCTGACGAGGTTCAACAAGGACACGTGCAGAGTCCTGCACTTAGGACGGAAGAATCCCATGCACTGCTATTGCAGGGACTGAGAGGCTAGGCAGCATTTCTGCAGAAAAGGACCTAGGGGTTACAGTGGACAAGAAGCTGGATATGAGTCAGCAGTGTGCCCTTGTTGCCAAGAAGGCTAACGGCATTTTGGGCTGTATAAGTAGGGGCATTGCCAGCAGATCGAGGGATGTGATCATTCCCCTGTATTCAGCATTGGTGAGGCCTCATCTGGAGTACTGTGTCCAGTTTTGGGCCCCACACTACAAGAAAGATGTGGAAAAATTGGAAAGAGTCCAGCGGAGGGCAACAAAAATGATTAGGGGGCTGGAGCACATGACTTATGAGGAGAGGCTGAGGGAACTGGCATTATCTAGTCTGCAGAAGAGAAGAATGAGGGGGGATTTGATAGCTGCTTTCAACTACCTGAAAAGGGGTTCCAAAGTGGATGGATCTAGACTGTTCTCAGTGGTAGCTGATGACAGAACAAGGAGTAATGGTCTTCAAGTTGCAGTGGGGGAGGTCTAGGTTTTTCACTAGGAGGGTGGAGAAGCACTGGAATGGGTTACCTAGGGAGGTGGTGGAATCTCCTTCCTTTGAGGTTTTTATGGTCAGGCTTGACAAAGCCCTGGCTGGGATGATTTAGTTGGGAATTGGTCCCGCTTTGAGCAGGGGGTTGAACTAGATGACCTCCTGAGGTCCCTTCCAACTCTGATATTCTATGATTCGATGATTCTCCACTCCTCCTTGCACACTTGCTCTGGGCAGGGAATATGATCACCATGACAGGCAGTGGCCTCAGCACCACACCTTCTCACTATCTTCTGCTCTAATTGAACCTTAGTCATCTGTTATCATTTCTGCAGCTCCCAGCCACTCTGTGGTGATCACATACTCAGCAATGATTGATTGATTGGTGATCCCTCGATTCGAGGATTATCTCTACCATGGATTTACATATGGGTCCTGAAATGACTCAGGAGTCCGATCCTGGAACCTCAAATCTGCACGCAGTAGGTACAGACATCTTGTGGCAAGCCAGCAGCCTGCTGGGAGAAGGTTATTATTTTTTCCCTTTTTCCTCTCTCTCTTTTCAGCTTCGAGGGCAAGGTGTTTCTCCTCGAAGCAGGCCACTGCCTGATGGAGTATATGGTGCCATTGGGGTCGGTTGGTGGCTTGCTCTTCCCAGCTTATGATGTCCACATCAGTTTTCTTAAGATACATTTTCAGTGTGTCTCTGTAGCATTTCCTCTGACCATCCCGGGATCTCTGATCATGGGTGAGCTGAGAGTAGAGGACTTCTTCTGGGAGGTGAGAGTCTGGCATTTGCCCACGGTGTCCAGCCCAGCAACGTTGGTGCTTGAGGATCAATGCTTCAATGCTGGTGACATTAGCTTCAGTGAGGATGCTGGCGTTAGTGCAGCAATCTTCCCACTTGACACGAAGGATCTTCTGGGGGCATCGTTGGTGATACCTCTCCAAACTGTTGAGGTGTTGTCGATAGGTCACCCGGGTTTCGCATCCATAGAGGAGTGTAGGAACAACAATTATCTTATAGACCTGGATTTTGGTGTCCTGCCGTCGATCACGGTCCATGAAAATGTGTCGGAGCAATTTCCCAAAGGAAGGACTTGTGCACCGGATCCTGTGCTGGACCTCACTGTTGATTTTTGCATTTTGAGAAAGTTGGCTACCGAGGTAGCAAAAGTGTTCAGCTGTCTCCAGAGTCTGACCCTCGATGGTGATTTGTGGTGGGTCATATGCAAGTCCCGAAGCAGGTTGATTGAGCACTTTAGTCTTCTCAACATTGAGTGAGAGTCCAAGGCATCAGTAAGCTTGTGTACAAAAATCCAGTATGGACTGAAGGTCATTCTTAATTTGCACGAGGATGACACAATCGTCAGCATTCTGAAGATCAGTAATGGATCCCCTGAAGACTTTAGACTTCGAGCAGAGATGTCAAAGATTAAAGAGCTGCCCATCCATTATATATTGAATGTCAATTCCATTGGGGAGATGATCTTTAACGAGAACCAAAATGACTGCTAAGTAGATGGAAACCAGCGTTGGGGCAACAACGCATCCTTGCTTAACCCCAGTTTTGGTGATGAAAGGTTCCATCTCAAGGCCGTTACAGAGAACTGTGGCAATCATCTGATCATGGAGAAGCCTTAGGACCTTACTAAATTTTGGAGGGCAGCCAAATCTGACCAGAACCTTCCACAGCGCTTCACGATTGACAGAGTCAAAGGCCTTTGTCAAATCAATGAAAGCCATGTACAAGTCCTGATTTTGCTCCTGAGATTTTTCCTGGATTTGGCGAGCAACGAAGACCATGTCGGTTGTCTGGCGGGATTCCAGAAATATTTCCTCAGAAAGGGGAAGTAATCGGTTTAAGAGGATACCGACAAGAATTTTCCCTGTTGTAGCTAGCAAAGCAATGCCTCGACATTTTCCACTCTCTGACTTATCTCCTTTCTTAAAGATTGTAACAATGTTAGCATTTCTCAAGTCTTCTGGAATCTTCTCATTATACCAGATATGAAACTCTTGACAGAGTTTTGACCAACATTCCCAACGAGGACAAGATCATTCTCCTCAGAGATTTTAATGCTAGAGTCCGGCAGGAGTCAGATCTCTGGAACGGAAAAGAAGGAGTAGGAATGGCTAACTCCAACGGCACCCTCCTCCTGAGTAAATGGATAGAAGATGACCTGATCATCATAAACACCCTCTTTAGACAAACTGAGAAGTATAAAACCACCTGGAGACACCCTCGCTCCAGGCACTGGCACCTGCTTGAGTATGTTCTTGTTAGAGCTCGAGATTGGAAGGATGTCCGCATACGAGGGCCATGCATGGAACCAATGACTGTTGGACAGACAATCGCTTTGTTAGATCAATCATGAATTTCCAGATCACCTCCAGGCATTGCAAGCAGGCAAAATCAGTATGAAAGAAATTCAACATCAGGTCCCTTGCAGATATAGTGATTCGGGAGAAACTTCAGCAGTGTCTCCAAGAGAAGTTTGTCACTATGCCTGCAGCTGATGATGATAATGAAAATCTCTGGAAGGGATTAAAGACATCCATTCTCTCGGCATGTGCTGAGTCCATTGACTATGTCACCAAGATTGATTTGATGAGAACAATGCTGAGATTCAGGGCTTGCTTAACCAGAAAAGAAAAGCTCATTGCATGTGGCAAAAAGACATATCACATCAGCAGAAGAAAGAGTCATACAAGCAACTCAAGGCTGAAACCCAAAGGAAAATCCAGGTTAACATATTTTAAAGACAGCAAAGCTAGATGGAAGGAGCATTTTAAGCTACTCCTGAATCGTGAGTCAATTGTCTGTGACGCCACCATCGAATCTATCCCTCAACGACATGAAAGAGAATCTCTTGTTGACCCTCAACGCTCGAAGAAGTAACACGAGTCATTATGCAAACTAAGAACAATAAGGAATCAGGGCCAGATGGCAAATCAGCTGAAGTCTACATGTTTGGAAGTGATGACTGGTAGGGAAGCTCCACAAACTCATCAATATGCTCTGCTAAAATGACACTGGGGGTAGCATTGCCCTTTTCCTTCTAAAACATGGTTTTAAAACATATTTAATGAGGATTATTTTGCACTTGAATTTAAATTATTCACTCACCATCTTTACACCTTTCTTAGCTTTATTTATAAAAAGTATTTTAGGCAAAAGAATGATGTTCCCACCTGTGACCGTGATCACTGGAGGGGCTATACTGAGAATGCTCTATCAGGGTAAACTACAAAGATTGGGCCGGACGATCCTCAAAATTGGTGGTTTAGTAGATTAGATTTCACCAAACCAATAACCAAACTGCTTCTGTAATGCCTTGCTGGTTACCAAGAAGCCAAAATACAGTTCTCTTTAAGCAAACAGCCGTTGGCTCCCACCCAGACAGCCAAGTCTAACATAGTGAGGGTTAGAAAAACCTTATTCACCATATATAAAGTTCTACCAATCCCAAGAGATTGGAAACATTACCTCCCAGTTAATCCCTTTCAGATCTTACCCAAATATACCCAAATAAACCAATCCTTCTTAATTAAATCTAAGATTTACTAAAAAAGAAAAGAGAGTTACTGTGGTTAAAAGATCACTATACACACAGATATGAAAAAAGTTCTTAGGTCAGTTTCATGGCAGAGATGGTGATGCTGCTAATTTGTAGAAATCCTTCTGGAATTAATTTAAAAAGTTATAGTCTAATAGGCAGTCCATGTGCAGAGTTTCTTCAAATTTTTTCATAAAAATTGCAGGGCTAATTCAGAATAGACCTGGAGAAATCAGTCTTGTGACTTAGACGGCCCCTGACAAAGTTGAAGCAGATTTGAGATAGTGAGGATGAGGCCTGAATATTCCTTTATAGCTGAAGTTCCGATGACAAGCCTCTTGGCAGCAAATGAGCACAGCAGGCATTCCTTGGATGAAGAATAGGTAATGTGCATTGTTGCTTTGAAGTAAATCTCTATTTCTTACACATACATTGATAATGAGTTACATTCGTTAGCATAAGACAGTTAATCATTCAAACATTAATAGGTAGTTTACTACAAACTTCAAAGAGAAATAAAGACAATGATATTATTACACCACAAGTTCCATCTAAATGTTAATGTTAATATCCCCTTTTGATCTCTAAATCAATAGAATATAGTAATGAAATATTATAGACAGGAACCAAAGTTTAGCATTTACAAGCTAATTAGATTTCTAACAAGATAAAGGTAAACACAGACAAATAAAATTAGTTTCCACTTCTGATTCTCTAACTATACAGGTCTATTTAACATGGCTTTGCTAACTATCTACAAGGAATGGCCCTGTTTACCATTTTAATACTCTTCTAATGTGTCCTTACAGGTTGTTTTCAGGTCACACAGCCTGCTGGTTGCTTAAACCTCTCTAGCTCAGCGTCACGCCACCATTAAGCATCCCCAAAGAAAGAGCTGGACTGCAGAGAAGATTTCAAGGATTTTAAGGCTGTTTGAATTGAAGACCAGGTTCCCTGCTGATAGAGATCCAAAAGGTCACTCTCTTTATTGGAAGGTGAGACCCTGGCCTGAAGGGTAGAACAGGCAACTATAGGAGGCAGCTAACAGAAGGCCCTGGTTCCCAGAATGTTAGATTCAGCACCACAGAAGCCAGTCTATCTATCTAGCTAGCTAGCTACCGCTGCACACCCTATCTCTCTCTCTCTCTCTCGCTATCTATCTATCTATCCCCATCCACCCCATCTATCTATCTGTCTATCTCTCTATCTACCTATCAGTCTATTTCTCTATCTATCTATCTATCTGTCTATCCCCATCCACCCCATCTATCTATCTCTCTATCTATCTAGGGGGTTATCTATAAATATGTAGGCAGATCCTCAGTGGGTATAAAGTGAAATCAATGGAGCTATGGCAGCTTACAGAAGCGGAGGATCTGCCTCATAACACCTAGTTCTTCCATAGACACATACGCATAGAAGTATATATAATACATTGCTCTTATACATAGGAAAACATGGTTCAAATGAGATTACTATAAGGGGATGCACAACTGGTTGAAAGACCATACTCAAAGAGTAGTTATCAATAGTTTGCTGACAAACTAGCACTAGTGGGGTCCTGCAGGGGTCAATCCAGGCTCCGGTACTATTCAATATTTTCATTAATGACTTGGATAATGAAGTAGGGAGCATGCTTATAAAATTTGCAAATGACATCAAGCTGGGAGGGGTTGCAAGCACTTTTGGAGGACAGGATTAAAATTCCAAACGACCTGAACAAATTGGAGAATTGGTTTGAAATCAACAAGATGAAATTCAATAAAGACAAGTGCAAAGTACTGCACTTAGGAAGGAAATATCAAACACACAACTACAAAATGGGGAATAACTGGCTTGGTGTTAGTGCTGCAGAAAAGAAACTGGGGATTATAGTAGATAATAAATTAAATATGAGTCAATCAATAATGTGTTGCAGTTGTGAAAAAAGGCTAATATAGTAACGGGAGTGTTACATATAAGACACAGGAAGTAATTGTCACATTATACTCAGCACTGGTGAGACGTGAGCTGGACTACTCTGTCCAATTCTGGGTGCCACACCTTAAGAAAGATGTTGTCAAATTGGGGAGATTCCAGAGGACAGCAACAAATTGATAAAAGGTTGAGAAAACCCAACCTATGAAAAAAGGGGGAAAAAATGGCCACGACACAAGAAAAGAAGACTGAGGAGGGACCTGACCAAGGTTCCCTCTAATTTTTCCCACCCATGTGGGGAATTAATTTAATTATGTGCAGCAATATGGAGGCGACATGTGACACATCGCATGGGGAAGAGGGTTGAGGTGCTGGTTCCGGCTGGGGGTGCGGGCTCTGGTGCGGGGCCAGGGATGAGGGTTTTGGCGTGCAGTCTGCCCTGGGGCTGCAACGGAGAGAGAGGACTCCCCCCAGCTCTCTCTCCCCGCAACAGCACCTGGGCTGGGAGAGAGGGCAGCCTCTCCGGGGACGTGGGATAGGCATCCCTGGCAGGTCTGGGCCAGGGCTGGGTTGAGGCTGGGGGAGGAGCGTGTCTCCCCTGGCCGTGGCAGGTCTGTGTCTGGGCTGGATTGGGTCCAGGGCTGGAGGATAGGAATCTGTCCCGCTGCAGTCCTGAAGCGTCTGTGCTGCACTTAATAGGCTGCTGCGCGGCCGTGCAGCTTAGAGGGAACTGAGGACCCGACAACAGTCTTCAAATGTATTAAGGGCTGTTATAAAGAGGACTGTGAGCACTTGTTCTCAGCTTAATCTGTGGCAAAGGAGATTTAGATTAGATGTTAAGGAAAACTTTCTAACTACGAAGCGGTTAAACTCTAGGATAGGCTTCCGAGGGAGGTTGTGGAACCTCCATCGTTAGAGGCTTTTTAAAAACAGGTTGGACAAACACGTGCCAGGGATGGCCTAGGCTTAATTGGTCTTGCCTCAGCACAGGAGGATGGACTTGATGATTTCCCAAGGTCCCTTGCAGCCTGACATTTCTATGATTCTATATATACCCACCTATATATCTCACCACATTAGAATAAACAACCAGGGGCCAGATCCTCAAATAGCGTAAAATGGTGTAGCCCCACTAATATATATTGTCAAAAGTTTTAATACATACATTTTGCTTTCCTTTTTTGGCTAGGTATCTTTTTCAGGGCTTATGGAAGTAGAAATAGCTCAGTACGTAAAGGATCTGAAGCTCCAAACATTTACCCATTAATGGAACTTCTCATGGTAACAAATATCTGGTCCTACATGTCTGCCGGAACATCCTCTACATTATTAGATACTTTGATTAATTTTTTAGCAGTTTCTTATTGTTATTGCTGTATGATCTGTGCTCCTGCCTAGCTGAAATTAAAGCCAAATAAAAAAGCAATGTCTTATCCTCTTTCCAATTTTAATTGCTTATGTCTGCAATTAATAATTCAAGTACCCACATATATTTGCAGGCAGCATCCTTATTTATTTCACATCCCATTTTTAACTTTGACTCCTTCTCATGTTTATTATTATTGGTATTTTTGCTGCCTCATTTCCCTGTAGTGGGTAAGTCACTTCCCAGTCTGTTTATATGCCTGGGCCACTTCTGCAGCAAGGGAAAAGCAAAGTCATATTAAAAGCAAGGCAACTGACTTTTGCTTACTGATAGAAACCATCTGAAAATCAATGAGAATTAAGCTCTGCACATAAAAATATTATTAGAGTTTTATAAGGTTTCTTTAAGGGCACTTTTAATTTACGATGGCAGACTGGTGCGGTTTTTGGACACACTATAAAACTGAAAAAAAAGATTCCACATTTAATAAAATAGCTATTAATAAAGCAAACAGTATTGGAAGGGACATTTCATTTGCTGGATAAAGTACTTTGGCCCATGTGAAGAAATATCATAAGATTAATTGGGAAGAAAAGTAGAGATGCCTGGGACGGTGAAGAGGGAGAGACCAGAGGAACTCAGAGAACTGAAGCTGTTCAGTGCAAGGAACTGCATGCAGAGTGGGCAAAGTGGGGAGGGGAGGGACAGTGGCTCCAGGTTCTCAGATATTGTGCCGATGGGGGGCCATGATAAATACTGAGACTGGGAGACAGCAGAAGACTTATTTGCACATCCCTTATTTAGGGCTCAGTCTTGCCTCCTGGTCCAACTTCATCCTGGAGCAACCTGGAGCTCTCAATGCCTACTCCTTTCAGGATGCTCCCCTGTGTGTGTCTGGCCAGCTCTGCCTGCTGGTGTGGGAGGGAGAGTTGGAACCACATTCCTCCCTCCTCTCCACCTATGCGGTGTCTTATTTATAGATTCACAGTTTATAAGGCCAGAAGGGATCACTGAGATTATCTAATCTGACCTCCTGCACAACCCAGGGTAGAGAATGTCCCTGAATTAATTCCTGTTTGAACTACAGCATCCTTTTTAGAACAACAGCCAGTCTTGCTTTAAAGCTTTCCAGTGATCGAGAATCCACCACCACCCTTGCTAAATTATTCCAATGGTGAATGTCCCTCACTGTCAAAAATGTGCATCTTATTTCTAGTCTGAATCTGTCTAGCTTCAACTTCTAGTCATTGGATCTTGTTATATCTTTGTCTATAAGACAGCAGAACCCTCTTTTATCAAACGTTTGCTCTCCATTTGGGCACTTGTTGACTGTGATCAAGTCATCCTTTAACCTTCTCTTTGTTTGAGCTCCTTGAGTCTCTCACTGTTAGGCAGATTTTTGACCCCTTTAATCATTCTCGCAGCTCTTCTTTGATCCTTCTCCAATTTAACAACAGACTTTTTGAATTGTGAACACCGGAACTGAACTCCTTAGGAGCTCAAAGAGGGATCAGTCCATGTACTGAGCGAAGAGCAGGGACTGCTTTGTGCCTTGGTAGGGGTGTGTCATGTGACTATGGGGAAACATCTCCGAAATTTTTACTTTCTTCTAAAACTGAACAAGGCACTGTATTAGACTAAGGGAAGCCCTGTTACCTCTAAAGGTCCTCTTTCTCTCTGCATCATTGCTATGCTTCTCCCTTGGACCTTCCCCAGCCCCACTCCTGCCTGGTTTCCTGCTGCGGGTTTAAAAAAACAACACCTATCTCCTCAGAGGGTGTAATAGAAGGTTGTGTGTGTGTGGGGGGTCTTTGACCTTCAATTCCCCTAATGCGTTTCTGCAGCAATAGGCACAG
The DNA here is from genome assembly GCF_013100865.1 of Trachemys scripta elegans. Classification (NCBI taxonomy): domain Eukaryota; kingdom Metazoa; phylum Chordata; order Testudines; family Emydidae; genus Trachemys; species Trachemys scripta. The sequence continues at coordinate 5,470,500 of NC_048301.1, read as the reverse complement.
CCAGACATGCTCCCTGGTCTGTTGGGAAATAGCCTGTATCCTACTTGACCCAAATGACGAGGGACCATTTCATGTTTAGCAACAAGGTTGGACACAATGGGGCAGATCCTTCACTGCTGTAGATGGTGACAGCTGCACTGTAGACAATGGAGCAATGACAATTTACACCAGCTAAGCATCTGCCCACAAACACACACACACACACACACACCACTGCTGAAAAGCAGCCACCATCGTGGTAGAGTGCAGCAACCAACTGGCACACTACAAAACAGTCAGGAAGGGGAAATTCTGGACTGGACACAAGGACAAACCCTTGCTCTTATAAGAAATGTCAAAGGATCTCTAGTGACCATGCAGGGCAGAGAGGGCCTTTCAAGTGGAACTGGTCAGAAAAAACTCTGACAAGACATCTTTTCAGTCAGAATTTGCCCATTTGTTAAAATAAAATAATTGGGGAGACAGTTTGATTTTAACAAAATTCGCCCAGACACCATGAATTCCATCCAAGGCCATGCAGACCGCCACTGAGGTGACAGGTACAGTATGAGCTCGGCAGGTGATTCCCCGGCTAGCATGAGTATAAACAGCTGCCTAGCCCCGTAGCACCAGAAGAGAGGGCACAGCTGAGCCATGCTGAGTACAAACCTGCCTGAAACTGGTGGGCAAGTACTCTGTGTCGCTCAGCCAGGCCTCCGCTGCCATTACCCATGATGCCATGACTACGCTGCTTTTTATACTCGCACTGGCTCCACGAGAGACAGCTAGCATGAGTATGTGCTAGGTTGGATATTAGGAATCACTATTTCACTAGGAGGGTGGTGAAGCACTGGAATGGGTTCCCTAGGGAGGTGGTGGAATCTCCTTCCTTACAGGTTTTTAAGATCAGGCTTCACAAAGCCCTGGCTGGGATGATTTAGTTGGGGTTGGTCCTGCTTTGAGCAGGGGATTGTACTAGATGACCTCCTGAGGTCCCTTCCAACCCTAATGTTCTATGATTCTATGTGCACACTGCAGGGGATGACACCCTGAGCTTGTAACGAAGAAGTAGTATGAGTTAGAGACCCGGGAGCTTCAAGAGTGTGCAGCTGTGGGGCAGTCCCACCACGTGGACTGCCTTGGAGTCTGCAACGCCAGGGGCTTCCAACGGTCACGGCTCTGGGGAAATCCCACTGTGGGGATTGCTCCACTGCTCCCACTCCCTTTGGCAAAGAATGTAGAAAATTTGGGGTTTGGGCCCAAATGGGAATGAAACCAGATTTCAAAACATTGAAATCCTTTGTGAAAGAGAATTTCCTTTCTCCACCCAACTCAATTTTAAGGTCTCTTCTGACAGGCCCCCATATCCACTAGGAAACTGCAGAAGAGCCAGTGTTTCTACTTTGGAAGAATGAAAGGTTTAGGGTGTTCAGACTTTGAGCTTGATTCTCGTCTGACTTTCACCAATTTGACACCATTCCAACTCCATTGACTTCTGCTGAGATGCTGCTGATTTGCAGCTGTGTCAAGTGAGATCAGAGTTAGGCCCTGTAAATGCATCCTCAGATTTCAGAGTAGCAAGGGTTCTTAAGTCATCATGCTACACAGGCCAGAAATGGAAATTCAAATAACTCTGCTCTGGGTAACCTTGTAGCTGACACAGGATTGACAGTTCAAAATGATTAGGCTGGGCGCTTTCTCACAATGACACTGGTGTGTCTGAGGTCAGGCCCCAGCCCAGAACATTATTAACAATGCGTGGTGAGCTCACTCCCAGGAGAGGACACTTTTCTGAAATAAGGGCCTGATACACAGGAAAGCTGGGAAGACAATGGATTTGATTTTCCAGACATAGGATCTGGGCCGGGGTGATGGGAATTAATATCCTTGTCTGTGACCACTGACACCAAAGCCTACCATTGCATTAGGACAGCCTCTATTTTCTCATAGCATAGAGCTGTTTTAGTACAGATCCCCACCTCCCTTCATGGGCCTGGGCTGCCCTCCGGACCCTCCATTGTCCGCAATGTAACTGACGCGAACCATCTGTGAATGGGGCGGTTCATGACCTACCAGGCTTTGCAGACCCTTAGCCATCTCCTAGAAGCCCAGAAGGCAGGCAGGCAGCAAGGAGCGGGTATCCATCACTGTTCCATCTCCAGCATAACTTACTCTCCTGCCCCTGTTTATATTTGTTACAGCACTAGCTCATTTCAGTGCTGGGTTCGCCTCTTGAAGAAGAGAAATGAACAGTTGGGAAATTTCGGTGCCCAGACTGAGTCCCTGAATGACTGGGTACATTCTGGTGGTGGGACCTCACCTCGTCATATGTTTTGATAGGTTAGGTCACTGATCGGCATTAGGGAAATAACTTCAGGGGCTTGACTACCAAATTCTTGCTCTGGGACCTGCTGAATTCATCAAGTCCCAGCTCATCACTTTCACTGTTAGTCTGTGCCTGGGTATTTATTTGCCTGTGACTCAGGAGTAGAAGTAGTTCAATGGGCATGCCCTCCAATTTTCTCCAAACTCTAGCAAGCCCGATGTGATGGGAATGACCAGTCCCTGTTTTCCAATACACCTCTACCCTGATAGAACGCTGTCCTCAGGAGCCAAAAAATCTTACTGCGTTATTTGGACTAAAACAGAGTGACATAAGACAAAGGAAAGCCAGGTGCTGCTAGCTGTGCATCTGGTGAAGACGACTCTGAACTGCTTCCAGCCCGTTCCTCCTAGGCCAGTGTCCTTCTCCCTAAATGTGCTCTTCTCTTAACGGCCCCGTACGTACTCCGAACAAACGGAACACGAGACCATGACTGGGCTGGAGTCGCGAGAAGAATAGCCAGTGCATTGCGTTCATTTGCCACATATGGACAGATACAAGGCTTTCCTCGTCGTTTTTTTATCTGACTTCAAAAGACTAATTCTAACGGTAGCTACTGCCTTCAGAAAACCAGTACACCTCTACCCCGATATAACGCTGTCCTCAGGAGTCAACAAATCTTACCGCGTTATAGGTGAAACTGCGTTATATCGAACTTGCTTTGATCCGCCACAGTGCACAGCCCCGCCCCCCCGGAGCACTGCTTTACCGCGTTATACCCAAATTCGTGTTATATCGGGTCGCGTTATATTGGGGTAGAGGTGTATTTTGTAAATATTAGATTCATAGGGGCAGAGGCACAGCTGGTGCAAATTGGCACAGTTGCACAGAAGCCAATGGAATACTCTGATTTCCACCAGCCAAGATTCTGGCCCATGCTCTCTAGCTCTCGGTGTAAACATAAATCTGCTAAAATAGGGCAGCTGATAATGAGAAATGGCTTTCCTATTCATTCCCATTCATTCCCCTTCTCGGGAATTGTAATAAAGCTAGATCAATGAATGACTTTTCAATCCTCAGGAGAAACTCCATACTTCGGCTCAGCTGCACACAGAGTAATCATTTTGCACCCCCACCATTGAGGTCATGTCTACACTCGGTGCTGGTGCTGTGAGTCCTAGATCGAGTTGCCATACTTGTGCTAGCTCTCATTGAGCCAGGGCACTACATAGAATACTGTCACCATGATAGCAGAGGCAGCAGTGAGTGGTGGCATGGCTGGCTGCCCCAAATATGCACCCACTGGGTCCAGCTGGGTTGGGACTCGGGATGGCTAGTCCATGCTGCGGCTCACCCCCGCCACGGCTGCACTACTGTTTTTAGTGCGCTAGCTCGGTGCGCGTCAGCATGAGTATGTCGATGGAAGCTGGAACTCAGACCCCTAGCTCATAGTGTAAATGCAGCTGGAGTGTCGGCATTCAGCTGAAGAAAACACAGGCAGGGGAATGAGGAAAGAGAGACAAAAGGAGAGTATTTTCCAAAGCCGCAGGTGGATTGAAATCATGGTATTGCCAAAAGGATTGGGACATGTATCTTTACAGGAAGGCAATGGGCTTGTTTCCAATCTCAGTGACACTGGTTTCACATCACTATCATTCCTGTTCTGCACTGGTGGGACTGAGATCTGGATCCAGACATATATCTGCTCATTCTATTTCTCTTCTAAATTCCCTAGGAATTTAAGGGGCTAGACCAGGGGTCAGCACGCATGCCAAAGATGGCACGCAAGCCAATTTTTAATGGTATGCTTCTCCCTGCTGGAGAGACCTTCTGAGTCACAACTCCTTCCTTACTCCCTCCTTTCTCCTACTGCAAGAATGGGGGTCAGTAACTTGCTGCTGGCCTGTGTCATCAGTAAATCACCATCCACCCCATGCTAGCGCATCTACCCTGGAAAGTGAGGAGGGGGGGGAGCCAAGGTCCCACCCTTTCCCACTCTGAAAAGCATGGATTCACCAAGGGTAAGTCATGCCTGATTAACTTGATTGCCTTCTATGACAAGATAACTGGCTCTGTGGATGAGGGGAAAGCAGTGGACATGTTATTCCTTGACTTGAGCAAAGCTTTTGATAAAGTCTCACACAGTATTCTTGCCGGCAAGTTAAAGTATGGGATGGATGAATGGACTATAAGGTGGATAGAAAGCTGGGTAGATCGTCGGGCTCAACGGGTAGTGATCAATGGCTCCATGTCTAGTGGGCAGCCGGTATCAAGCGGAGTGCCCCAAGGTCGGTCCTGGAGCCGGTTTTGTTCAATATCTTCATTAATGATCTGGAGGATGGCGTGGACTGCTCCCTCAGCAAGTTTGCAGATGACGCTAAACTGTGAGGAGTGGTAGATATGCAGGAAGGTAGGGATAGGATACAGAGGGACCTAGACAAATTGGAGGATTGGGCCAAAAGAAATCTGATGAGATTCAACAAGGACACATGCAGAGTCCTGCACGTAGGACAGAGGAATCCCATGCACTGCTACAGATTAGGGACCGAGTGGCTAGGCAGCATTTCTGCAGAAAAGGACCTAGGGGTTACACTGGATGAGAAGCTGGACATGAGTCAACAGTGTGCCCTTGTTGCCAAGAAGGCTAACGGCATTTTTGGCTGTATAAGTAGGGGCATTGCCAGCAGATTGAGGGATGTGATCATTCCCCTCTATTCGGCATTGGTGAGGCCTCATCTGGAGTACTGTGTCCAGTTTTGGGCCCCAGACTACAAGAAGGATGTGGAAAAATTGTAAAGAGTCCAGCGGAGGGCAACAAAAATGATTAGGGAGCTGGAGCACATGACTTATGAGGAGAGGCTGAGAGAACTGGGATTGTTTAGTCTGCAGAAGAGAAGAATGAGGGGGGATTTGATAGCTGCTTTCAACTACCTGAAAGGGGGTTCCAAAGAGGATGGATCTAAACTGTTCTCAGTGGTGGCAGATGACAGAACAAGGAGCAATGGTCTCAAGTTGCAGTGGGGGAGGTTTAAGTTAGATATTAGGAAAAACTTTTTCCCTAGGATAGTGGTGAAGCACTGGAATGGGTTCCCTAGGGAGGTGGTGGAATCTCCTTCCTTAGAGGTTTTTAAGATCAGGCTTGACAAAGCCCTGGCTGGGATGATTTAGTTGGGGGAGTAGGTTCGGCTTTGAGCAGCGGGTTGGACTAGATGACCTCCTGAGGTCCCTTCCAACCCTGATATTCTATGATTCTATGATTCTCCACTCCTCCTTGTACACCTGCTCTGGGCAGGGAATAAGCAGGTGAGTAACCCAGCTGCACACCTCCCTCCAGTGTACGGGCAGGACTCTTCATTGGAGGGGTCCTGTTTCCTTTTATTGTCCTGGACTGTCTGACTCCCAGCCCAGTCCTTTATTAACTTGGGCCTTTAATACATACTCACTGTCTAGGCAGATAGGCCAAGATTGTCACTTGGAATGCCTCCCTTGTGGGGTGCAGAACTTGGGACACGTTAAAGGGTCTGATTTTAAGGAAGTACTGAGCATCTCCCTCTGAAAAGCAAGCACCTTGAAGGTATCCCAAATCAGGCAAACAAGGCGCCTCTGATCACTCGTCACTGCTGAAAATCTCATCCCTATGCTCTTGTTGAATTTTACTTCCCTCTCAACTTTGAATCTTTTCTCTAGGAGTTTCTTTGGGTGCTAGTTTTCCTATAGTGCCTAGTACATACCTGCAATAGACGTATGATGCTGCTGTTTGAGCCAGCCAAGAGATTGTCTCCAGGCCGCTTCGGCTACCAAGGAACAGCTCCTTGTTCCATGTGCCAGGCAATTCTCCCTTGCATTGCAGCCTTGCTCCTGCTGGTGTTGCAATCAGCCATTACTGAATGAGTTCCTTGCAAAGCCACAAGGGAAGTTTGCTTATCTGCATGTGTTAACTAAAGGGCAAGCCAGGATATTTGAATTAAGTTTTTATCCAGCTAATATGACTCCAGATGATTCACAGACATGTTGGAAAGTTTCCTTTGGGCTAAACAATATTTTTAATGTGTTGACAGTGTTTTCATTTTCTCATGATGAAGAAGCACTGGAGTGTAAGGAAGGGTCAAGAGGCAATTTAAAAAGGAAAGATTTTGCTTTTCTTGACTAGAGGAGCTGCTAATTAGCCAAACTAGAGAGAGAGAAGTCAATCATTAATGTACAAACTGTAGAGAGCTTGCTATCAAATACATTGATTAAAAGACTAATCATAATCGAACCCTTGGATTATTAGTGAATTTGTGCAATCAATTAATACTGGTATTTGTCAAATTGCAGATGTCTCCAGAGCCCAGGGAATTCATTGCAGTATGTTTTTGGAGATAAGAGATGCTGGATTAGACTGGGGGAACAAATCCCTGGAAGTATAACAGCTAAATTGTCCTTTGCTTTCTGGATTTTTCTTGGTAAATGGGTTGTCGAGCATGTTGCTTTAATTCTTTCTTTGTTCTGTTTGTGTTGTCTGAATGTATTTACAACTGAGAACACATTATTCTCACATTAATTTATTAGTGCTTTCTGCACAGCTACTTGGCTCTAGGGGTCTAGGTAATAACTTCTTCCCTTTGGGGCTAATAATCATGTTCAATAGAGTGAAATTATGAGTGGCAACTTAAAAAGGAAAATGCGGTGAGCTTTCAGAGTAGCTCACCGCTTTATTACTCTGGACTGCAATGCAGTTTTGATTGCTGGGTCTCTCTTGCTCCCCAAACCAGGAATGGTTGGGAATGCTACCTGAGCTATGTAACTAAGGCCCTGAGTCTTTCCACTGAGTCTTTCTTATAACTTCAGTGGGCTTTGGAGCAGGCCCTTAGTCCTGGGGGATAGATGGTGCGTTCGCATCCTGCGCTGACCCTGTGTGGACCAGCAAAAACCAGGATCAATGAACTCTTAAGAGTATTTCATGCCGAATTCTTCAGCCAAGGAAAGTTGCTGCTACAGGGGCCTGGAGGAGTGGGGAAGGAGAAACCTCTGAAGTCCTTCATTTATATCCTGCACGCAAAACATGTTGGTTACTTTCATCTAGAGCAAAAGTCAATGCAATGAGAGCCTTGGGTAGGAAGGGAGAGAGAAGTGATATTTTCTTCTGAAAATACATTTCTCCCCTGTTGCCAAAATTAAACCTCAATCTTATGCTCCTTATTCATTGGCGTCAAGCTGAATATTGTCTGAGCAGGTTGTTTAGCACCTGGGCCCAAAACTTGAACATATCCCCGTGCAGAGATGAAGCAGCTGGGTAGATCGTCTTCTCCGTCACTAATGACATTTCACAATGGTAATTGTTTAGCTAGGGCTTCCTGGGGAAAGGTGAAGTTGTGGGCCCCAACCTCAGCCGATACAAATTAGTATAGCCCTGTTGAAAGGCAATGGAGCTATTGCCTCACACCAGGTAGGGATCTGGCACAGTGTGTACAAAAGAAGCCACAGTTTTGTCTGGTTTCCCCCTTCATTCACCCTGCTCGCTCCCACCAAGAACAGAGGTTTTAAATCTCCATCAAAGCTCTTCTAATAAACTTCCCTCGCCCCACCTCCAAACGGTGCTGAGGATGGGCCGGCATTCTCCTAGCATCAGCACAGCAGTCCAAAGGGAGGGGTTGAAGGGAGCCAGTTAACCCTGGAAGGAAACATATTTCTGTGCCAGCAATCATTTATTTTGGAACTGCAATGTGTAGCCTTTTGCTAGGTTTAATGGATATTTAAGTGAATTGGAAGCAGATGGCCTGGACACAGAGACGGGACATCTTCTTTCCCTTTAACTTGTTACACCTCCGAAGAACAAGATCCTTCAGCCCAAACTGGCACGGTACTTAATTTCAAGCACACATATAGGCTGCACATTTCCCCAGGTCGCTCGCTGGGCAGCTGGCAAGCCAGCCAGGAGGGAAGCCGGCCATCTGCCTGACTGCCCAGCTGCCCAGCAGGTGGATGGGCTGCTACAGTGCAGAATTTCCCATGAAACGGAACAATGTCAACATTTTGTTCCAATGGAAAAGTAAACTAGACAAAAACTTAGTTCATGGCAAGGCGGGATACAAATCTGCCCTGTACTAGCCTGCATGTGGACCTTGCTGCTGTGCGTTAAATGTTCCTGAGGTTGCTTTCATCTACCCCACTTTGAAATGGGAGTGGACTAAAGCGCACTAGGGAACATTTAGTGTGTGGCAGCAAGGTCACACCGACAGTGCACAGCAGACTAGTGCATTGTAGATTTGCACCCCAGATTGCTGTGGACTAAATGTTTGTGTAGACAACCCTTTTGTGGTAAGCTAGTGACTGCGATACTGGCTGACCAAAATAAGAGGGAGGCACAAGCTTCACCGTCACAGCTGCTACCTCCACCATCTTCTGAAACCCTGCACCTTCTTTGTCCCAATCATGAGAGATGTCCAGACTGGGCCACAGAGAGGGACCCAGACAATGATCACCAGCTTCAGCTAAATTCCGAACACCATCAGGGATGTAAGACTTTGTCTTCCCTGTGCTCAGAGATTAATTTAGAAACATCCCCATGTTTCTTTTTCTTTAGTTATTTTTCCTCTCTCGGTTTGTCTTCTCTTTAACAAGACTGTGGCATAGCTGGCCAAGACTGCGTACTTTGCAACAGTGCTGTAAGCCTTTGACCAGAAGAGCAGCTAAAAGCAACACCCTAAACAGCTCAATTCTAGTAGAAGAGTGTTGGGTCTCACAGTGGTTGATAACACCGTGTGCTGGGTTTGTGTTTCTCCAGCAGTGAGGCTGCAAGTGAGAGTCACCACCAGAGACAGAAGTTGCATTTTCTAACTTTGTTGGTCTGTTCTCTTCCCTTGTATGTATATTTGTCTTGTTTTGTCTTGTAGGCCACAGGACCAGACTTTGCATAACAACACTGACAGCTCCAGTCTGTCTCAACTAACTTCTTCTCCTTTGTCCAAAGAGGATGGTTATTCCCATCTAAAACGGAATAACAAGGGTTTTCATTTTTTTTTCCTGCTAAAGACCCTCTCCAGCTAAGGGAAAGGGAAGTTGCTAAAATGAAAGCTTTAATACTTTACATTTCAAAGGCCTTAACTGTTTTTCTTCTTGTCTGTATCGTTAATAAAAGGGTTACAAAGATTTTTAATGATGCATTTGCAAGGTACTAAGCAGGCTGAGGTCTTTATATATCAAACTCCAAACCTTGTTTAACACTATTTAAAGTTGGGCAATGATAGGGTTGGGCCCATATATTCCATCTCAATTAATACAATAAGCCCTAAATGTCCACAACCCAGAATGTCCTTAAAATGGAAATTACCTTTTCTGATCCGCTCTTGGGATGCTGGGCAATGACAGTGCAGTTACCTTACTCCTCCAGCCTTGATGTCCAGATACAGACAGCAGCTGATCACCAAACTCATTTCACTTAGCCACCCACCAGCCATCAGATCGCAACGATTTGGGAGTAGACTGGGCCTTGTAGGCATAGACCTATACTGGGGGCAGGGTGGAGATGCACCCCCACCCCACCCTCAGAGCACCAAAAGGGTCGTTAGATGCATGGGGGAATGTTCACTGCTACATCCTTTTACTGGTGCAACATATGCCCTCACTCTCTGGTGATCGGCGCATAGAAGTCATGACTCCACCCACTCTCCACCTCCCATCCCCCTTTGAGGCACCACACAGCACTGAAGAGTAATTTGGGAGCACAGATCCTGCAGTTCTTACCCTTGTGCTTTATGTTAAACGTGTACTTTAAAGGCTCAGTTCAGCTCCCACTGAAGTCAACGTTAGTCTTTTTATTGATGTCGCTGGGAGGTGGATTCAGCCCAAAGACTGAGATTTTTAAAGGGGCTTAAGAGAGTAAGGCTCTCAGACTCTGATGTTCAATACTCAGTGGTATTCAGGCAGGCGCCAGCCACTGAAATCAATGGGAGTTAGCCACTGAAATACCTCTGGAGATCTGAGCCTCTGTTCCCAGTGTAAGTTGGGCTCCAAACTCACCTTTGAAAACCTGAGCCTAAGTGTTTTGCTAAGTCAGAGCCCCTTGTTTGGAAAGAATCCATATCCCATTAGCAGTCCACCAAGCCATCTGCTCTGCCTGGCTAATCACTAGTTTTCCAGATAGCAACACCGCACAGGTTAAAAAAATATCATCACCAGCTTCGAAAGATTTAACAACTTTTGTGAAAACAAAACCTGCATCCGTCTGTCAAATGGTGAAAAAGTAGCAAAAATGGACAAAACCACATGAAATCCCACCTCGAAATCTAGCAGCATTTCCGCTCTGGTAACTCTTCAGTCTTCATAAAGAAATAAAAGGAAGCAACAGCAAACCATTTTATGAAGTTCTAGGCCAAAACAAATGAGAAGTGAGTGTATATTTCTCAGAATCCTGTCTAACAACTCTCCTTTTTTATAGTGCTCGGGTTTAAATTTTTCCATCCGTAGAACCTAAGGAATTTTACTGTTCAAGCTGTTCAGAGTCATATAGCATTTTTTATTTTCTTGGTAGTAAACCATATCGACTGGAGTATCTCTTCCCTTCTGAGGACAGACAATAATGTAGAATCCCTTTGCAGAATATTTGTCAAACTAAACACGATGGTTTATACAACATCTGTATAATTATTTAGTGGAAATGTATCTCTGTGTCATTTTGCATCTGCCAACTCCCCTTTCTAACTTCCTACCCCTTGAGTGCACTAAAAATGCCCAGAAAATGTTCATTAAAATTGATTTTTCTGTCCAATTTTATAACCAATGGAAATGTATGAAATATATATTTCCTCTGAGTAGCCTGTTTGTTTCTACCATAACAAAACATCCGTACTAATCTTGTCAGGAATAAAGGCAGTCCACTAAAATGGAAAAAGACAGCAAGGGCACTCCACTAAAATGGAAAAAGACAGCAAACGACTGTTTACAAAACTGAAAATAAGTGAAGAGCACATACACAGGAAATTCAAGAGTGTTAAGGGATCCATGGACTTATTTTGGAAAGAAAGTGGATATACAGTTTTAGGTAATACAGCAGAATAATGTAGGTCTTACAACAAGAGAATGGAATGGTCTCTGGGGCTATAGTCTTTGGAGGTGAGAGGGAGGCTACCTGGTAAATATAACAGGAGTAGCAGGGATTGTCACAGACAAGGCAGGACTGTCATAGATGACACCCTATTTAGAGTCACTTATAACACTCCCAAAATGTCCTCTTTTGAGACAAACTTCTCCATGTTTAGCCCCTCACAACACCTCTCTCCCCACCACATGTCTTCCTTTTATTAAAACTTCTTGCAACTCCTATTGAATTGTTCTCCTGTTGGAAGAGCTGGAGATAGAAAGTGGAAATTGGCCTGGTGAACACTCTTCTGAAGGAGAAGTTCCTTTGAGTGCTCCAGCGAAAACTGGGGATAACTTGATCTATTTTGAGGGCCACTTTAACTTAAAGCATCTTTCACCTTCTTCTGTCTCCTTGGTATATATGATGGGGTTTATCAGGCCTTCTCTGCGCCGGGCTGGAGGGGTCGGCACCCTGGCACTCCCCGCTAAGGAAAACAGACTTAAGCTGGGCTACCAATGAAGCTTGGGCTTCTATATCTCCACTTTGAGCGAGGGGTGTGATTCCCAGCTCACGCAGACACACTCACACTAGCTCCCATCGAGCTAGCATGCAAAAAATAGTAGCTGCAGACGCACAAGCAGGGGCAGCAACCCGCCAGCCCCCGTAGGTACATACTCTGGGTGGCTAGCCCATGCTGCTGCTACTTGTGTAACTGCCGTTGCACTAATACTTTTAGCACGCTCACTCAGATGAACGTTCGGGTACGTCTACCCGAGCTGGGACTCACACTCCGAGTGTACGCATAGCCTTAGTCCTCCAGAGACCTGGAAGGGCCAGCAGGAAACACTGAGCAATAGGGACCCAGCAGGCCAGTTAAAAAGAGCAGTGGTAAGTGAAGCTGGGGCAGGAGAAGAGGTGCCAGAACTGCTTCAGGGCCAGGCCAGGACTAGATCAAGTCCTTCGCTGAAACACTGCAATTAAACTAACCGACACAAAAAGTAACTGCTTAAGGCTCAGGCAGCCCAATCTCGAGTTTGGTCATTAACCATTTCACTCTGACGCTGAACTCACGGCATGGGCCCTTCTGCTCCCTCCTGGCCGCCCCAGCGTCGTATTGACGCTATTTTCGATTCCCTTTTGGGATGGGTGGACATAGGTCTCGAGGAGTCTGCGTGTAAGGGAGTCTTGGGGCCTGAGGCAAAGCCAGTGGAAAGACTCCTGTTGACTTCAGTGGACTTTGCATCAGGCTCTAACCAAGTTTAAGAGAGTTTAATTTACACCCGTTTAGCGCTGATTTTAGGCCAGTCTATTATTTCTGGGATCAATCATTCTATTTTGAGACTACTTAAAATACTTTTAAATTAATGATTTATTTGAGAAGGAGATCGCGGCACGAATCTGTGGTGAATAGGGATTACAAATCTCATTTCACTTCAAGGAAAGGCCACCATCAGAGGCATTAGGTTGACATTAAATTACTAACTACACATGTCACCACATCCGGGTTTTTGTTTAAATTGTACAATCCTAGACTGTTATCCTAATTAGGATGGTGCAAGTTCTCCTCGCGCTAATATTCCATCTCCCAAAGACGAGCATTGTGCGGTTACAGTATAATGTATTGTAATGGGGTGCACTCATCTCTCACAAGCGCCCCCTGTTACAGTGCATGTGCCTGCACACTCACTCTCAGTTTGTGCTGGATTTAGGGTTACTCAGCCAGAGGGTCACACACAGTCTTAGGGCCTTGTCCTGGTGGAGTCCCAGCAGCCAGCCCAGAGCTCCTTCAGGTTCCCCTCAGCCCCTGCCAGCACTGCTCTGTCCAAGGTCCTGCAGCTCCCTCAGCCAGCCAGGCACAACTTCTACTCTCCTCCAGGTCTAGCAAGGAACTGAACTTACTCTGGCCCTGCAGCTCTTCTTATACTAACCTGCTGGGCCCTGATTGGCTGCTTCCCACACAGCCGTTCCAGGCAGCTTGGAAGACCTCTCTACTGCCCTTTTCTGGGGCAGAGTGTAGCATGTTTGTGAGGCCTCCAGCAGGGGGCCTCTGGACCTAGTCCGCCCCATCACATGTATGTTTCTTGATAATGGCAGCATATTTCTCATTGGAAAGACTCATGCCAAGTTTAAACACAGACTTTTCTGATCTTCATATATACACAGATTTTACAGCCAGAAGGTATCATTATGAACATCTAGTGTGACCTCTGGAGTGACAGACCACAGGAATTCACCAGTGGATCCTGCATGAAACCCAAGTACAGAGGGCTGAGATAGAGTGTATCTTTCAGAAAGGCATCCAGTTGTGATCTAGAGACCACCTCATCCTTGGGTAAAACGTGCCAATGGTTAATTACCCTCACTGTTAAAAATAGGCCACTTATTTCCAATCTGAATTTGCCAAGCTTCAACCTCCAATGAATAGACCTTGTTATGACTCACTCTGCATGTCTACAGGTGGCAGCCTCCCCACCTTTAGGCCAGAGCCAGGCCGTCTCACTGTTTGGTGCTCAGCCCTTCTTGAGGGCCAGAGCCTTAGACTATTTCCTGCTCTTCCCTGCCTGAGCGCCCGATCCCTAGACTGCTTGGTGTTTTACCCTGACCAAGGGCCTGAGCCCCTAAACCTTTACTGTTCTGCCTTGCCGGGGGCCAGAGCACATAGACTGCCTATAGCCTGTCTGGCCTGAAAGCCAGACCTCCCGAAGACTGCTCCACCACCGATCCTCATGCCAGACTCTGCTAATTCCCTGACTGCGGGCAGTGCCCACGGATAATAATAATAATAATAATTAATGGAGACATCCCATCTCCTAGAACTGGAAGGGACCTTGAAGGTCATTGAGTCCAGCCCCCTGCCTTCACTAGCAGGACCAAGTACTGATTTTGCCCTAGATCCCCAAGTGGCCCCCTCAAGGATTGAACTCACAACCCTGAGTTTAGCAGGCCAATGCTCAAACCACTGAGTTATCCCTCCCTCCCCCCGTGTAGTGGGGTGCAGTGGTCTCCCATTGACCCAGAGGGGGAGAGACCACTGCTAACCCACTACACCCCTCATACTAGTGTATTTACCAGAACATCACAGAAATCCACTGAGGGAAATATCAAAGTGAGACAAATTGGCACATTTAAATTGCCAGACTCTGTTTGGCGATTTCATTAATACTATGATTGCTTTTCCCTGGTGAATTATACAGTGGTTCCCTGAGAGGGTTTTTTAAATTTGTTTTGGATCAAACTCCCTTGGCAATTAATATTTACATTTAATGTTTATCAAAACTTTCTACTAGCTGGTCTGTTCTTTTATGTTTAATGTGGGCACTGATTCAGCAAGGAACTTAAGCATGTGCCTAACTATAAGCACATGCGTAGCCCCATTGATGTCATTGCAAATACTCTCATGCTTAAAGTTAAGCAGGGGCATAAGCGCCTGGCTGGACTAGGGCCTGAGATGCTGACCCAAATACCAATGTGTTACTTCTGCACCCCTCCCACTTAAACATTACCTCAGCATTTTGCTCCAGAGCCAAATTATTCCCAAATGGAAAATTCTTCAAAGTTTCCCATGCAGTGTCAGCAGCTCTTTAAGTGTACAGATTTTAGGTATGTGCATTAGCTTCTTCAGTATTAAAAAAGTGTTATTAAATATGGAATTAAATATTTATGCAGTGTGGCTTTAAAGTTAAAAATCTTAGATAACAAGAGCTTTCTCTAATTGAAATTGTCTTCAAGTGTAGCTGGATTCTAATTTAAACTCTGCCTAGCCTAGTTTAAAACGTAAAACAATTATACACAGAAAGTTAATGACATCGTATCTGTATCACTTTTTACATATAAGTGATTGTAATGCAATCAATTATTTATTGCATGTAAAATTAAATGAACCATTTCAATTCAATGTATATTTGTATTTGCATGACCTGATTGCTTATTCATTATGATAAGATCTGACTGGTTGCATAGACACGTTGAAATTAGCACAGATTACGGCCCAAATTCAGGAAGATATCTGAGCCCATGCTTAACTTCAAGCACATGCCTAACTCTAAGAACTTGAATAGTCCTATTAGTGCCAGTTTTGTCTTCTTTGGAGTCAAAGTAGCAAGTCACTTGCTTAAAGTTAGGCGAGTGCTGAAGTGCCTTGCTCGGTCAGGCAGAGCCATAACTAATCCCTTACTGCAGGTGCATCCAAGCTCGATATAAAATACATCCACAGTCCAAGGAGGAAAGTCACCATTAGCCCCTTCTCCTCTCCCAAAAAAGTTTACCTTTCCAAATGAAACCCTGACTTCTCAGCCAAATGAAAGGGCATTCTGACTAACGAGGCGCGTGCAGGCAGGACAGTCTGTCTGGAAAGACTTCAACAAAGATCAGTCCACTCCCACAAGGAAAAAGCTGGCCCGGCCTGGCTGCTCCAATGCCTCGAAAACATAGAGACAAAGGAGGAATAAAAAAAGTGGGAGCGATTTAAAGGGGAGAGCAAGAGAAGCATTAAAAAAGGGCAAGCAAACTAAAACAAACATCATGTGTAGTGCAGGAGTGGGCCAGTTGGGCCATGAAGACAGCCAAGTGTCAATGACCCAGCCAAGGGCATACACCATTGGCTGGAGTGATATTATGACCTGTGAGATAGCATGAAATATCCCACTTCGGGCTACAGCCCCATCTCGCGTCAATTGTCTCCATTCCCTTGAAGTCAACAGAGGTGCAATCAGTCCCACCTTTTGCTAATCAGGAACAATGGTCCAGGCAATAAGTGGGCATGTCCCTGGGTGAAAGTCATCACTTTATCTCATTGTGAAGCTGCATAGGAGAGCCCTTCTTCAGGGTCCACAAAACCCCTGGTCTCTCCTCAGTCCTTCTGAGAACTTGGCGGAACCGTTCATTTGAATAAAACTTTCTTTCCATTTTCCTTACAAATTCAGGGCCAAGTGTTCCATTGGTGTAAATCAGTGTAGCTCCGTCGGCTTCAAAGGAATGGTGATGTTGATTGACACCAGTGAAGAACCTGACCCAATGTCTTGAAAATGTAAACCAATGCAACCCATCACTAGGTTTAAAAACATGGCATTGAGTTTTCCCCCTACAGATCACAGGCTGCTTTGCATACTTGCATGCTCTAATACGATGCATCCTTCCATGTTGTTTGGAGTGGTCATTCATAACTATGGCACAGTTGCGTAGTGGCTGGGATCCAAGTCAATGAGATCCCACTGTCTTCATCTACATAATAAACTGGTTTCTACTTATGGGTAAGATACTTTGACAGTAAAGAAGCAGTTGTCAGGGGTTTCCGAATGGACGCTGCTCCAGCTGGCATTGGAAACTGAACCGATGTCGCCGATGAGCCAAAAAAAAAGAGGGCAACATTTTTCCAGAAGAAAAGAGATGAAAATTCCATTAAAAGGAGTTACAGCACCTAGTGACAGGGGAACCGGATGAACAGATTTATAGCTGTGCTAAAACGGTAGCATACAGCACCTGAACATCTTTTGGAACAGAAATATATGTCCTTTTCAATTCCCACTGTCAGGTGCAATAAATTGTGTTTGGTGATTATTAGCAGGGGGGAACTTGTAAACAGCAGGCAGGGTGCCTAGCTCTAGTACCTCCATTGTCAGAGCAACGTGGACTGTGCTCAAGGATTTGAACCAGACAGTTGGTAAATACACGCACGTGCCACGACCTGGGCAGATTTGCAAATGTGGGTCTTAATGTCTCCACCTTTCTTGGCTGAGCATAGACATACAATATGGTCCCAAATGTGGTTTATGACACAAAAGTAATTTGAAGAAATTCACACTCTGTTCTCTAGAGAGAGAGACATCTCAGAGTCAACTTGGCCATGGGCCTGGTCATGACCATGCCCTCAAAAGCTCAGAAATCCCAAGTTTTAATGAAACTGCCCCAGTGACTCACTAAAGAAGATGCCAGAACTCCAAGATCCTCAGATTTTACTCTTTCAAATTTAGGCCAGGTCTACACTGCCACTTATGTTGCTTAGGGGAGTGAAAAAACACCCCCCTGAGTGACGTAAGTTTCTCCGGCAGAAGTGGGAATGTGCACAGTGCTCCGTTGGTGGGACTCTCTCCCATCAGCATAAAGCAGCTATGTGAGCAGCCTTACAGCAGCAGGGCTGCATTGGTCCCACTGCGCTGCTGTCAGGTATCTAGGGTAGACATGGCCTAGTCTTAAAACCCTTCTGTCTCTCCGAGTGCTATTTTCCTTTATCGGGTCTGCAATCAGCCCTCCCTCTCCGTTGCACCCCGACAGTTCCATACCATTACTGGCTGCAGCCACTTTAGCCGCCAACTGTATATGAATTTCTTATGGTTGCTGTAACATGTCCCTGTCATGCATCCAATCATCATCCTATTACACCGAGTAATCATAGCTGAGAGCTCTTGGAGGTTCTGCGCAGCATCTATTACCGAGACCTCTACTGGCGCCAGTGTCAGAATAAACTGCTGGAAAGAGGTTTGCTGCTCCAGGCTTGATTGCATCTTGTTAGGCATTTCCCAGAGATACAGGCCTTGAAAGCTTAACCAGTTGCCCTATCGACTAAAAATAGCCAGAAAATAAAGTCTGGAGCACTTCACAGCTTGCTTCCAGCAAACCAACCCTCGCCCCGCTCAGTGCTTCTTACCCTGAGACGTGACACGCTGATCACCTTTTAGCAAGAATCTGAGACCAGCACTGGCTGAAGCAGCTGAGAGCTCATGCATCTCTGCTGTGGACCATGTGGATGAAGCAATGCTTGTGTTTTTGCTGTTTTTATGAGTGGTGCAAAGTCACCCATCTGCCTTACTACATACCTGCAGACAGACGTTTCCACTGGTACAGTCGTAAATTGTCTGCCGTTGGTGTAGCTAGTGATTACTTGTATGGAGGAGTATTGAACAATTGCAAACTCTGCCTGCTCACGGGTAAGTCCTTCAGAATTTCCAACTGCATTCCACTTATTGATCCCTCATTTTGCACCTTGATGCAGTTCTGGAAAGTAGAACACCAAGAGCAGCAGGGTACCAGAATACCGTGAGTCATCTGAGGACATGGCCAGAAGGTGCTAAGCCGACATCAAAAGTTTTTTTTTTTTAAAAAAGCCACATAAAAAAAAAAAACATCAAAAGCACGTAGCTTGACATCTTTTTTTCTCTTTTGATCTGTAGTCGTTCAAATAGCCCATATTAGGAGCAGCAGCCTGTTCCTATAACGGTCCTTACCCACTTTTATGTACCTCTATGCTTGAGAAAATTTTCAAGATGAAAAGGAATTACCCAAAATGTACAGTTAAGCTTCTCACACCAGTGATAAAGCCTGGGGTTTCTAAAGCTAGAATGAGAGAGAGAAAGGATAATATTAAATAACGACACCCCTTTCTTACAAATACTCTGAGACAATTTAGCAAAGGGGGACCTTAACATTGCTCTGTGGTATAAACAGGTGGCGCCTAAGGAAGTTTTGAAGGCACTCTGGTCACTGAGAACAGTTCCTATAAAAGATAGTCAAGTTTGAAAAATCACACTTTTCAGAAACTATGGCTTGCATACCTCAATGTTTTCTGAACCCTTTGCCAACAAACCCTGCACGTTCAGACTTCAGACCCGTCAGAGCACTAGACACAGCCTCTCTGAGTAGAAAACCCTTACACGCTTCAAATACTGCCATTTATAATAGAGATAAGATTTTCAGCCTAACTTGATGTAGCTCCACCAGTGAAATTCCGGGTCCTTTCCTGTGTTTCAGCCCAAGTAAGGTGAGTGGATAAGGAGACTGAGGTGGCCAGAAAGAGGTAGCGTTCAGGGGTTCTATCTGTGCTCCTTATCTATGCTCCCACTTTCAGCCATTCCACCCCTTCCCCTTATTAAAGCCTTTCATTCCCAAGGGGTAGGCTTCCCAAACCCATACCAGGCCCAATCTGATGAACTCACGGTACTTTTTCAGACCAGAACTTACCAGCCGGTGATTTATAGATGGGTCACTGGTAGAGGAACAGGTCTCAGGATCTGAGCTGGGTGCTTGGCTCCTCTAATTACTTCATGAACAAGCCCTTCCCCTGTCGCTGCATCCTCCCAGCTTTGCCAGAAGGCAGGAAAAGGGTGAATTTGCCAGGGAAGCTGTCTGAGGCTCTGAGCTTCCAACCCAGCTCCTGAAACAGCTTTCCCTGCTGGTTGTCAGAGGAATGAGCGGGTCATGCTACCAAGGATACCAAACCCTGTGCATAAGCAACTTCCATTTGGCACGAATATCTGGCCTGGCAAACCACCCTTATTTAAAAAAAAAAACAAACAGAAATGCCAACAATGAACTCTGAAAGTCACTGAAATTATACCAGCCAATCAGCCTCCTGCCTTCTTGTGCTAAATCATGTCCGTGGAAACCTTCCATGGCTGGTGTCCATGAACATGGACACCAAGGCAACATGTTTCCACACTCGACCAACCTACAATATTTTGTTTTCCTCATGTGCAACTTGGCAATAGCTGCATTATAGTGGTTAGTGAGACTCTGAAGTGCGGGTAGAGTCTTCCCACGGCAGCTCTAATTCAGGTATGATCACCTTGTTCACATAAGTAGTCCAGATGAAGACAACAGGACGTATCATATGAGTCATTCTTCTTAGTTATATTTTGCATGACAGTAGGGCCTAGAGGGCCAAACCAAGAGCAGCACCTGTTAGTGTTAAGAGCTGTGCAAGCACATCCTTAGAGACAGGCCTGCCTTCAGTCAGAGCCAGGAAGTATCGTTACAGAAGCTGAGGTACACGAGATACTAAAGGTATGTCTACACAGCATTGCAAGCCTGGGTCTGTGCGGGCCATGTCTGCAAACCCAGTGTTTCCCAGCCCGTGCTTCAGCGTTCACACTGTTTGGGAAACCTGGATCTCACGACCCTGCTGGCACTTCCCTACTGCACTAAGCAGACCTGAGTCAGAACTTCAGCTTCTGTGGGCGTATCCCTGGGTTCTCAGCACTCTCACCAGCTGTCACCCACCGCTCTAGGGCTTGGATCACAGTGCGTTGTGGAAGAGCTTGTCTGTCCGTCCCTCGGGAGTTGACAAGAAGCATTTTGGGTGGCTTTTAGCTCACCAGTACATCCAGGTGAGCCATTTTGTGTTCGCACCCTTCCAACCGCTTGAGCCAGCAACGTGGATCCCTAACCGGTGGAAGAACTTCTCCACTTCATGCTGTCAGTCCTATTTCAGGAATCAAGCGGAGCATCCGCGAGATGCTGGTGGACATTTTGGTGGCAGTTTTTCACCTGCTGAAGGCACCTCTCAGAGGGGGAAACTCACATGCCATCTGTGAGCCAGCTGATGCTGCTCACGCTTGTTGCCATAGCTGCAGATACGCCGTATGAGGACCAGCGCTTCTTGAGCAGGGCCACAAGCACAGACTGGTGGGATCACAACATCATGTGGGCCTGGGATGACCAGCCGTGGATCCAGAAGACGACATTCCTGGAGGCACGGGAGCAGCTTGTCTCAGCCCTCCAGCGACACGACACCCACATGAGGGCTGCCATACTCGTCCAGAACTGGGTCGTTATAGCCATCTGGAAGCTGGTTAACACAGGGGGTTGCAGGACCATGGCTAACCAGTTTGAAATGGGTAAATCAACTGTGGGGCTCTTTGTGGCAGAGGTTTGTGAGGCAACCTGTACTGCGATGTACCCAAAGGTGGGGAGCATTATAAATGCTGCTGAAGTAACTGCTTTGAGAGACTGGGCTTTTCAAACTGTGCCAGGCCCTCGGATGGGACTCATGTGCCCATAATTTGCCCTCCTCATAAACCATGTGAGTACATCAACTGCAAAGGGTACTACTCTATTGTTACGCAGGCCCGGGTGGATCACAGGGGCACTAATGTGGGAGGAGTTGCCAGGGTGTTCTGGAGCTCTGGCCTTTACCTCCATGGAGATGCTGGGACATTATTCCCACCGAATGACATTGTTATACATGGAGTCACTGTCCCCACTGTTATTCTGGTGGACCCCACTTACTTCCTGTTGCCATGGCTTATAGGACCATTAGGACCTGGCAAAGAAGGTTCAGTGATACACACAGGAGCTGTAGGATGGTGGTGGAATGTGCATTTGGCAGATTGAAATCCCATTGGCGATGCCTTCAAAACAGTTTGTGTGCCAGTGTCGTCAACAAAGTCTGCATTATTGTGGCCTGCTGTGTTCTACACAATGCTTACGAGGAGCAAGGGAACTTATTTGCCAGGAGTGGACTCAAAACAATGCTGGATTTCTGAACCGCTACACACAGCGAGACAGTGCATATGTCATAACTGGCACCAGACTCACACACACAACAGAAATCAGGGATGCTTTGTGTGCCCACATAATGGGTTTGCACAGTCCTGTGCATGAGGGGGAATGCAATGGTAATTGAAGTTGTGCTGTGTATGGGTATGGGATGCTTTTTAAATGTATAGGTGTTATGTATTATGAATTTTATAACCACTTTCCTGAAATACATGGAGTCCCAACTCACATGCCTTAACTACAAGACCAGTCTTCCTCTTCACATAAAATCTGGTCCCCTGTATTGTCCATCTCTGTTGGTATGTGAGAGCGATATAGCCTTAAAAACACAGGCCAGCCCTGGCCTCACTTATACAATGATATGGTGAATCCTGAAACTGGGAACAGTGATAAGAAAGCCAAGTTGATAAATGGTCTTCAGAGCTCGAATTAGATCCCAGGATTCTTGATGTGAAAGCCTCTGAACCGGTGAGCTCCAATTATTGCTTGGGTAATACAAAGGTAGGACCCAGACGTATTTCTCTCTCAGCCCCTTCTAGAGATGGCAGGTAAAGGGAGTTTGCCTCTGCTTGCATTTACATTTGAATGTTCAAATAGAACCCTTGGGTGTGTGTGTGTTTTCAATCAGAGCAGAGCGATTAGCTCAGACTTTATGAAGCGCCCTCTTTTAAACTGGTAAATCAAATAATTCATAGTTCACTTTATAGACTTAAAGAATACGGATCAGACCTATGGGATATGTGCATATTATATTAGGGAGAGGGGGTATTATCTCTTCTCTGTATTTAAATATTTAGGCATTGTTTGCTCCTACACTTGCTGTAGGATATTGAATCATCTATTCCACATTGACTTTTATGTGGCAATATTCCTTAAGCACAGAGGGCTTTCATCTACAGAAATTATATCAATAACTAAGATTCTTTTCATAAGTTATATTAAATCAAGGCATATGTTGATAGCATTGACGATTATGCACAGCCCAGATTAGGTAGGAATTATAGCACATATTGCTCTTTGTACTGTCAGATGTAAAAACTCATTTGCCCAAATACTCTTGCTAAAAACCAAGAGAAAACAACAATTCCTGAGTATAAAACAACTTAGCTGTATGAAAACAAGTTAAGCCCCAGTCCCGCAAATGAGCTGTGTAGGGGCCCAGTGTTTACCAGCCTGGAGCTGGAGGAAGTACCAGGGATTTAGATGGCTGAACATGTCCCCCAGATAGTTAACAACATAGGGGTTGGCACAGTGGATCTGCCCAGTGGTCCATCTAGTCCAATATCAGTGGCCTGCAGCTTCATGGGAAGGTACAAGGAACACTGCAGTAGGCAGTTGTGGGCTAATCTGCCTCCAGGGAACGTTTTCTCCTAGCCTCCAATAGTTAGAGGTTGGTTTAAGGCCTGTAAGCAGGCAGGTTTATGCTATAGGCCTGCCAAATATTTGACTGTTTTTTTAACTCTTTACTGTTCAAACTCAGGATATTTTTGCTATTGTCTAATGCTTCAGGGACAGATTTGGCCACCCTCACTCACGTGAAGTGGTACCATACTCCATGGGTTGGCCCATTCCTTTCAACAGGATTAGTTATGGAGGAGAGACCATGATGCATCAAAGGAGATGTTGTCCAGCCAGGGAGCCCTGTCCATAGGGCTCATGCAGCAACTCAACTACAACTCCCTTGAGTTAAAATGGCAGCGTTGCCAATGCTAAATATTTTGGGGTTTGGCCAAAACATGTCGGTTTCAGATGACATTTGTCAGTATTTGAATTTCTGCCAAATTTTTTTTTTTTTAATTTGGTTAAATTTTCCAGGGGGATCATTTTTTTCGGCAAGCTCTGAAGGTGATTGGATCTACCCTTTATTGAATCCTGCTAAGCCATTCTGTGTCAGAACTGTTAAAGTCAACCTGTCACAAAAGAAAATGCTAGCAATATTGTATATTTACTATTTATTGGGCCCAGCTCTATTCAGGAATATATAAGAAAACACAGTTCCTGTCCAAATTACTTACAGTCTATGAAAGCCAAGGAGAGTTTGGCCTTTTTCCTCAAGGGGAGCAGAGTCAGGCACTAAATTAGACCAAGAGCACAGGCGAATGATGGTGCAATTCCACTGACTGACATGAAGACGCAGTCCCTGCATTAGTAAAGGTTTGCAGGACTGGGCTGGGGCCCATATACTTGTGGTTGCTGCTGCAGCACTTTTGCTGCTATGGCAACAGAAGCAGAGATGGAGGACCAGTCCAAATTCAAACAAGGGGGTCCCTCAACAAATGTCTGCCTCAACGGACGACGCAGACAACATTCCTGAGTAAAATACTCTCTGTCCCATCTTCCAAAGAATAACCTATTGTCTCAGTACTCATTCGCCATCCTCTAGATCCATCACTCCTTCCACCTCAACCCTGACCACATTTCCCACTCTCTAACACCTCAGGAAGGCAATTCTAGGAGTCTT
The DNA here is from genome assembly GCF_013100865.1 of Trachemys scripta elegans. Taxonomy (NCBI): domain Eukaryota; kingdom Metazoa; phylum Chordata; order Testudines; family Emydidae; genus Trachemys; species Trachemys scripta. The sequence goes on along the minus strand of NC_048301.1, from coordinate 5,446,407 downwards.
CCCTGCCCAACAGCAGCAGTAAGCAATGCTACCACAGCCCTCACTGGAAGCCCGCAGATCGTTCTGTGGGAGGACTGGTGGGGTGGGGAGTGGGCACCCTGTGGTAGTTGGTTTGGTGGGAGAGGTGGGGAATGGGTCTCCTTTGGTTCTCAAGGTAAGCAGGTCTCCCTGTGATGGTGTAGAGGGACAGTTAGGGGAGGAAGTTTTGTCTGGGCGATGGCAGGGGGAGCAAGGATGAACTAGGATCCATCCTCACTCCCCATCCCAGCCTTCCAGACTTCTGGCTGAAATTGTGCATTTGCACAGGCCAGCAGCTGCAGAACTTCTCATCTACATTGCCTCCAACCCAGCCTCCTCTCACTCCTTCCCCACCTTTGCAGTGCTGGAGTGGCCAGCAGGGGGCAGATGCAGAAACTAAGTGGTACATCCCCAACACTCTATCAATGGCAATGTCTGGAGGATACAAGCATGGACTGACTATGGTGCTTACTGCCTTCATGTTCTTGTGGGATGAGCCTTGGGTACTATCCAGCCAACCGATGCACATTTAGTTCTCTGAATCTCTCCCTACAAGCCATGCATGCCCTTCCTCTTAATCAGTTGGTTGCTCTCAGCTGAGTTGTCTCCAAGATGCGGACACTGGCTCCTGTTCAGGTGCCCTGATCGGTATGCAGAGTTGCAGGTGCGGTCTCATCTGTTCTGTGCAGGGAGGGACAGCTGCCACATCTCATTGCGAACTTGCAGCCCGTTTGCTAATCGCTATCAACCTCAGACAATTTTTTCTTTAATTACTGCTTTACATGCTCTTTCCCTCTTGTTGAATATCTGTGTGCAGGATCATTTACCCACAGCTGTCATCCTTTGCATTTTTCCAAACTGAATCTCATTCTGGTTTGGATGCCAATATTTCCACCCCTCATATGTTCCATAATGGCAACCCCTTATGCATGGGGCAAACACCTTGTAAAATACACAAAGGTACTGTCCTGTTCCCCTTTCGTAGTCACCTCTACCATGATGCCTGGGAATAGTTAGGAAATGGGTGAGCTCTCACTGTTGCTTTCTAGGCAAGTAAGTGGAAGTTTTTGCAGGATCAGGCTCTAGGCGTTTGCCCACAGTGTGATACCGTATTGCTCTTCTGCTGTTACCATTAGCCAGTTTTCAGTTCCAGGTGAAGTTCACTGCTACAGACTAGGGACCGAATGGCTAGGCAGCAGTTCTGCAGAAAAGGACCTAGGGGTTACAGAGAAGCTGGATATGAGTCAACAGTGTGCCCTTGTTGCCAAGAAGGCTAACGGCATTTGGGGCTGTATAAGTAGGGGTATTGCCAGCAGATCGAGGGCAATCTGATCATTCCCCTCTATTCGACATTGGTGAGGCCTCATCTGGAGTACTGTGTCCAGTTTTTGGCCCCACATTACAAGAAGGATGTGGAAAAATTGGAAACAGTCCAGCGAAGGGCAACAAAAATGATTAGGGGGCTAGAGCACATGACTTATGAGGAGAGGCTGAAGGAGCTGGGATTGTTTAGTCTGCAGAAGAGAAGAATGAGGGGGGATTTGATAGGTGCTTTCAACTACCTGAAAGGGGGTTCCAAAGAGGATGGATCTAGACTGTTCTCAGTGGTAGCAGATGACAGAACAAGGAGCAATGGTCTCAAGTTGCAGTAGGGGAGGTGTAGGTTGGATATTAGGAAAAACTTTTTCCCTAGGAGAGTGGTGAAGCACTGGAATGGGTTACCTGGTGAGGTAGTGGAATCTCCATCCTTAGAGATTTTTAAGGTCAGACTTGACAAAGCCCTTGCTGGGATGATTTAGTTGAGGTTGGTCCTGCTTTGAGCAGGGGGTTGGACTAGATGACCTCCTGAGGTCCCTTCCAACCCTGATATTCTATGTTTCTGTGATTCTCATCTGCAAACACTGACAACGCAAGATTCCTAACTACCACATCAACGTGCTTCCATCCAGATACTAGTAGATTTTTGTGCACTGGGACCTAGAATGAGATAGACAGGAAATGGTAATGATTTCCCATCTCTACCAACTCGGTCTACATTTGAAACAGGCACCACATTTAAATCTGTAGATATTATATATTCACCTTTGGACATCTTCCCAGTTCTTTTCAGAATCTATGCACATTTTATGGAAACAAACATTGCTTTTTCTTTCGATCCCCTCCTTTTTTTAATGTAGTTTTTTAACCTAGGTACAACATCATATATTGACTAAGGAGTTGTATGTATTTTGTGAAGCTGGCCAAGGAATGAGACCATTTTCCTCTTGTGAAAAGTTTAGTGCTCAAAATCCAAATGAACATGTATTTATTTATTCAGATATTCAGGCATGCAAATCGAGGCACTCTAAGTACAAACACAAAGACTTTTATTTTAATCTCACTTCTGCAAATTAACATAGTCATGTAGTTTTCAAAATTAAAAACTCAAAGGATTAAATCCAACTGGCAAACATGGTTTGGAAAATCATGTTGTGGCCCAAATCATAAGATTACTAAATGTAGATGAAAGAGGCAATTCCAAGAGAAAATTCTGTTCCTTTACAAGGAAAGAAGATAAGCTTTAACTATATGTGCATGCAAAAATGTAATATGATTTATTTTCTCGCAGGCAAAACTACTGTATATAGCTCTAGGTCACAGAGCAATGTGACTGCAATATAAATAAAGCTCTTGGGGTTGACATGTTGATGATGGTTGTAATTATTGATTAATACTACTGTGGCAGGCTTGAAAACAAGTCCATCTTGGAATGGACACTACCACGATGCTTTTTCATGGCATGAAACTAAAATATTACCCACATTGAGGCTTTCAGATTTGCCAAGGGATAAATGTCATTTCTGGCAGGGGGAAAAATGAAAGTAATGCCTTTTAACTTTCTGGAGAGAATTTGAATAAAGATTAAACCAGGCTGTTAGAAAATCAAAAGAAGGTTCTCTAACCTGAAGGCAGCTGCAGCACTTGGGTAGCTTTAGGAGTGAAACACAGCCTTCCCTTCATCCTGTTGTTGTTCTTAAGTGGACTGATATTTCGTGTTTGTCTTGCAGTAGCATCTAGAGGCCATGGCCCCACCTGGCCAGGCAAAGTGCAAATAGATAATAAAGTGATGGTCCCTTTCCCAGAGAGCTTGAAATCTAAGATGAGAGACAACAGGCTATTCAGCTTGGCTCACGCCATTTTGGCTTGGTGAAAACTCTTCACCATTGAGCTGATCTTTTGACTTCATGGAGCTCTGCTGATTTTCTCCTGCGGAGACCTAGTCCTTTTGCTTTGTGAAGGGCTTAGTTACCACCTTCAGGATATTGCATGCATGCTTGAATGATTCATATATGCATAGCATTGATTGATAAGGGCTGAAAAAGACGTCTCTTCATTAATTATTATAGGGAGCAGCTAATGAATACTGGGTAAATTCCATGGCCTGCTATGCGCTATCGAGAGCAGTGCCTTATCTCCATGGAGAGCAGAATGCAAACTCAAGGAAAAACCTGGAGAACAAATTCTTATGCGGGCAACTTTGGGAATACTAAGAAATGGTCATAAAAATGCAACCCAGTGTGATACAAATGGAAATCGCATATTGCCACAAAGGAGTTCCTCTTGCGGGGGTCTCTAGCTAACTCAGCCTATCTTTGGTTGGCACCAATGCCCGAACAAAACTGGCCTGGCATGTCCTGAGAGGATACAGTCCCACAGTGGGTACCTACAGAAGTCTGCTAAATGATTGATATGGTCTGAATTGGTGCAACTGCAGGGTGGTTGAGAAGGTGGTCAGTCTTTGGCTTAATCACAGCACCAGGGGCTGGGGGAGGAGGAGGAGGAACCTCTTTAGTGCTGGATTGGATCCCTCCTGAAAATCGAACAGTGGCTTCTGCCCCCAGACGCTGTAAAAGCAAGTTTTGTGGGGGAGTTGGGGGGCAGTAGATAGGACAGTAGCCCGACACACCGGACAGCAGGGTTCAGTTCTTTGCTTGCTTACTGTCTTCCTGCATGTCCTTCGGCAAGCCATTCAGCTACGCTGCACCCTAAAATCGGAACAATCCCTCCCTAGGCCAGAGGGGCACTGGGGGGTTAGAATCCCGTAAGGCTGGCAAAGTGTTTGGGCATGACTCTGCTGAGGGATCTAGTTAGATTCTGTCTCCTTTAACCCTCTGATGGAAGCCACAGCAGAGTAGCTGAGAGTTTGTCTTGCAGGACCGTTGGGGGATACCACCGCGCACTGCAGCAAACACAAACCTTGTGCTCTGTTGCGAACAGAACCCCCCATCCTTAGTACTGTGAAAGAGCCGAAGTAGAAGCTGTGGCAACTTGCCCTGAGTTCCATCCTTCTTCTAGAATTATGGCCAATGCAGCCAGAACATGGTCTCTTTGAGCCGGGGGTTGGACTAGATGACCTCCTGAGGTCTCTTCATAAGAACATAACATAAGAACATAAGAACGGCCGTACTGGGTCAGACCAAAGGTCCAGCTAGCCCAGTATCCTGTATTCTGACAGTGGCCAATGCCAGGTGTCCCAGAGGGAGTGAACCTAACAGGTAATGATCAGGTGATCTCTCCCCTCCCCATCCATCTCCACCCTCTGACAAACAGGCGAGGGACACCATTCCTTCCCATCCTGGCTAATAGCCATTAATGGACATAACCACCATGAATTTATCAAGTTCTCTTTTAAACCCTGTTATAGTCCTAGCCTTCACAACCTCCTCAGGCAAGGAGTTCCACAAGTTGACTGTGCGCTTTGTGAAGAAGAACTTCCTTTCATTTCTTTTAAGCCTGCTGCCCATTAATTTAATTTGGTGGCCCCTAGTTCTTGTATTATGGAAATAAGTAAATAACTTTTCCTTATCTACTTTCTCCACATCACTCATGATTTTATATACCTCTAACATATCCCCCCTTAGTCTCCTCTTTTCCAAGCTGAAAAGTCCTAGCCTCTTTAATCTCTCCTCATATGGGACCCATTCCAAACCCCTAATCATTTTAGTTGCCCTTCTCTGAACCTTCCAACCCTGATATTCTATGATTCCCATCTTGGGGAAAGGGTTTGCCAAAGTCAGTGACCAATATCTGATGTGTATTAACTCACTGGTGTCCTGTCACCGTGGTAGTGAAGGGGGCTGTTACCTGACTCCAAATGCGAGTTCTTCAATGATACACATAGGCTTGGAAGGATTCGATTTTTAAATTCAGCAAATGTTGATTTCACCGTACACATCAACCAATGAAAATACATTTCTGTCCATGCTAATCGAAATTTACAAATAGCCAAAGTCAGAAAAACGCTGCCTCAGAACATGGAGTTTGAGTTCTGGATATTTACTTTGTACATTTTGCCATGTGATATTGGCAATTTGTGCTCTAACGGTTATAAAGCTTTGACTTTTTGACATCGGTGTCTACTCATTTGAAGATTGTCTGACCCGACCCTCGTTTCCCACAATGGTGAACATTTAAATCGATAAAAATGAAAAAAAGATGCTTAAAAATAAGCATTGACGTTATCAAATAAGCACTGATGTTATTCATCAAAATGATAACAATCAAGTTTGGCCATGTCTAAGTAAGCTGGGACACATGACAAAGCCTGGTGCGAAGGTGCAAGGTGATCTAACAAGGCCAATACACAGGAGCCAGGCTATAGCCGCGGGACGGGGGGTCGATTCACTTCTGTAGGTATCTATCTGAATCATTTAGGGAGATCACAGGGATTGGAAGTCACTGCGGCCATCTGCATAGCAGAGTCTCTGAGTACCAGAGGCAGGAGGACTAGACTAGTCTAGGCGGTTTTGTGTCCACTGGAGAAGACACAACTACCGTAGCCGGATGTTGACTTATGCTAGGACTTACTGACCCCTTGGGCTGTCTTCCGACATGAGTCTTCTCTTAGGGGATTCCCCCTTCTCAGCTCTCCCCCCATCACATTTTCCTCACCCAAATCACTGACAGCTGCCTTTCTTATCCATTTTTACCTGTTACTAGTTAGCATTGGCAATGCGCTCCATGCTGTACAAGACACCAAAGTAAACAGCAGGTTCTGACAATAAATGCCCAAGCAAACATGGAGGAATATTTCAAAAATAGCTGTAGCATGCTTCTTTGTGCATAGAGAGCTGAGGGAGACCAGGACACAGAGTGAAATTTACATGAAAAGACAGAAACAAGAGAGCTGAAAGAGAAATACAAAGGAACAGAACGGTCGTGTCTGGCAGTTTTGAATTGCTCTGTTTCTTAGGATAGTGAAAGGAATGGGCCAAATCCTCAGATGTGCACCACATTGAAGACAACGGAGCTTTGATGATTTACACCAAGAGGGGCTCTGCAGTGCCGGGGATGTCTCCAACTGTCTTCACAGGACCCTTGTAGCATTAAGCCTGTTCAATCCACATATAACTCCCAGAAATGGAGCCCTTCCCAAGGCAAGAACTTGGGCTACTGCCGCTTGCCAAACTGTGCCCCACCATTCCTGGAAGCCCCTTGGTCCAGAGGGGGAACTCTGCAACTGATGTAAAATGATGAGGACTAGGGAAACATTGGGTGTCCACTTATACTGAAGCATTGAATGAGCACCTATGGGTTGTGAATCTCCACCTCTTATGGTATCTAGTCCCACGGCAGACTGGCCATTCATGTCGTTGCTGAAGCTCGATATATAGGAACACAGGCAACCCTCCCCTGCTCCCCTCAGAAATGAACATCTTGAGCTGGAAGGCTTGGAGCTTCCAGGGGGCCTCTGGACTTAGTGAAATTCAGTGGGATTTGTCCATTTAATGCCCTTTGGCTCCTTTGAAAAATACAAGCCTAAATGACATTGTTCCATGCAAAAATGCTAAGTCAAAGGGAGTCACATTGCCGATTGTGCTAAGCCTTACGGTTACTTAAAGGATTGCACATAAAACCTGACAAGGGAAAGCAAGAAGAACTGCAGAACAGATGCCTCAGAGCACTTTCTCCTTCAAATATGTGTACAGATGTAAGTGCTCTCTGGAACTGTCTCCCAAGTTGAGTCAGAGGCACTAGGGACTTAAGAAATGGATTGTTTTAAGAAACAGAGCAGTTGAAGGTAGCTGCTATGCATTCTTGTGGTATTAGGTAATCAAGAGATTCAAGCTGAAGATATATCAGACCTGACTAACACTTCAGGACCCAGAGTGTGGTGGGTTTGTACAGCATCAGGGGCCCTGCTCTTGATTTATACCTTTGGGTCCGACAATAAATATATCGCTTAGTGCATATCGTTTCATGAGTCTATCAAAATGTGTCAATAATGTAAGAATCTGCCTGTTTGCTGCCAGCTGGAAGACCGAGGATGATACAAATTACAGGAGAGGAAAAAAAGGAAGAAACTGTCAGCCATGAATCTATAAGCACTGGCTGCCTAGTGTAGTGTATACTATGGGGAAACTGAGGCACGGGGTGGGGATATTAGAATTAGGGCAAGAACTTGAGACTCTTGGGGCCCAGCCCAGTAACCCAGCCACTGAGTCACGTCACTTCCCCTAATATACATGTAGGGTGCTTTATAGAAAACATCCATCCATTTACACAGCGAGAGGTGACTCACAGGACACTGGGGAGAGTGTTTAGCTCTGGGTGATCTTTCTCTCCAGCTGGTTTGTATGTACACATGATTGGTGCCTTACCTTTCATCCCTGCGGCAGTTCAGTGCTGCCCATGTGATTCCTGGTACCAGCACAGGAGACTGGCATTCTCTGTGTCTGTGCTGAATGGGCACATGCCCACATCTGACTCCAAACCTGGAAGCACCACCAGCAAGGGGGAGAGATTAATTCATTCTCTCTGCCTTGATCCCGAGCACCTCAGGGGAATAGGCTGGTTAGTACACATTGGTAATTCTGACACATCTCCACCCCCTGCCTGAGGCTGGCTTTAAAAAAAAAAAAAACACTATCAGTGTTCTCTCCATCTTTGAGTTTTCTTTCAGTGTTCCCCACGCCAGAAATTCCTTTAAGGATCCAGAAAGACTTCTCCTCCCTCCTGAGCTACCAGAAATTCACCCACTGCAGCTGGATGCAAACCATGTCCTTCTTCGTGTGAAGAGCCTTTACATGCGAGACTTATTTCAATCGGGAGCTGTATCACCGGTAAAACTCCCCGAAGAACTGCAGTATACTGCCAGGCTGCAAGCTTAATTCGTACCTGCCAAACCAGAGAATAGACAGGAAATATCTTCACACAGGAAAATTCCTTTGTACTGAAGTTTTCCTGGAATTCCTAGCTCAAGAGAGTACATAGAGAAAGCCAATACTCTATTTTTTAAAAAAAAACATGACATTAAGACAGTAGTTAAAAGCTTTTAACAATGAATTAAACACCTAAGTTGAAGCATCACAAAACTGCAGGCTTCCCATCAGGCTGCCAATGGATTCGAAGATGGCCTTCTACTCCAGTCACATCAATCTTGGGGGTTTTCTGTGTATCCTCCTGCCATCAGGATGGAGGAAAATCTATATATAAACACACGCGCAAAAAATCCAGGGGAGCTTGTCCAAGTTTTTAAGGCCCGGCTTGACAAAGCCCTGGCTGGGATGATTTAGTTGGGAATTGGTCCTGCTTTGAGCAGGGGGTTGGACTAGATGACCTCTTGAGGTCCCTTCCAACCCTGATATTCTACGATTCTATGATTCTACGATTCATTTCAACAGGGCCTGGAGAGGACAGATTTAAGGAAACATGGCTCTGGGAGACAGGATGAAATTTAACTGCAGCCACGACAGGGGAAAGGGGAGAGGAATAGGAACAGGGCCATCCAGAAGAAGTTAACATGCTTCAAATGATAAAATTCAGTGAAATCTCTCACAGAAATGATGTGATATTCTTAGAAGTCCTTTTATCCAATCACACTTCCACTGCCTGCCTGTGGAGTTCCAACAGGCCTGGAATAGCTGCAGCTGGGACCGTAAGGTTGATAATTGAATAAGCCCTTTGCTGTGGATTATTGCTCTGGACCACACAAAGAGCTTTCAACCCACAATGTTGTGTTTCCCTGGAGCTTTTTCAAATTGAAGTTCGTTTCTGAACAAAAAGTGACTTTCCATAAAGACAAAATGAAAACGAAAGGTTTGCCTTCAAAATGCTGAAACAAAATATTCTGGGTTTTTTCTTGTTAAGTTTCTGAAACAATTTGACGAGTCAGATGTGAATTCACAAAATATTTGAGTTAACCCAAGTCTGCATTTTTGGCAAAAAATGTTGAGTCTGAAAAATTTCGCTCAGCTCTACTGAATACTAATCACCTCCATATTCATCACAGATGGACTCTCTCATTCTAGATTAGCCCTTTGGATATGTTGTAGAGCCCATACATTTCCCAGGTGTTTGTGGAGTGAGTAGGATGAGAAGTTAGAAAGATTAGTCATGGTGCTGTTAAGAATATTATTGGTATGGACAGTAAATACTACTTGAATTGGAATAGGCAGCTAATCATACATTTTTATTTCCCCCATTTGTAATTAATAGGCACATACAATTATACAGACAGAAATACATACTGTCGATATGTTGGGGAAAATACTGTTAATATCCTAATCAAAGACCTGTGACAAATCTGGCTATTATGTCATTGAGTCTAATTACATCCCCTTAAATGAAAGTGAAAATAAGATCAAAATTACATTAAAATTCCATTCATTTCTGATAGTGTTTTAATTACTGAAAAAGGGTCTAGAGCTTTGATATATTATCTAAATTAGTTAATTACATATACATTTAAAAAAGAAATGAGAACATGTAGTGATGTAAGTGCAGTGCATTTGTTCCACGCAACAGCAACATTTGAAGCAAGCACAGAAGTCATGCAGATGTTAATGAAGCATTGGCCTTATATTTGCAGAGAGAGACACAAGGGAAACATAAGTGTCAGCTGAATGTGATTTATCCTACAAGCTTTGGACCCAGACATTTAAGCCTTTTCAGCTAAAAAGGACCTTAATCTGGTAAACAGGAAATCAAAGTTGGCTTGAATGCTTGAGGTTATGAGCTCCAGAAGTTGTTTTAAGATAAAAAAAACAAACAAAAAGAAAGAACCAATGAAACAACAACATAGATTTTTTATCTGACCTATCTAGACAACTATCATTTAAAAATCGGTGTCTTTTCTCCTGAGAAACTTTTCCAAAGCCCCTTGATGTTGACAGGGTGGGAAACTGTAGATTTTGAGATCTTCTCAATGATGAGCAAATATTGATCTTAGAGCCGAGATCATAAAATAGATAGACATGGGGGAACGAGGAGATGGCTAGCTTAGGGAATTCATAATAGGGGCTACAGAGTTATGCATCTAGGTCACTAGCTGGAATCCGCATCAGAGCAGTAGTAGTGACTTATGTGAAATCTCCTTATGAGCTGTGTGGTTCCCTATGGACAAGGCCTTGTCTGGATTAGGATTTGGAAGGTGTTAGGAGTACCATGCTTGTGGCAGTTAGCACCCTTGTTGGCAAACTTGGTAAAGAGGTGAAGTATGCAGCTGGCCCAGACGCTGAACTACTTCTTCATCCTGAGAACTGACTCATTCAACACATGAGTGAAAAGCATGCTGGGGCCGTCTGGGAAAAGATGCACTGCTGTAGAAATGGCAAGGTCTTACCCAGTGCACCGGGCGACAGATAACTTCACCCTTGGCAGCTGTCACAAGTACTCGGACAAAGAAAAATATTAAAAAGGTGTCTAGCCCAAATCCACCATGCAGGCTGCTCTCGGTTCTGAGGGCTATTTGCCCTTTGATCGCAACTTTCATGTTTTATTAGCCTATGGACAACAAATAGCCCTTTCTTATCAGGGACAAAGTCACCTGTTTCACCCCAGCATGATTGCTTCGCACAGGCTTGCTGAGCAGGTTAAGAGTCCCTCCCCCTTGTCCTGTCTAGCACTAGGTGAACCTCAGAAGATCCACAATATGACCACTCCTAAAGCCAGGGATAGTCAATAGGCAGACCGCGGGCCAAATCCGGAGCGCCGGATGCTTTTGAATGGACCACGGAATCTTTTTATTTACTTATCATTATTGTTATTATTTCTGTATTATTTTCTCTGGAGTCTGGACCTTGACTATACCTTGGCCAAGAAATTTGGACCTTGACAAAAAATAATTGAGTACCCCTGACTTAAGCCGAAGGAAAAAACTCCATTAGCTGGCAGCAAACATTGGCTGCTGTGACATTGCACTCCGTATGTTTTATGGAACTATGTTAATGAGTGTGAATATAATGTAACTGGAATATGTTTCATGCAAAAGGTCTCTTGTAAGTTATCATTACAAAGCTTGTAATCTACTGAGTGTGGTCATCCTATTTGTATGTAGGTATCATTCTTGTATCTAAAATTAGAAATATGAAGTATAACTCTGAAGTTGTATTGTAATTATGCAAAGTGTGGACCATTAATGGTGATTTAGAATCTTGATGACTCCCATTGACTAGCATAATTGGTTGTAAATGTCTCTGTTTACTTGTAAGCCTTCCTGTGTTCCTGTGAGTCAGGCCCCGAAGAATGAAGGCTGGGGTCTCACAGGACATGTGACCATGTCACCTGGTACCGAAATCCACATAAACCTGGTGCTTTTCCATTTAGAAGGAGGGATGGGGACCCAGAGAGACAAAAGATTCCCGCCTTGTGCCAAAGCTATAAAAGGGGGTGGAACAGAACAAAGGGGGCTGCCAGTCATGAAAAATCCCCTAGTTACCACCTGAACTGGAACTTACAATGACTGTACCAGGGGAAAGGATTGGGCCCAGACTAGGAAGGAGTCTAGTCTGTGAAAGAAGCTTATTGGAACATCTCTGAGGGTGAGATTTACCTGTATTCAGTTTCTTAATGTATTAGGCTTAGACTTGCGTGTTTTGTTTTATTTTGCTTGGTAACTTACTTTGTTCTGTTTGTTATTACTTGAAACCACTTAAATCCTACTTTTTATATTAATAAAATCATTTTGTTTATTAGTAAACTCAAAGTAAGTGATTAATACCTCGGGGAGCAAACAGCTGTGGATATATCTCTATCAGTGTTATATAGGGCAGATAATTTATGAGTTTACCCTGTATATGCTTTATACAGAGTAAATTGGATTTATTTGGGGTTTGGATCCCATTGCGAGCTGGAAGTCTGGGTGTTGGAAATAGGTAACTGGCAGAGCTGTTTTTGGTTAAAGTCTGAAGCTTTGGGGGCGTGGACCAGACCTAGGTCTGTGTTGCAGCAGGCTGGTGTGCCTGGCTCAACAATGCAGGGTTCTGGAGTCCCAAGCTGGCAGGGAAAATGGGCTCAGAGGTAATTCCAGCACATCAGATGACAGTCTCAAGGGGCTCTCTGTGACCTAACTCGTCGCAGCTGCTATTCTCCATGTGTATCAGTCAGAGGAGGACCACACATGTTGCAAGAGGGCATGTCTACACTGCAATAAAAAACCCATGGCACTGAGTCTCAGAGCCAGGGCCACCTCACCTGGACCAGCCTCAGCCAAGTCTTTTAGTGGAGTGTAGATGTACCCTAAGTGAGCTACAGCACCCCAAGTAAGTGTAACTGGTACAAAGACTGAGATGCATCTCACACCAGTGGAACTAGAACAGAGCAGGAGAACCAGATAAATAGTAAGGAATTGTGCCCTCAAAGTACCATCCTCTTCCTCAGACTGGATGCAAACATAGTAACCTGGATGAAAACAGCATAGACAGAACTCTTGTGTCAGTCAAACCTGCCCATGTGCTTTCATGGAAAAAGCTTTCTGAACAACAGGGTACAGAAGGGAGATTATTCCATTTCTCTCCCCTGGGACAGCAAGCCAGGCAGGTGTTGGAAGTAAACACAAAACCTCATGTGTCAAAGCTTGGGACATTCAAATCTCAAAGTACTGTTGTTCCAGGGGATTAGAATAATGCAGGGACTCTGCTGGCTGTCAAGATCTGCAAAAAGCTGCTCCTATGTGTCAAACCTCAGCCTCCAGGCAGGAGTAAGTTATTATGAGTCTTTTAATGCTGTTAATTCTTTTGTATTCCTTAATCTTCTTCAAATGTTCTTGGAGCCCGGCCAGGCCAGAATGTATATTCCAAATCGCTGAAAGTTATGGATTCTTCTCCGTATATTTCACCTGTCAGATTTAAAGGCTGTTTTGGGAAAGCCGAAAAAAAATATCCTAGGATTAGCTTCTACAGAAACTCTATTTTGCAAAGCGCACTGGCAAGAACCGTGCAAATGAGCTCATCTGGAACACCTAGCACGTGCACAAAACAGCCAGGAGAGATCCTATAAGTCTGTCAATATCTTGAAGCTAGAGTTGGACCAAAACAGCTCAGGTTTGGAGAGGGCTAAAAGGATCTATGCCCTTATCCAGCCATCGTGTCTTTATTGACGCCAAGAGGACTAGCCACATGAATCAACTCTGTTTGCAGGATTGGAGCCAAAGGCCCCTATCCTGCAGCTGGCTCTGCATGGGTGCAAATGTCCAGCCACACGGGTCTGTTTGCATGATTGAGGCCTAAATGTTTTCCATCCTCCACCCTTTGTCTATTTAGACTCCAATCCTGCAAACACTAATGCATGTGCTTCCGGTTAAGCACACTGTCGCAGGGCTGATACACCCCGTCACCCTTTGGGGCAGGAGAGAGGTGCATTATGGCCCCAGGGTTGAGTCTGTAGGGCTGCCCCCAGGCTTGGGGCTGCATGGCCCTGTGGCCTTAGACCATAGCCCGGCCCTTGGGCTCAGGGCAGTGTGGCCCAGCGACCAGAGACAGCAATACGGCCTTTGCTCTCAGGGCAGTGAGGCCAGAGTCAATAGTGTAGGTGAGCTGGGCCACCACCCCGGGGTGGCTGGTGGCCAGGACAGGGGGACCTGGGCCCGCCCTCTCCACCAGGTCCCAACCCAGGGCAATTTAGGTGGCAGGGTTGCCCACCACCAACTTGGAGGGGATCCTACTGAAACACATCAAGCCTGTCTCTGGTTCTACCATCCCTTTTCCGCCACGTTTCCCTGGGTCACTTCCTACCCAATCCTCTGCAGTTTTCCGCCTCCGGGTCTCCACAGTCTCTCCCCCTCTGCAGTGTCCGGAGCCTGTATTTCTCCATCTGACTGGCCTCTGCGTCCTGGAGTGCAGGCATTCCTCCCCCAGGAGTCAGCAGTGCACTTCCTTCCTCGCGGACAGTCAGCCCAGACTGATCTGCTCTGCTGCCTTTTATACTCTGTCTCCAGCTGGAGCATGTCCAGCAGAGCCGAGGGGGCGTGGTCTCCTTGGCCAAGAGAGAAGGGTTAACCCCTGCTGCACCAGTGCAGAGCTGATACACCCCGTCACCCACACAAATAACTTCAATGGGGCAACCTACGTGGGGAAAGTGCAGCATACAAAGGACTACAGTAGAACCTCGGAGTTACAAACAGCTGGGGAACGGAGGTTGTTCGTAACTCTGAAATGTTCATAACTCTGAACAAAATGTTATGGTTGTTGTTTCAAAAGTTTACAGCTGAACATTGACTTAAAACAGCTTTGAAACTTTACTATGCAGAAGGAAAATGGTGCTTTCCCTTTATTTGTTTTTTTAGTAGCTTACGTTTAACACAGGACTGTACTGTATTTGGTATTTGGTTTTGGTTTCTTTGTCTCTACTGCTGCCTGATGGTTACTTCTGGTTCCAAATGAGGTGTGTGGTTGACTGGTCAGCTTGTAACTCCGGTGTTCGTAACTCTGAGATTCTACTGTATTTGCAGGATCAGAGCCTCAGAATGTAAGATCTTCTAGGCAAGGGCTGACATGTATTGTCTTTCTAGTCCCTAGCACAGCAAGACCTTGATCTCCGTGGAAGCCCTTAGCCAGAACCATAGTAGCAATATTTGTCATGCTGAGCTTATGCAAAGAAATGACAATACAAGGACAAAAGGAGAAAAATCAACATCAGCCTAGCAGTAAAACAGTAACAAAAAATAGCAAAAATATCCCCAGCAGCTAGGATCATCTCTCATAATATTAAAGACTGAGCAAGGCCCAAAGGAAATTACAACACACTACAGATTAAGCAAACTGTCTCCCAGGTAACGGTGCTGTCTCCTGTGCCACAATCAGCCATCATTCATTAAACCATAAAGTATACGTTTATTGCATGGCAAAGGCAGGGGTGTTCATAAAGGAGTCCCAAAGTGCGCGGACTGTCAGCTCATACATAACCTTGTTGGTAATGAAGTCTATTCAGATTACCTGCTTGACTAAACCATGCCAGACGGCAAGAGAAGGACTTGGGCTCTCTCCAGAAATTTAAAATAGCTTTACAGGGCCCAAAACAAAAAACGCTGAACAACAATCTGTCTCGGAGCAACATCTGGGCTCTCTCACAGCACAGTGCTCAGAAGAATCAAAAAGGGCACAACCGCCAAATGTTAACGGCTTATTTGTGCTCTCTGTGACTACGTATGCCCCATGTTCGCTACATCAAACAGTCCTAAACGGTATGCCCGGCTAATCCTTTTCTGAGGGCATCTAAAGCCACTCCTGGGCACCTATTTCTGTGCAATCTTACATCTACGGGCTAGGGTCTGCCATCATTGGGAGAATGAGATCAGTAAGCCTACTGGCAGAGTAAAGTGCTAGCCTAGGGAGTAACGGTGGGAGAATCTGGAAAGGGCCAGACCCTACTTGCCTGAGCCCCAGGGCCGGCTCCAGGCACCAGCGGAGGAAGCACATGCCGGGGGTGGCACATGCTAAGGGGCAGCATTCCGTCCATTCTTGGGGCGGCACAGTCCGGGCGGCTTTTTATTCCGTCCATTCTTGGGGCGGCACAGTCCGGGCGGCTTTTTTGGTTTTTTTTTTGCTTGGGGCAGCAAAAATGGTAGAGCCGGCCCTTCTGAGCCCTGGTTCTGCAGCCTTTATTCGCACCAAGTAGCACTTACTCACACACAAGTAGACTTTGCAAGTGTTTGCACTGAAGTGGCCTTTGCACCATGAAGTGCTGCTTCAGTTTAGTGAGTGATGGGCCCTGCGAAGGAATGGCTGGTGTCAGTGAAGGATTTGCCCCTGCAGGAAGGAGAAAGTGGTTTGGAATCCAATGACTCTTTCA
This sequence comes from Trachemys scripta elegans, assembly GCF_013100865.1. NCBI lineage: Eukaryota > Metazoa > Chordata > Testudines > Emydidae > Trachemys > Trachemys scripta. Next base: position 5,430,342 of record NC_048301.1, on the reverse strand, counting down.
CTTCCATCATAAACATACCCTAGTTTGATAGACCTTTTGGCCATGGAACGGGGAACCAAGCAGTGCTTAATTTGTGCCAGCACTTGCCAGGGATAAGCCCTGGCATCTCTAGGCTTGGCAGTTCAGAGCCCCGGCACCTCTGGGCCTGGCAGTTCAGAGCCCGGCACCTCTGGGCCTGGCAGTTTAGAGCCCGGCATCTCTAGGCTTGGAAGTTCAGAGCCCCGGGACCTCTGGGCCTGGCAGTTCAGAGCCCCGGCACCTCTAGGCTTGTCGCAACAGTTGTGAAAATAAAAAAATTGCTCGAGCCCCAGCACTTCTTTCATTACAAATTAAGAATCTCTTGGCCCTCATTTTAATCCCAGATCTTTTTAAAAAACTACCATTGGAAGCCAAAGGTCTATCTTCAAATTTCAGACTTCTACAAGCAAGTTTCTTTTAAAGCCTTTACGATTCACCTTTAAGCACCTAGCAGTCATCACCACCGCATCAAAGTTTAATTTGCTCTATTTCACCACAATGTCCTCACTATATTGAGGCCAAGGATTAATTACTACCTGCTAATAAAACGACAAATTAAATGCAAACAGCCACCAGACTGAATTATTAAAGAATTACCCGTTTCAGCCTACATTGTGTCCTACTGCCTGTTTGGTTTATTTATTAGCATGTAATCACTTTATATTTTCACCTCTGTAACTGCGTGTGCTAAGTCTACAAAGGCGACTAGACAAAAGTTGCATTAACTAGGACAGAGTTTGTGTTCGACTTTTGGGTTACATTTTGGGGCAGGCAGATCAGGTGTGCTTGGTAACTTTCAGCCAAGCACTTGGGTGGTATCCTGGACTTTGACTTCTCTTCCCATGTCACTTTGGTTCTTTAGCTGTCCCCTGTCGCTGTCTCTTATTTAATATCTCTGCAGTTTGTAAACACGTAACCATTTCACTTGCACAACCATGAGCCTTTGCTCTCCTGTTGGTCACCTTTGGATTGCTGCAGTAGAGTTTCAGCAGGTTTGTCTACACCACCATCCCATTGCTTGCCTGCAATTGGTAAAGAGCGCAATTTTTACAGCTTTCCCCGGTCCTTATTGCATCCACCATGTGTTACTTAGTGAATTGCTTTGCTTAACTAGGCTTTGGGCTAGTTTCAAGGGCTCAGTATTCTTCCATGGAGAATCTTGCAGGAGGGGAATCTGACACGGTATTTCCATTCCCTTATGGCAGCCACTCCAGGTCTGTGGAAAGAGCACAGCATGAGGTCTGGCAGCTGTGCCTGGGGCTCTGAGGTCCTGCAGGGAATTCTCCCTGTAGATATGTGGAGCTTGCGATGGAAGGGCTGCTTCTCCATGGTGCTTTGCCCCTCGGCCCATTGGCAGCATGTCTCTCTCTGTCACCAGGCTGCCGTTGGCCCTCCACTCTGAGCACCGCAGCAAGTAACCTTGACTCCCAGTGGAACTTCTTCTGTAAATGCCACAGGACCACTGGGGGAAGATCACCTTCTGGAGCAGCTGTCCTCTAGCCTGTGGGAAGCATCCACACCAAGGGACTTCCATGGGTCCAGAGGGGGAAGTGAACATGCCGGCATGTTACTGTTTGCTTTAGTTCTATACGCCTGCAGTTAAACAGTGCTATGCTACCTCCAGCACACTACACGCTTCCCTCTCTTCAGAAACATCTTCTGATTTATGTCCTGTATTTTATCTGCTTCTCTCTCAAGGAGCTGAGTGCATGCTAATGACAGCTGTGGTTGCTAGTGGTGATGCAAGCGCTCGTGTTTTAAACGGAGCTCGATACTCTTTACTAAGCATGGATTTTTAGCTTCATCATGCACAGTGCACGAAAGGACGCCAGCAGGATTGTCACAGTGCTCCTACGGGCCAGAGACACATCTTTGTCTCTGACCCATAGGAGCACAGTCTTTGAGGTCTTTGCAGGTCAAATTTGAACTGGTGTGCAGAAGAGTAGCTGAGCTAATGCTGTAAAATCCAGCACAATCCCTCCTGAAATATTAGGAGACAAGACTTTACAGTGCTACCAATGGGCATAAAGCACCTCGTGGCAGCGTATGCATGCCCCGGCCCGAAAGGGAGGTGCCTGGGGGTACGCAGACACTGCCGGTAAGTCCGCTTGTCCATCTCTGACCTCACCACCCTGGAGTCTAAGGACCAGCAAAAAGTCAATAGCGTGGCCCTTTGGTGCAGGGCAGCGTGGCCTAATAGCCAGCACCTGAGGGGCCACCAGCAAGGGTGGCCGGCGACCCAGGTAGGAGGGTCTGGGCCCACCTGACTCCACTGGGCCCCGACCCAGGACACTGGCAGTGGTGGAGCGGACCGTCACTGGCTCAGCGAGGAATCCCATTGAAACACATTGAGCTTACCTGGAGATGCCACTTCGTCACCCTCCCTGAGTCACTTCCTACCGTTGTCTCTGGTGTGGCAGTCCATGAGGCTTCGGGGTCTCCAGGCTCCGCAGCACTGGTCACTTCCTGGGGCACCTTTGGTTACAGGGGTCCAAGCTGACCCTTGGGGCCTCCAATCTCCGCTGGCAGGGGATCATAGCCAGTTCTCAGCAGGCGCTTCCAGTACATCCGGCATCCAGCTCCTAATGACCTGGGTTTCCTCCCTTTATACAGCTGTAGCATCTGGAGCATGCCCAGTCCAGCCTAGGGGGCGGGACTTCTACTGTCCATAATGTGGGTTTAACCCCGTCTTGGCTAGTGCGGGCTATGCACACCCCGTCACACACCTGCAGAATGCTCCTCCTTATAGCATTTTTATAATTTGTCACAATGAGCTTCATCATGTGAAGGGAAATGGTGCTAAAAATGTTTCCCATAGATGTAAGGTCTTAAAATGCTTGAGTTATATCAAGACAGTAGCCTCACTTTATTGGGCATGAATTATCCAGATCCTCCTAACTTCTACAGGCTGAAAGAATAGATTTACTCGCTTATATAATGTAGCCAAAAATTATAAACAATTCACTTGGAGACTTGCCAGAGTTTTTTCATTTAACAGGGGAAGAATAAGAATCAGGGAAATCATATTTAATTCATCTGGAGAGCACTTAACAATTGGTGACCCTCCCGTGCTTGTAATTTTCAGAATTACTTTCCCAGGTTGTAGAATCAACAAAAAATTTAGATATACCACGAGATGAAGAAACTAAACTGGAGGGGATTCTTTCAGGGTGAAATTCATCACTAGGTGAAATATGTTAGTAAAACAGCAACATGGGGCTTAAGTGGTACCTGGGCCTTCGCACACGCTGGGGAAGTCTGAGAAATCTGATGATGTTCAACAAGGACAAGTGTAGAGTCCTGCACTTAGGATGGAAGAATCCCATGACCGCTACAGGCTGGGGACCGAATGGCTAGGCAGCAGTTCTGCAGAAATGGACCTAGGGGTTACAGTGGACGAGAAGCTGGAAATGAGTCAACAGTGTGCCCTTGTTGCCAAGAAGGCTAACGGCATTTGGGGCTCTATAAGTAGGAGTATTGCCAGCAGATCGAGAGACGTGATCATTCCCCTCTATTCTGCATTGGTGAGGCCTCATCTGTAGTATTGTATCCAGTTTTGGGCCCCACACTACAAGAAGGATGTGGAAAAATTGGAAAGAGTCCAGCAGAGGGCAACAAAAATGATCAGGGTTCTGGAGCACATGACTTATGAGGAGAGGCTGAGGGAACTGGGATTGTTTAGTCTGCCGAAGAGAAGAATGAGGGGGGATTTGATAGCTGCTTTCAACTACCTGAAAGGGGGTTCCAAAGAGGATGGATCTAGACACACTTTAGAAAGGGAGATTTGGATGGAGAGAAGGTTAGTAGAGCTGCTCGGAAGAGCTGATGATGAAACATTTTCATTGGAATTGACCAATTGGTTAAAATCTAAATGTTCTGCAAAACTGGTCAGCTCACTTGACTACCTTCTTGGCAACCTACCTGGCAGGATGCTGGAGAGCCCAGGGCCTGTGGCTCCAGGGTAGCTAATTGTCATGCAGAATGCTGCTAGGGTCCATGGCCCTTGGGAAGCCATCCAGACAGATTGCCCCAGAGCTGGGGACCCCAGGGTTTCTAGGGTCCACAGCCTTGGGTCAGCCAGCCAGGTGGCTGAGCTGCTCACAAAAATATACAGTCTCATTAAAAATAGCCACTGTCCCAGAAAACACAGCATCCTCTTCAGGACACAGCCCTCCTGCTGTGTCACCCGCTGTTCAACCCCCTACTGGGGGAACCATAGTCCACTGTCCAGCCACTTCCTCAGTGGCCAGTGGGAGTAGGAGGGGACCCAGGCCCGCCCACTACTCTGGGTCCCGGCCCAGGGACCTGGTGGGTGGCAGCCACGTTCTGCGTCCCCTCCAACCCCACAGTCTATTCCCTGGGCCACTTTCCCGCAGCCCCAGCACCTTCTCCGCCCTTGTTTCAGCCCCAGCATGTCAGCAGTCAGCCGGGAGCTCCCTCTCGCTCCCCTGATCCTGCCCAGTACTGCTCTGTACAAGGTGCTAGCTGCCCTCTGCCTGCAAGGCAGCCAGTCCTCCTTCCTCCCCAAGCTCCAGAGAGTGACTGACCTCCTCTGCCCTGCGGCTCTTCTTATATGGGCCTCTCCGGCCCTGATTGGCTACTCCTCGCAGTCCGCTCCAATAGGCTGTCTCCTGCACAGTGCCCCTAGGGTCTTCTCCAATTGGCTGCCTGTTGCGCAGCCTCCTGAGGGTTGCTTCAGTCCCTTTCAGGCCAGTAGGGGGCAGACGCCCCATCACTCACTGTTATAAAGAGGATGGTGATCAATTGTTCTATGCTCCGTGGAAGTGATCGACAAGAAGCAATGGGTTTAATCTGCACCAAGGGAGCTTTTAGCTTCGATATTAGGGGGGAAATGCCCACCTCTATGGATAGTGAAACACCAGAGAGGCTTCCAAACAAGATTGTGGAAGCTTTGTCAATGGGGTGTTTAAGAACGGGCAGAACACGTGCAGGGGATGGGGCAGGCAGGGTCACACGCCCCCTCAGATTTGCTACTTTGGCTTTTACGGAGCATGTTTACATGGCGTGGGACTGAGCATGCTCAGTAACACGGCTGAAGCCAGCCGCCCTCACTCTGCCCCCCCCCCGCCCCAGTATTGGCAAGCACCGATTGTCTTTGAGAACTGGCTACTAGACAAACACCTGGTAGGGGTGGTCTAGGTATCTTTGGTCATGCCTCTCAAAGTTCCTTCCTGCTCTTCATTGCTGTTTCTATTACTACTTTTACATAAACTCTTTGCAAGATGGTTTATTAGGGAAAAGTTCACCCTTCGGGGACTACAGCTAGTCAGCTGGCTAATTTGAGGGGTTTTGCCTGGGCTACTGAGGGAGGGGTTTGTAGCTATTGGGAGGCAGGAAGGGCTGTATCTCTTATCAGCAATGAGCTCTGAATGGTCCTATCTCCCCACCTGCAGCCCTTCAGGCATAGAAGGCAAGAGAGGCATTCCAGGGAAAGGTCTAAAGGAAGTGGCCCAATTGTGAGGCTGCTTCTTAATCTTAATCACTGCACCAGAGGCGAGGGGCCTCTGATGATTGGCATAAGCCGAGGATCTGGCCAAGGGTGTATAATGTTAACCAATTAACCGATAACATCAGTCTTATTGGTAATATATTCAGTTAACGATTAAACTCCACTGCCGGCTCGTACTCGGGTCCCAGCGCAGGGTGGCAGCTGAGATCCCGGGCGTGGGGCCAGCAGCTAAGATCTTGGGCACAGGACGGCAGCCGGGACGTCGGGTGTTTAACTGATAGAATTGTAATCATTTAAATGGTTACTTTCTTAAAATGCTACTTACATCCCTAATCTGGCCCTCTACATGTGCCTGTTTGAATGCGACGGTGCCCTCCGCCTTTCACCATCCCTTTAAAATTTTCCTCTGTTAGACGTTCCGTGCTTGGCCAGCAGGTGAGTGAGGACCGAGGGTGTCTGTACATAATTTCCTTATCATTTCTAGGTGTCTGACTCCAGTTTTATCATGTTAGTTTCCCAGCACTGTTTTGAACATTTCCAGATTCTTGCTAATAGTTTTCCTTCAATTCTTGCTCCCAATTAACCTTTCAGATTTCCTTTAATCCAGCGAACTGCACTTTCCGCCATTTACATTTTTTATCTTACTAATTGCGTTTTTTCATCTCCATCTTTTGGTTTCAAATCTAATTATATTGTTATCACTGGCACCTAGATGGTGTAAAACCACTGGGTTATTGATTACTTCTGTGCATTACTAAATTCAAATTTGCCTTATTGTTCATTGCTTAACATTTTGATGTGGAAAGCAGTCCTCGGCTGGCTGTGCAACCATTCTGAATGTTTCCTTGGTTTACTGAAGCTCTCATGAAGTCATTCCATCCAGAGTTCTTTCATTTTTGCAAAGGTAATTCTGCCTTATTCTTGCCCACCTTTATTCAAAACACACTATGCAGCAAGAGAATAGACCGCCATAAAATTCACTTCCATTGTGTGAATGTTTCAAGTGTTCCGAAACAAAACTGAACATTCCTAGAGTGCATAGCAACATTTCTAGAACAGCTATCAAAAGCTAGTGGCTGGACCAACCACATGAATTGTAGCATAAGAACATAACAATGACCATACTGGGTCAGACCAGTGGTCCATCTGGCTCAATATTCTGTCTTCTGTCAATGGCTGCTCCCAGGTGTTTCAAAGGGAACGAACTGAACAGGGAATTTATCAAGTGAGCTATCCCCTGTCATCCAGTCTCACCTTTTGGCAATTGGAGATTTAAGGGCATCAAGAGTATGGCGTTGCATCCCTGACCATCCTGGCTAATAGCCATTCATGGACCTATTCTCCAGGAACTTATCCAATTCTTTTTTGAATGCATTTATACTTTTAGCCTTCACAGCCATCCCTGGCAACAAATTCTACAGGTTGACTATGCGTTGTGTGAAGTAGTATTTCCTTAGATTGTTTTAAACCTGCTTCCTATTAATTCCATTGGGTGACACCATTCATGATTTTATAGACCCCCTCAGCAAATGCTGAAGATGTCAGAACAAACACATCACCCTGTCCCACACATTTTTGCTTTTACGTCAGACTAAGAAGTTCCTGGACTAGCATATGCTAAGTTTTGAGAACTAATACACATCTTTTCAACCGTCTGTGCTCTGAGACAGCTGAATGAACCAAGTTCCAATTCCACAGAAGCCAAAGAATGTTACACCATGGACTATATTTGGTCCTGAGTCCTCCAGACAACAATAAACAATTGGTTCGTAACAGCCAAGGCCATCTGCAGAAAAGGGAAATTTGAAACCCCACCCGCTTAGACTGATTGTTTGAAGGAGCTGTCCAATCAGGAGCTGAAGAAGGGATTGACATTAAAACAACCTGATGCCTGATTTTAGATCTCGCATTAGTCACCATCTTCCTGGATACAAGTTGTGTATCTGCTCACAGCTAACATTTGGATCAGATGCTAGCTAGGCTACCAAGCCTCATGTTACTATAATTATAGAGGATTTTATCAGTGTTTTACATGTATTGTGTTTTTTTTCCTATTTGGAATAATCTCCCTGTAAGCTGATCGGTAGTTTCAGACAGACAGAAACTTTTTCCTCTCTGACCCTCCACAACTGCATAGGTGCATTATCAGGATTCGCTTCCTGTGAAGGGTACAGCATAACCACTAGCACTCAGGATTCTGGACTAGATGGTTGGGTCAGAGATTGAAAATTCCAGGTTCTTGTGTGATGTGTTTCATTTTTAATTAGCCAAGTGACCTTTCAATTCATAATTCATATTGTCCTGCATAATTCATAACCACCTGATACCTGCAAAAACTAAAGTACAGACAGAAGATCAGAAATCTCCAAATGACCTACAAATGAGGGATGAATTAAAAAATTCCAGCTCAGGCAAGTTTTAACAAGGGCAATAATAGGTAATCTGGCAAAGCTTACTTGCCATGATCATTATAATTCAATCCCAGGTCATAAAGGCAGCCAGAATTGCATATTTTTGATGCTAAAGACAAAGTTCCTAGTTCTGAAATTGTGCAAGTTCCATTTGAAAAAAAAACATTCCAGTTGAATCCTGTGGGGTCACTTCAGTTTTACACGACAACAGAGAAGAGTTTTAGAAAATTTAGAGACATTCAATTACTAATGGTAGTAAGACAGTGGGAGTGCAGCGGGAGCTCCGGAGGGCAAGCTGAGAAATGAAGTCGCATATCATCTGCATAAGAATGAAATTGAACTGGAAGTTCATGTTACAGAACAAAACTGACTAATGCAATGAGCAGACAAAGAGAATGAGAAGAGAGGGCAGCTAACTGAGAAATACTTCCAGCGATTGCTAGATTAGGCAGGACAGGAGCAGGACGACCTAGAAGACAAGATGGGCCAACGTCCACCCTAGTGTAATTTTACAGACATTTCTGATGTTACACAAGAGATTTATTTGGTCCCGAGCATAAAGAGTGAAATCCTTGGTGAGCCAAAGATGCTCTGAAATAAGGAAAGATAATTGGCAAATTCGTAACAAGGATATCTTGTCCAGCTGAACAGTAACTGAACTCATGTTGTGAAAAAGATTTGAATCTTACCAGGATAAATCTGGGACATCAGTAAATGTCATTCCTCTCATAAGATTGCACCATTAGAATATAGCCCTTTACCAGACATTACGTAGACCTGACACCATTATTTCCAGGAGAAATCGGCCTTGAACCATTATCTTCAGTGGAAGCTGAACCAAACCCAGGGTTCTGAACAGCCTAAAAGGTCTTTTCCGTCTCTGCGTTTCGTGATTCCCTCATGTTGTGTAATTAAATGCAAAAGCTCGTATTGATGCATTGTTAATCTTGAGAAACCAGGACGTTCCAAGAGTTAAGGGGGCCACCACAAAATTAACTCCAGCCCCATGCACACGGACAGTGTTTCTTGAATTGCTTTTGCTATTTAATGGATACCCTGGTAACCAGTTTGGGTCCCCTTATGGCCCTTCCAGGAATAGCTCACTCTGCTGCTGGTGGGTCTCTGTCCCAGTGAGGCCCAGCCCAGTGCAGTTTGGGCCTTCTGGCCTTTTCAGTCCTACCCTTCTCAGGGTATTGAAGGTTCAAAGGTGATCAGGAACAAAAATAAGCCCAACTCAAAACAAGGCTCATCCCACAAACCTTCAACGTGGCCCCACATGGCTCATTTCCAAAACTGTCTGTGCTTCCACCAAGTCCCTTCCCAGGGTCTGATTAGCCTTTCTGGGGGGGGTTCAGCAGGCTGGGAAGCAAGATCTCCAGGCTGCATGAAGGCTTCTCTTCCCCCCAGAGAACCAGAGCTCTGCCCTTCTGCCTGGTCAGCCCTGGGCAAGGCCCTCTCCTTTTATCTGTGCCTGACTTTGGCTGAAGGTGTATTGGGGCGGGGCCAAGTGGGTCCACAGGCTTTCCTTAACCCCTTCCTAGCCCGAAAGGAGCCTGTCACCTTCCTTAACCCCTCCTAGCCAGTGGGGGGTGGGGTTTCTCTGCCCCATCACAACCTTATAGAATGCAGGGTGTGCAAGATGCCCAAGCAACCTTTACAGTAGAAGCCTTGGGCCAAATCATTAGCTGGTGTTGACACCACCTGAGGGTCTGGGCCCTTAGCTTATGGAATGTCCAGGCTTGCAGGAAAATGCAAGAGCCTGTTTTCTTCCCCTCCTTAAAGCAGAAGAAGGATCCATTAACTTTGTAAATTAGAACACGCAGCTGTCCGCCGACTGTCCTGGGAGCCCTAAACGCTCACAAACCTGGAGGTTTTAAGTGGATTAAGTATGGTTCACAGAGCTTGAAATGAGTGCAATCATTCAGGCTGTTAGAGCGTCAGTAGCATTGGGTTCTATGTGGGTTTGGTGATGGCTCCATAACAGTGTGGCAGAAGCTCTACGGAATAACACCTCTTCACTTGCCAGGCTCTGAACTTACTGAGACGTCATCCCTATTTGCATTTCCTCTCCTGCAATGCGGGCAGACAGAGTTCAAGTGCTAGAATTCGGGCAGTGAACAGGCTTCCTGACACAATAGTTCGGAAGCTGTCTTTTAAGTACAGGTGCTGTGCATCCTGTGAGCCCGGGTGCAAGGCGCTGCATGGACTGCGTGAGTGCAGAATTCTTGCGCAGGCCCCAGGGAACACAAGACGATGATGCTGGGCAGCTACTAAAGTGAGTCTCGCCTGTTTGCAGTAGTGCCAGACAGAAGAGTGCACGGCCTGTGCATGCTGCTGATGGTGCTCGGATACGTCCTCCACCCGCTGCCCCTCTTCTGCCTGGTGATCCTGATAGTGAGCGGGCATTTGAGGGGCTTAAGATTTACTTCTGAGCAGGGCAGAAGCTTCTACTCGTGCCTGATCAGATGTGCCTGGTGCTCCCCACTGCGTACCACAAAGAGTCAATAGGTTCTGAGGTCAGACCACTGTGGTCACCTAGTGTGAGCTCCTGTATCACACAGGCCACAGACCTTCCCTCAATTAATTCCCATTTGAATCACAGCAGATCTTTTAGAAAAAGACCATCCAATCTAGAGTGAAAAGTTGCAGTGATGGAGACATCAGCAGGTCAAGGCCTTGACTGTTGCAAGGATGTTCATCGCATTGCTTGAATGGCCAAATCCTGCCCCCGCAGTAGCTTGAGCACCTGGGCCCTGCGGTGTGGAAATCAGGGCTGTGGGTTAGCATGGGGGAAAGGGTGGGTGGAGTCACTGCTGCAGCCTTTTCTCTGTTGTCTGCCAGCGTGGGCCTCGTTTAGTTATTCATTTGTTTGCTTTATAAAAGATTTATCTGCACTTGGTGCACAGGCGAGCGTGGGCCCAATGGCATTAGCCACCGTGCAAGGACGGCGGGGATCACAATGACTGCCCCTTGCCCCTGACTGGAAAAGCCAGCTGAGCACCAGAGAGAATCCCCGTCAAGCTCAGGGAATCCAGTTTGGAGGCAGTTGTCTTCTAGGAGCTAAAGCCATTGCCGTGGTTTGTATTACGCCAGCCCCATTGCATTAAGCTTTTTAGAGATACTCCGTAAGCTGTCCCTGCCCTGAAGGCCTTACAGAGTGAAGGAGAAGAAGGAAGTATTTTTATTACTACTGTTTTATAGTTGGGGAGTTCAAAATCAGAGAGATTAAGGCCCTGAGTTCTTATGCTAAGCACATGAAGCCTATTGACTCCAATAGGACTATTCACATGCATAAGTACTTTGCTGACTAGGAGCCTAAGTAACTTGCCCAAGGTCACACAGAAAGTCTGTGGCAGAGTGAAGAATTGGACCCAGTTCTCCTGAGGCTCAGGACAGTGCGGTAACCACAAGACCATCTTTGTACCTCATATTCCATTGTGGTTTGGAACTCAGTTCTCCAGAGATAAAAGGGGAGGGACCTAAATTACCCTGCATGCCCCCATCTCTTCAAAATTAGATGAACTCGCCTCTAGTATCCTCTGTCGAGGGGAGACATTTTAGTCACCCATGAAAAAGAGTTTGTGTAGTCCTAATAAAAGAGAAAAAATGCATTTGGTTTTCAGGCATGCCATATAAAACTGAAAATGTACAGTGAGGTCGCAAATGAAAGTCAGAGTCGGTGACAAATAAGTCATCATTAGTTTGTGTAAACTATTACTCAGTTTAGCTAGCTAGGGCATCATTAGGCCAAGAAGGATGTGATAGGACATGTACAGAAACAGACCATGCTTTTACATTGCGCCCACCTTGTATTGCTTCTGACACACACTTTTGCTCAGGTTGGCAGGGTGCCACTCGGGCTGTGTTAATTTTAGCAGCAAGGACACTAAAGAAGGCAGACAGTGGTAATAATATATTCTGTTGGGGTCCTTTGTTGTCTTTTGCTTTTCATGTCACAGTCCTTTCTGCAAGGGGGAGGCGGGAAGAAGTCACCAGTCCAGGAAAAAGAAATCTAGCCGTCATTCTTGGTCCTTGCTGGAAAGACACGGTGTCAAATTCCCGCTGGTGTAAACAAATGAAATTCCACGGAAGTCAACGGAGTGCACAAATCAACAGCAACAGAGTATTCGGCCTAAGGCTCTATGGTTTGCTGCTATCCACTGGTGGCTTGAATTTTCAGAGGTGCTGAGCACGCCTAGTTTCCACTGAAGTCGTGATACATCAGACTATTGGCTTGTTTTCTGCTATCTAACTAGAAACTGGAGCAGATGACAGTTTTCTACTAGAGCCCTTTCCTGTCATGTGAACCATCAACCAAGGCTTTCTCCAGTTTCCCATACAGATAAGTGAAGAATATTTTGAAAAGCAGCTCTGCTCTGCCAATGTTCCCAGCCTCACCTGTGTGCCTCTCAAACAACTACCTCCACCCGTCTTCTACACAGCCTTCTTTGCATGGTTCAAACTCCCTGAACTAATCAGCAAGCTCCATCCCCATTTTCTGCTTCCTCTTAAAAACTCACTTCTGCCGTGCTGCCTGTAGAAGATCTTGCTGATATATATTGAAAAACCCACATGCCATTCCCCTTCCCTGGCCTCTCTCTGTCTGTGCTTAGGCCGAGAGCTTCTCATGGGGTTGGAAAGAGTCCAGCGCATTGTGGATGCTACCGCAAACAAGCAGTAATAATGGGAACATACAGAAGAACATAGACCTTAATCAGAGGAATGAAGAGGAGAAAGTGAGTAAGGAAGTGTTATTTACTCCTTCTCAGAACACAAGAACTAGGCGTCACCCAATCAAATTAATAGGCAGCAGGCTTAAAACAAACAAAAGGAAGTATTTCTTCACACAATGCATTGGCAACCTATGGAACTCTTTGCCAGAGGATGTTGTGAAGGCCAAGACTATAACAGGGTTGAGAAAAGAACTAGATTAGTTCATGGAGAAGAGGTCCATCAATAGCTATTAGCCAGGATGGGCAGGGATGGTGTCTCTAGCCTCTGTTTGCCAGAAGCTGGGAATGGGTGACAGGGGTTGGATCATTTGATTATTACCTGTTCTGTTCATTCCCTCTGGGGCACCTGGCATTGGCCACTGTCAAAAGACAGGAGACTGGGCTACATGAACCTTTGGTCTGACCCAGTTCGGCCGTTCTTATGTTCTTATGACCCAGATCTCAAAGGTATTTAGACTTTGAATGATTTCAGTGGAAGTTAGGAGCCTAAATACATTTGAGGATCTGGGCCTAACACTTTAGTTGTTACCTTCTGGATATGATGATGAATTAAATGTATCATCAGTATAAGGAAGACAGCTTTAATTCCAATTTCTAGGCAGAATGACTCTTCCTTCCCAGAAATCTGCTTTTCCTCCATGGATCCCTTTTCCATGGCCTACTTTGGCCAGCGTCTCCAGCAGTGAATCGATTCTCATGCTATTACCAGTAAATGTTACAACCTAGTCATTCACAAGCGACTGTGACAAAACTGCCTTCATGCAAACTTCCATTTGTTAATGCAACAACCTTCAGAACCATCCATTGTGAGAAAGGCAGAGTGGGATCAAATTTCTGAACATAATGACAATGTCAGTGTAGTTTATGAAACCATAACAATGTAAGAAATGACATCTGGTAAGCCCATCATGCATGTAATGTATGGTTAGCTTCAATGATTCCTCAGCGTTTTGCGCTCTGTGTAATGTATGGGTGGCAGGATGCCACTCAAAGGAAGTAGAATCGTTCAGCTGCCTTGAATATAAAGTGGCGAATATACCATGCTTCACTGAGTAGGCTAGTCGCACATGAATTTTGATGCAGATGCCCAGTGGAAATCCTGCTGATAAACAATGTAAGATGAACAACCTAAAGAATCAATACAGAATCGTATCCTGGAGAATACATTTGCATTTATACTGAAAAATCCTGGCATCCAGGCAGGAGCTGAGCACTGGTGCCATGCCTAGTATAATAAATAAATATATGGAGATATATCTACCTCATAGAGCTGGAAGGATCTTAAAAGGCCATTGAGTCTAACCCCCTGCCTTCACTAGCAGAACCAAGTACTGTCCCTGACAGATTTTTTGTTTTGTTTTTTGCCTCAGATCCCTAAATAGGGATTGAACTCACAGCCCTGGGTTTAGCAAGCCAATGCTCAAACCACTGAGCTATCCCTCCCCCCTAGTAACTCACACTCTTGTGGCTTTAAATACAAATAAACTCCATGTTGCTCAGGCCACTTCCCCTTTCCTCTACAGGTGGCAGACAACCTTGGTCCCTGAGATAGCTGAGTCACGGTCTCATTTGACTTCCTCTGGTCCTTTTCCTGTGCGGAGAAAGCTAGTGGAAGGGCTATAAAGGGATGAAATGCAGGGTTACGTTACAGAAGCCATGGACCCACCCAGGGCGCTGTGTTCCTTCACAAGGATCATTTCAGAGGGATCGGGGCTTATTGCACTTGCAGTCGTCTTTTTAATTGCCATGGTGAGGTTGGCATTGGCATAAACCACGGTGTGCAGCCCATCTGCCTATCACTGGGCGCTACATGGTTCCCATTGCCTTAGTATCTGAGGGCCTCATTACAGCGTCCAACCTTGTATTCCCTCCACAGACTCTTCAATGGATTTGTCCACACACACTCTGTGAGGTAGGGCAGTGCTATCATCCTCATGTTGCAGACGGGGCCCTGAGGCACAGAGACACTAAGACTTTCCAAGGTCATACAAGCAGAGTAATTCATCCCAGTGTCCTGCTCTAGCCACTGGGTCATCTGCCTCTCTAGAGCCACCACAAGCCACAGTGTTTTCTAAAATAGCGGATTCTCCTGTCTCATAACATCTCAGCCGAGTTAATGACTGACCACCAGTGGCATTCATGTGTTCATTATCTGTGTATCCCTGGTTTCCTCAGAATATCAGCCTGGCCCCCAGTTTCAAGATGACCCCCAAGTGTATCAACAAGAGAGAGAGTGAACTACAAGAGGTGGGAAATGGGTGTGCACTTCTCTAGACTGACACGTCTCTCTTCCAGTGGTGGGTTCTGGCATGGGGGAGGCAGGGTATGTTTGAGGGGGGGTGGGTTGATGATGTCACTTCCTGGTTGCCATTTTGAGGGAATGGTGTAAGATGGGAGAGCAGACCAGCTGGGATTCATGGTTGGAAGCTGTAATGAGTGCATGTGCAACTGTTGGATGTGCAACGTAGAAATTTGAAAATTTGGCCTAATGTGGCAGCCAGGCCATAATCTGACCTATTCCTTTTTTGCTCATCGTTCCCCCTGTCAGGGAAGAGAGGCAAGTCTAACTACAGAGGCCCCCTAGTTTGCCTATGCACTGCAATGTTGGGGTATCGACCTTACCATATTTGCAGAGCACCTAGTACATTGGGGCCTTGAGCTCTGTAAAGGAGCACTCACCTTTTGAGCATCTCATTGGGGGTGGGTGCGGTACCACACTCCTTTCCTCACCCTGGTGCCCCCTGAAGGTGGTTTGGCTCTCTGGACAAGTTACAAAGTCCAAATGAGCCTTTCCAAGGTATTAAAGAGTAACAGTCTCGTTGCCTTCAGCAGGGTCTTCAGCCTTGGCTGTGGGTCCTTTAAATTCAGCCCTTTGTTCAGGCTCCTGTATAAGCCCTGCCCCATTATGCTGTCTGGAGTGGATTATGACTGTGAGCAGACGGCCGAAAACAAGGCAGACACCCCAAACTGGTGCTCTGTTCTATAATTAGATTTCACCAACCCAGCAACAAACGTGAACCCCTGGATCACTGTAACAGTCTCACCATGAAGTCACAGACAGTCCCCTTGGGCTCTCCAATCTATCTTGCCATCCAGGCAAGCTGGACTTCGTGATAAATGGTCACTTACACCAAAATGTTCAGGTTGCTTCCAGTTCCAAGAGACCAGTCACTTAGCCCAGGTCATTTTGTATCTCAGATCTCACATCAAGACAATGCTTGTAGCCAGTCCCGTAATACTAACTAAAGGTTAATTGATTAGAAAAAAGAAACAGGAGACAGTTATTGACCTGTTAAAGCAAGCAAGCATACACACACAAATGAGTGACCATCTATGGTGCCTAAAGATGACAGAGATGTAGTAATCTGTCAATTCAAAATATCTTTCAGAGTGGGCCCAAGGATAGGTGTAGTAGGTAACCCCTGGGGATCTCTGTCTTCATTTAGTGTTTCTGGCCCTTTGGAAGTTCAAACAGCAAGGAAATGAAAAAAAAATCTTCATCTCAACTATTTTTGTTTCCAGCATTCAAACAGATGGGAAGAGGCCTGTGTAGGTACTTCTCCATGGGTGGACGGGGCAATTAACAAAGCTTTTGTCCTATGACGGCCCACTTAATTTTTGATAGTCCTTCTGGATGGGCTGGGGGAGCCACTCTTCCCATCTGAGTTCTCATGTTCAGAGCAGGAATTTTTACAATTATAAAACCAACATATTTTACCTTGTAGCATGGAATGCAGACATTACAAGTGAGATTAATGCATCCAGCAGCACACAAACATTTCATAGACTATAAACGCCAAATGCATTCTTATAAAACTAATACCTATTTTGAACAAAACTAGCCTACAGATTATTTGGTTTGGTTTCCAGCTATAAGTTTGTCTGTTCTGAGCTAATGCCTGCAGCCTTGGCCGGAGCTGGCACTTGGTTTACC
Source organism: Trachemys scripta elegans (assembly GCF_013100865.1). Classification (NCBI taxonomy): domain Eukaryota; kingdom Metazoa; phylum Chordata; order Testudines; family Emydidae; genus Trachemys; species Trachemys scripta. The sequence goes on along the minus strand of NC_048301.1, from coordinate 5,413,776 downwards.
AGTGTCACATCTGGGTTTATGCAACTTTACCTGTGCCTGGTAGGGGAATCCGGGGCCACCACTGCTCCAGGTTCCAGCCCAGGGACCCTATATACAGCAGCCACATATTGCTTGATTCAATTCATTGCTGCTTCTTCCCTGGGCCTCTTCCGTACTGGACCCTTTATCTCCATCCCTATCTCAGGGCCGGCATCCTCAGTCATTCTTTTCCCTCTGCAGTCTCAGCTACGTAAGTTCAGCCAGCCATAAGCTATGGCCACTTGCCAGGTTCCAGTGGCCAGAGAGGAGCCCCCGTCTTTACTCCTCTGGCCCCAGCCAGGGACAGACCAGCTAAGGTCAGTCAATAACTTTTATCTGGGTCAGCAAGGCCCTGATTGGCTGTTGTCGGTCATAGATTCATAGAAGCATAGAATATCAGGGTTGGAAGGGACCTCAGGAGGTCATCTAGTCCAACCCCCTGCTCAAAGCAGGACCAATTCCCAACTAAATCATCACAGCCAGGGCTTTGTCAAGCCTGACCTTAAAAACCTCCAAGGAAGGAGATTCCAGCACCTCCCTAGGCAACACATTCCAGTGCTTCACCACCCTCCTAGTGAAAAAGTTTTTCCTAATATCCAACCTAAACCTCCCCCACTACAACTTGAGACCACTACTCCTTGTTCTGTCATCTGGTACTACTGAGAACAGTCTAGATCCATCCTCTTTGGAACCCCCTTTCAGGTAGTTGAAAGCAGCTATCAAATCCCCCCTCATTCTTCTCTTCTCTTCTGCAGACTAAACAATCCCAGTTCCCTCAGCCTCTCCTCATAAGTCATGTGCTCCAGCCCCTTAATCATTTTTGTTGCCCTCTGCTGGACTCCTTCCAATTTTTCCACATCCTTCTTGTAGTGTGGGGCCCAAAACTGGACACAGTACTCCAGATGAGGCCTTACCAATGTTGAATAGAGGGGAATGATCACATCCCTCGATCTGCTGGCAATGCCCTTACTTATGCAGCCCCAAATGCCATTAGTCTTCTTGGCAACAAGGGCACACTGTTGACTCATATCCAGCTTCTCGTCCACTATAACGCCTAGGTCCTTTTCTGCAGAACTGCTGCCTAGCCATTTGGTCCCTAGTCTGTAACAGTGCATGGGATTCTTCCATCCTAAGTGCAGGACTCTGCACTTGTCCTTGTCCCTCTAGCCCTTGGAGGACCAGGTCACTGTGCTTTTCCGAAGTGGCTGTTCCAGAGAATCCTCTCTAGGCAAGCCTGGAGGACCCACTTTTGCTGCTCTTTCCTTGTCTCTACACTGTTTCTTGGGGTGGGGTATAATAGGACCACAGGACTCCCCAGCAGGGAGTTGCAATGGCCGAATGCACCCCGTCACAATCCCTAATTGAGACCTCTCGACATTAGAGCAATTTAAAATAATAATTGCAAATGATGCTTTTACTTGATGTTAGAATTTCAGTTAATGGTTATGAAAAAGGCAGAAAACTGATGCATAACAAAAAGTTTAGAGTCCTTAAAAAGTATTCCTGTGGCAGAATTTTTTTTTTTAAAAAGATGGTGATGGGAAACGTTCTTAGATTATATTATGGGTAGCAAACCACAGCCTATCTCGCGAAGCAAGGTCTTGCTGGCGGAGAGGACTCATTAATGTCATTCAAATAAATTGGTGTGAAATATGATCATCCCAAGCAGCACATTTATTTACACTTGCAAATCAGAAATAATACAGCTAGGATAGATGAGGCAACAATTAAGGAATATGTCTGCAGGTATTCAAGGAAATATTCAGCTTCTGCAGCACAAAATGAATATTTTATTGCCGGTGTGTATGTCTAATTGAATAATGAGGATAATAAAGCTCTTTTACAGGTGCAGCAGCCATGGAAATTTCAGCTAAATATAGAAGTAATTCCCCAGAAGTAGAGCCGGTATGCTGAGCGTCTTTGTCCCCTCTAAGTGCCGGAGATTCTTTAAGAATTACATAATGTGCCCTGTGTGGTCTGATTGCAAAGCATTGGTGATACACTACGGATTGCATTGAGAGACGTCCCGTTTTGCACAGTGCTCGAAATGGCATGGCACACCTTCAAAGAGCTGTGCTTAAAATTGCAAGGTTGAAAAGTGAGAACTGAAACAGTGAGCGTGGAAGCAGAGCCAGCTCCAGGCACCAGCCCAGCAAGCAGGTGCTTGGAGCGGCCAAGAGGAAGGTGCAGCATGTCGGGCTCTTCAGGGGTGGAGAAAAGGACCTGCCGCCGAAGAAGAAAGCAGCGCGGTGGAGACAGGGCCGGCTCCAGGCACCAGCCTTCCAAGCAGGTGCTTAGGGCGGCAGTCTGCAAGGGGCGGCAGTCCGTGTGTTTTTGCCCCCCAAGCTGCCGCCAAATTGTCACCATGGCGGAAACGCGCATGCCGCCCTAACGGCGCACGGACTGCCCCCGCCATCCGCGGCGGCAATTCGGCGCACTGCTTGGGGAGGCAAAAACAGTAGAGCCGGCCCTGGGTGGAGCTGCCGCCGATCGCGATTTTGCCTTTTTTTTTTTTTTTCTGCCGCGTGGGGCGGCAAAAACACTGGAGCCGGCCCTGCGTGGAAGAACCTGATTTTGCACCACCGGGTTTTTCCTTCCTGCTCACAGGAGTAAGCCCAGTGAGCACAGCATGTAACTAAGCCTCATTACTGTGCGGATTATGTTTATATCCAAGGACCAATTCAACACCCACACCCTCATATCACCTGCACTCTTCAGAGCAAGGAAGGGAACTGGGACATATTCCCTCTCAGTGCTGATGTCTCCTTCTTACTTGCATCTGCATATCACTTTTCTTTACACTTACATTTTGTGGAGCAGTCTAGTGGTCCCAGCTGTGACCCATCCCCCATCCAGCATCCACCAAAATCCATGGGAGCCCTTCCATTGACTTCAAAGTTGGATGAGGTTGTATGCATGGTTGACAGGCTTGAGACCAGGGCACCTAGTTCTTTGACTATTTCAAACAATCCAGAATTGTTGAGCGCAGTGTCTACTCCTGCTGCTTCGACTTCCTTTCCGCTCACCCCCTCTTTGATCCACTGTCATCTTCCACTTCCCTGGCCCTACACGTTCCAATGTCAATTCAACTTCCTCCCAGACCAAATCTTAAAGGCTTGGCTTTGGTCTTCAGACTGCTGTTTGTCATATAGAAGGAATTTTGACTGAAAAATTAAAACTCAGGTTCCTCAGGCCGGAAGGGTGTATTTAATTGTGCTGCCCATGTTGGATTTTATTTTTTTCCATGACAATGAATCCAAGGAGCCATTTTAGGAGCTCTAAAACCTCTGGCCTTTCTATTAAAATATGATAGAATAAAGAGAGTGGAGCAAATTCTGTGTGTCCTTTATTGAACAAAAATCCCATTGAAGCAGTTTTGCTCAAGTACAGAGCAACACATTTGGCCCAGTGTAAACGGAATAGGAAATTTTGCTTCAACAATAGTCTGTATGTACTTCATTAATAAATGGCCAGGCCATTACTGGAGTGCAAATGCTTATTCTATTAATGTTAGCTCTTAATTATACTCTAAAGCCCCAGGGCAGCACTTTGAACATCAATACCCAGTAGCCCAGTTTTCTGCAAGCTAGTTTCCCAGCACAGTATAATGGGAGTGATTGTTAAAAGACAGCATTTAGTGAGCTTATAGCCAGTATAGTAGAATAAAGGTTCCTTCAGAGCAAAGGCTTCAAATCATGACTACATCTGGGGAGAAAAAGGTACAGATATATTAGAAGGTAATGATTACTACATATGTAGTTGTCACATCAAAGTCATTTTACAGTCACATCCTAATAAACTGCTGTGAAATGTGTCATTTCAAAGTCAGATTAATTCAGATTCCTGTAATATTGTCATCACATCCAAGTTATTATGCTCAGGCTTTTTCGCTGCAATGGATTGTGGGTTTTGCTTGGTTTGTTTTCTTATTGATGAATTAGCCAAATGGTCATCAATATCCCTTCTGGATTTAGGGTATTTTTTTAATGCAAATCCAAAAGGAAAGAGAGAAAAAAAGTCATCTTATTCGAATAAAGTAATAGCCACTTGATTTGCAATGTTATTATTCTGGGACCTATGGAGTCATGTCCAGGCAAATTCAGGAAACGGCACCCATTACAAATCACAGAACTCAATGCATCTGTATATCCTTGTCTGTACACATCAATAGAGAATTTGTTAGAAAGTCAGCATATGTTAGAGTGAAGAGCAATCTGTTAGGACTGTAATTTCATTGCATGCTGTACTACAGAGGATTGTGCTATATAATGCAGTTCATTATGATGGATGTGCTGCATTTTGTTCAACCAGTCATGGTAAAATATTTGGCTAATGTTTTCATTGCTTGCCATCTGTTTGGGCAGTAAGATTGTCCAGCACAACTTGAAATGTCACCGTTTCAAATAAGCATTTAATTGAAATTTAATCAGAGAGATCTTTTCTATTAATTAAATAGCAGCCGATTAACAAAAACTTTTTTGATATGGAATAGCTAAGGCCCAGATTCTGAAGCCTTTACTCACACTGAGTAGGAGACTTGCTCCTTGAGTATTGCTATTGAAATAAGTAAATCAGGGTGGATATGGGTCTCCGAATGTGTACCTTGGTATATATTACATCCCAAAAAATGATGGTCAAAGGTTGCAAAGTCAGACTCTCAAAGTTTAGGATATACCAGCCTGAAGATTGCCCTGGAAACATTCCCCCTAATTCAGTTCCCTTGTGCATATGTATTCCGATAAAGTATTTAATTTCTTGATCAAATATTATATTTTCCATAGGACCTACCTCCGCCTCATTCAGTGAACGGTGTGGTTACTCAATATTTCTTTTTATCTTCCTCATTCAATCTGAGGCCCAGCGTCTTATTCAACACACACAATCCAAACCCAGCAACAGGGAGCTTTTGCAAAGAGGGGCTGCTAACAGGGAGTTTCGCAAGGGAGTTTGGAAGGGGAGTGGGAAGGGAACGGGGGTCCCTTTATTCCCTTTAAAACCTATAAGCCAAACTACATTCAAAACCTTTTACTTAAACAACCCTTTCATTAACTAGGAGACCATGCAGGCAAAAGCCCAGCTGCAGAGTGGGGGCTATCCAGTTTATTGCACTGAGTGCAGCATGTATGATTACCTGCCCTGTGGGCGGGTGGTGTATGTGTGCATTCGGTGCAAGGAGCTCCTGGCCCTCAGAGACCACGTACGGACTTTGGAGGCCAGGGTAGCAGAACTGGAGGAGCTAAGGGAGGCAGAGAGGTATGATGATGAGGCTTTCCGGAACACTGTAGAAATTGTCCCACCTCCGGTCAGACAGCCCCTGCGCTATTGAGGAGGATGAAAGGCCCAGGGAAGCAGAGCAGTCAACGGGAGCAGAGGGAAACTTTCCCATAGTTGGGACCCTCCTTCCAGATGGTGCTGGGGTTGCCTCTCGCACTGAGGTTACCTCTCCGGGGAAGGGAACTCCAGTTGCTAGGAAAAGGCAGGTGTTAATAATGGGAGATTCAATCATTAGAAACGTAGATAGCTGGGTTTGTGATGACCGGGAGAACCGTATGGTGACTTGCCTGCCTGGTGCGAAGGTTGTGGATCTCTCGAGGCATCTAGACGGACTTATGTGTAGTGCTGGGGAGGAGCCGGTGGTCGTGGTACATGTAGGTACTAATGACATAGGGAAGGGTAGGAGAGATGTCCTGGAGGCCAAATTTAGGCTGCTAGGGAAGAGACTGAAATCCAGGACCTCTATGGTGGCATTCTCAGAAATGCTCCCAGTTCCACGCGCAGGGCCAGGTAGGCAGGCAGAGCTTCAGAGTCTCAATGCGTGGATGAGACGATGGTGTAGAGAGGAGGGGTTTACATTCATTAGGAACTGGGGAAACTTTTGGGATGCGGGGAGCCTATACAGGAGAGATGGGCTCCACCTAAACCAAAGTGGAACCAGACTGCTGGCACTAAACATTAAAAAGGTTGTAGAGCAGTTTTTAAACTAGGAGATGGGGGAAAGCCGACTGCTGCAGAGGAGCATGTGGATCGGACAGAGACTTCTCTTAGGGGAGAGTCTAATGATAGAGAATCTCCAGGTTATAGTCAGGAGCAGAGGATGGAAGAGGATAAAGTAGGGGCCAGATCAGATGAGAAACATTCACATAAAAAAGAATCCGATACATCAGAAAAGGGCAGACAAATAAACAGTGACAAGTTTTTAAAGTGCTTGTACACAAATGCTAGAAGTCTAAATAATAAGATGGGTGAACTAGAGTGCCTCGTGATAAAGGAGGATATTGATATAATAGGCATCACAGAAACCTGGTGGACTGAGAGTAATCAATGGGACACAATCATTCCGGGGTACAAAATATATCGGAAGGACAGAACAGGTCATGCAGGGTGGGGAGTGGCACTATATGTGAAAGAAAGTGTAGAATCAAATGAAGTAAAAATCTTAAGTGAATCCACATGTTCCATAGAATCTCTATGGATAGAAATTTCATGCTCTAATAAGAATATAACATTAGGGATCTATTATAGACCACCTGACCAAGACAGTGATAGTGATGATGAAATGCTAAGGGAAATTAGAGAGGATATCAAAATTAAGAACCCAATAATAGTGGGGGATTTCAATTATCCCCATATTGACTGGGAACGTTTCACTTCAGGATGAAATGCAGAGATAAAATTTCTCAATTCTTTAAATGTCTGCTTCATGGAGCAGCTGGTATGGGAACCCACAAGGGGAGAGGCAACTCTAGATTTAGTCCTGAGTGGAGCGCAGGAGCTGGTCCAAGAGGTAACTATAACAGGACCGCTTGGAAATAGTGACCATAATACAATAGCATTCAACATCCCTGTGGTGGGAAGAACATCTCAACAGCCCAACACTGTGGTATTTAATTTCAAAAGGGGGAACTATGCAAAAATGAGGGGGTTAGTTAAACAGAAGTTAAAAGGTACAGTGACAAAAGTGAAGTCCCTGCAAGCTGCATGGGTGCTTTTTAAAGACACCATAATAGAGGCCCAACTTCAATGTATACCCCAAATTAAGAAACACAGTAAAAGAACTAAAAAAGAGCCACTGTGGCTTAACAGCCATGTAAAAGAAGCAGCGAGAGATAAAAAGACTTCCTTTAAAAAGTGGAAGTCAAATCTAGTGAGGCAAATAGAAAGGAGCATAAACGCTGCCAAATTAAGTGTAAGAATATAATAAGAAAAGCCAAAGAGGAGTTTGAAGAACGGCTAGCCAAAAACTCCAAAGGTAATAACAAAATGTTTTTTAAGTATATCAGAAGCAGGAAGCCTGCTAAACAACCACTGGGGCCCCTTGATGATCGAAATACAAAAGGAGTGCTTAAAGACGATAAAGTCATTGCGGAGAAACTAAATGGATTCTTTGCTTCAGTCTTCACAGGTGAGGATGTTAGGGAGATTCCCAAACCTGAGCCGGCTTTTGTAGGTGACAAATCTGAGGAACTGTCACAGATTGAAGTGTCACTAGAGGAGGCTTCGGGGGGAGGGATAGCTCAGTGGTTTGAGCATTGGCTTGCTAAACCTAGGGTTGTGAGTTCAATCCTTGAGGGGGCCACTTAGGGATCTAGGGCAAAATCAGTACTTGGTCCTGCTAGAAAGAAGGGGGCTAGATTCAACAACATTTCAGGGTCCTTGCCAGTTCTAGGAGATGGGATATCTCCATTAATCTATTTATTTAATTGATAAACTTAACATTAACAAGTCACCAGGACCAGATGGCATTCACCCAAGAGTTCTGAAAGAACTCAAATGTGAAGTTGTGGAACTATTAACTAAGGTTTGTAACCTGTCCTTTAAATCGGCTTCTGTACCCAAAGACTGGAAATTAGCTAATTTAACACCAATATTTTAAAAGGGCTCTAGAGGTGATTCCGGCAATTACAGACCGGTAAGTCTAACGTTGGTACCAGGCAAATTAGTCAAAACAATAGTTAAGAATAAAATTGTCAGACACATAGAAAAACATAAACTGTTGAGCAATAGTCAACATGGTTTCTGTAAAGGGAAATCGTGTCTTACTAATCTATTAGAGTTCTTTGACGGGGTCAACAAACATGTTGACAAGGGGGATCCAATGGACATAGTGTACTTAGATTTCCAGAAAGCCTTTGACAAGGTCCCTCACCAAAGGCTCTTACGTAAATTAAGCTGCCATGGGATAAAAGGGAAGGTCCTTTCATGGATTGAGAACTGGTTAAAAGACCGGGAACAAAGGGTAGGAATTAATAGTAAATTCTCAGAATGGAGAGGGGTAACTAGTGGTGTTCCCCAAGGGTCAGTGCTCGGACCAATCCTATTCAACTTATTTATAAGTTATCTGGAGAAAGGAGTAAACAGTGAGGTGGCAAAGTTTGCAGATGATACTAAACTGCTCAAGATAGTTAAGACCAAAGCAGACTGTGATGAACTTCAAAAAGATCTCACAAAACTAAGTGATTGGGCAACAAAATGGCAAATGAAATTTAATGTGGATAAATGTAAAGTAATGCACATTGGAAAAAATAACCCCAACTATACATACAATATGACGGGGGCTAATTTAGCTACAACAGGTCAGGAAAAAGATCTTGGAGTCATAGTGGATAGTTCTCTGAAGATGTCCGCGCAGTGTGCAGAGGCGGTCAAAAAAGCAAACAGGATGTTAGGGATCATTAAAAAGGGGATTGTGGCAGGGTCAGACTACCCCACCTTAACCCGGAAGGAGTTAAGCCCCAGGGACTGGCAGCGGACGTCCCGCCTCCCTGGGCGGACTGGGCATGCTCCAAGTGCTATAGGAGTATAAAGGGAGGGAGACCAGCTCATTCTGGGCTGGAGCCCGTAGGAGTAGGACCTGCCGGGGAAGCTCCTGCGGCAGACCACCCACAGCCGTTGGCCGCACCGGGAAAAGATGCCATCCACGGCCCGCCGGCGCCCCGGCGGTTGGAGGAGACCCAGGGGTTGACCGAATCCACCAAGTACCAAGGAACCGACGACTCCTGGGAGACCCCAACGGAGAGCCTGGTAGGAAGGGATCCCAGGAGGGTGACAGAGTGGTACCTTCCCACCCCCCGGGGAAACTCAGCGTGTTTCGGTCGGAACCCCCCGCTGAGTTGGTGGAAAAGCACTACACTACTGTTAGGGCCCCGGGTCGGGGCCCCCCTATTGGGGCTGTCGCACCCCAATGACATAGACTCTGGCCGCTAGGCCACGCTACCCTCCACCCGAGGGTTGCTTCCTGGACTCTGGCTGATAGGCCCTACTGCCCTGTAGCCGAGGGCTGTGTTACAGACTCCCGCCGTCAGGTCGCGTCTCCTTGAGGAAAAGGGGACGTCATAGACTCTGGCCGCTAGGCCATACTGCCCTAGACTGAAGGGCTATTTGACAGACGGTGGCGGATAGTCCTCGCCGCTCGCAACCTTAGGGGCGTGGACCATCACAGGGATAGAGAATAAGACTGAGAATATATTATTGCCCTTATATAAATCGATGGTACGCCCACATCTCGAATACTGCGTACAGATGTGGTCTCCTCATCTAAAAAAAGATATACTGGCACTAGAAAAGGTTCAGAAAAGGGCAACTAAAATGATTAGGGGTTTGGAACGGATCCCATATGAGGAGAGATTAAAGAGGCTCGGACTCTTCAGCTTGGAAAAGAGGAGACTGAGGGGGGATATGATAGAGGTCTATAAAATCATGAGTGATGTGGAGAAAGTGGATAAGGAAAAGTTATTTACTTATTCCCATAATACAAGAACTAGGGGTCACCAAATGAAATTAATAGGCAGCAGATTTAAAACAAATACAAGGAAGTTCTTCACACAGCGCACAGTCAACTTGTGGAACTCCTTACTTGAGGAGGTTGTGAAGGCTAGGACTATAGCAGCATTTAAAAGAGAACTGGATAAATTCATGGTGGTTAAGTCCATTAATGGCTATTAGCCAGGATGGGTAAGGAATGGTGTCCCTAGCCTCTGTTTGTCAGAGGATGGAGATGGATGGCAGGAGAGAGATCACTTGATCATTCCTGTTGGTCCACTCCCTCTGGGGCTCCTGGCATTGGCCACTGTCGGTAGACAGGATACTGGGCTAGATGGACCTTTGGTCTGACCGGTACGGCTGTTCTTATGTATACAAAATTAATAATTTCCTCTTGGGCTTTTCCATGGAGCTCTCACCATAGTGTCTGAATATTTCACAAATATTAATAAATCTGTGTCTCTTGTCCCAGTTTTACAGCTGGAAACCTGAAGAACAGAGGCATTAAGGCTAAAATTGTCAGTACCCACTAATTTTGGCTTCCGAACTTGAAACAGTGAGGGATTTTTCAGCGTACTTAGCATTTTTAGAGCATTTTATAATAGTGCGGTAGTTAAGGTGTATAGTTAAACTAGCTGTGTGTGACTAGCTGACAGTTTAAAAGCTGATTTTTTTTCAAGAGCTTTAAAATCTACATTCTGGCTGAGGTCGTCTTGAAAATTTCTGGCTTGTCTACTCAGAGATTTTTCCAGATATACCAATATTATTAAACTGGTATCATTAAACCACTATATTTATATCAGTATCATCTCCCTGTGTTGACACTCTTGTGGATCTCTAAGAATGGCTTTTTCTGGTTTAGCTTAAATCACGTCCCAAGCGACATAAGCCAAACAGTGAAAAGGCTCTTATATCAGAATTTGTGTATATACACTTCTACCTTGATATAACGCTGTCCTCGGGAGCCAAAAAATCTTACTGCGTTATAGGTGAAACCGCGTTATATTGAACTTGCTTTGATCCACTGGAGTGCACAGCCCCGCTCCCCTGGAGCACTGCTTTACCGCATTATATCCGAATTTGTGTTATATCGAGTCGTGTTATATTGGGGTAGAGGTGTACCAGTATAACTATAGTGCTTTAAATTCACACCTTAGTTTATACCGATACAACTTCCCTGTGTAGACAAGCCCTTAATCATATCTCAAGTCTGCTTATTACAGGGCAGCCCTGGCTGGAACATGCTTACAGTATATCCCCTTTGGCTTATGCCAGATCCAGGGGGCAGAGTTAAGGTTGTGGGGCAGGGCTAGTATATACCTTCACTCTGCCCCTTGGAGCTGGCATGAGCCACTGGAGACATACTGTAAGTAGGTTTCAACTAGTAAGTATGTTTCTCCTTACTTCCTTACCAATTCCAGCTGGCTATCCACACCAGGAATTCTATAATAAAGCGCTTTTGAGATCTACTGAGGAAAGTGTAATATAAGAGTCAGGTATTTTTATAGGTAATAGTATAATACCAATAACCGTTTTTCAAACAAAATCAATGATTGACACCTTTTGAAAACTGTTTGCTTATTCATCTGAGGGTTTTCTCCTGGGCCCATCACCGCAGTCTTCAAGGGCTTAGAATGAGTGATAACAAATGTTTCACATGCATTGCAGTTTTCCTAGTACTTTAAGTGTATCATTTCCCATTCAGGGGGACCCAGTGAAACATACATGCATCTACATATTGGTGAGGAGTAAAAAGTCTGTAAAGTATGCCCCAAAGCCCCCTGAATTCAAAGAAAAGGGTATTCGTGAGTTATTAAAATGGGCACTTCTGACCTTTGTAACAAACACTTCTTAATTGCTTTTATTTTGCTGACTAGGCTTCACATTCAGGGGTTCTGCTGGTCAATGCCCAATTAGTGCTCACATAAATCACAGAGCCATGTAACTAATGGGAATGAACCTGACGTTCTTGGGATCCAGGCCCGGTGAATTGGAGACAGGCCCTGGGGGACTCTATTCCTCTTCCATCTTTCTCCATTTTGCTGAGGTGTTTGCAAGCCATTCAATAATATTCGACCATCAGGCGCTCATCAACCTTCCCTTTCCGTCTCTTTAATGCCTGCTGCGGTCATTAACGATGCAGTCAGCAAGGCCGAGAGGGCCTGAGTATGTCAGCAGTTAATTAGTCCTCACGCTACACAAAGTTACTTGTTAAGTAATGGAGCTGCATCGAGTCTTCTGTGCAGACAGGACAGCCTGGCACCATTGCGTATGTTCGGTTTGGATGTACACCTTATAAAATGTCTGCTCCACTGGCTTTCAGTTCATCTCTGAGGAAATCACTGTTACATAGATAAGGACAAATACTAGGTAATGTTTACAAGAACCACAAATTAAAACGGGAGATAATATATGGTCCTTTATTTAGCTAGACACTACTGCTATTATATATATTACTGTAGCACTTAGAGGCCCCAGCTAAGCTCAGGGCTGCATTGCACTAGGTGTGTACAGACACTCAGCCCTGGTCTACACTAGCAGGGGGTGGGGAGAGGAGTATCGATATAAGTTATGCAACTTCAGCTACATGAATAATGTAGCTGAAGTCAACGTACTTAGAGCGGCTTACTGTGACGTCTTCACCACGGTGAGTCGACTGCTGTCACTCCCCCGTCGACTCTGCCTGTTCCTCTCGTGGCGCTGGAGTATAGGAGTTGACGGGAGAGCACTCGGCGGTTGATTTATCGTGTCTAAACTAGACGAGATAAATAGAGCCCCGCTGGATCATTCGCTGCCTGCCGATCCTGCGGGTAGTGTAGACATACCCATTGTAAGTGACTGTCCCTGCCCTGAAGATCTTGCAACCTAAATCAACGAGAGAGGCAGGTGGAGAAAAGGAATGTTCATTATCCACATTTTACAGATCAAACCCACAGAGATTTCTAGACTTACCTGGACTCACAGAGGAATTGTGGGTGAATTGGGAATAGAATCCAAGGTCCTGAATCCCAGGTCAGCCAAAACAGGTTCTTTCCTCTCTGCTCTGTATTTGATGTTATGTCCATTCATAAGATTTTACACTGTTCCGTTTATTTTATGTCCATTAATAATAACCCATTCCCAATACATGCTTTGTGGCTCATCTTCTCCCCCCAATCTCACCTCCCCATATACTCTGAAGCAGTGTCAGTGAAGATCACATCAGAATAAGATGTGATGTAAACACTTGCCTTTGTGGTATATCCAATGCCAGCATAGCTCATAGACTCACAGATTCCAAGGTCAAAAGGATCATAGAATCATAGAATATCAGGGTTGGAAGAGACCTCAGGAGGTCATCTAGTCCAATCCCCTGCTCAAAGCAGGACCAATTCCCAACTAAATCATCCCAGCCAGGGCTTTGTCAAGCCTGACCTTAAAAACCTCTAAGGATGGAGATTCCACCCCATCCCTAGGGAACCCATTCCAGTGCTTCACCACCCTCCTAGTGAAATAGTATTTCCTAATATCCAACCTAGACCTCCCCCACTGCAACTTGAGAGAGCATCCTGACCATCACCTCCCTCACATCACAGGCCACAGAACCTCACCCACCCAGTCCTGTAATAGACCCAATACCTCTGGCTAACTGTTCTGGCATGATTCCTGCTATGAAGGCTGAGGCAGGAGAAAAAGAAAAAAGTTGCTGACAATGTGAAGCACATTTCATTTAAAGAAAACAAATTCAAAATCATTGTTGTGTCCTTCTGAGTCTGAATGGCTATTTCTAAGGCTATAATTTTAGACTCTTCAAGTGTAACCTGTAGAGGTAGAGCTGTTATGTTCCCTTTTTGTCTCACCATAACCTTTTCTATTCCAGCTTTTTGCATTCCACAGATGTATCCTGTGGTTGTAGTACAGGGCTACTTGCTGACTATAAAAATGCTGGTCTCTAAAAAGCTCCTCAAAGACTTTAGCCACATAACTCCAGAGCAAGAAGGTTGAAAGGAGAGTGAAAAATATAGCAGGACACAATGCGAAAGCACATCACATCCGAGTTCGAGTGCATATCAGTTCTGATACAATGCTCATCACAATAGTGCCTGAGATCCTTCCAGTAGTGAATGAAGCAATGTGATTCTAAAGTTGCACTACATATAGGGAGGGCCTTTGGGTGAATAACTGATTTTCCAGTTCAGTGTCACTTCCAAAAAAAATCAGAAAAAATAATTATCGGTGTGGGTCTAACCAAATCTGAATTTTTGATGAATCAAAAGAAGTCCATGGGGGGTTGATTTCTATCTGGGGATTTAAACCTGCATTTCCTACCTCCTAGGTGAGTACCCTAGCCCCTGGACTACAATTTACAAGTGTAGCAGGTGAACACCCCACTCTAGCCCTGAAGGGGTTTGAAAAGCCCTGCAGAGAGCTGGGGCTGCGGAAGGGAGCAAAACACCAGCTGATTGGCGGAAGTGGCTGCAGCTGGGGCCACGCCCCAAACTGAGCAACTAGGCCTTATAAGAAGGCCAGGGAAGCCAGACAAAGCAGTCTTTCTCTGACTGGAGAGGGAGACAGGCTTGGCTGCTGGGGAACTCACCTGGGGACCCAGAGTGAGGTAGGGATGGGGAAAGGCCTTAGGAGTGGGGAAGCCCTAGGCCAGCAACTCCCCAGGTTGCAGGGCCTAGTTCTAGGCCTATCTAGGCATTGGGCTTGCAGAGGGGTAGCCTGGTGTAGGCAAAGGCAACAGGTCCAAACCCCCCTTTGCCAGTGGTGAATGGTGTGTATGTTGCAGTCTGCCCCAGTGAGTGGGGGCTAGATGGTGACTGGCAGTAGCCATATTCTGAGGTGAAGTGGGGATAGTGGGTGGGGGTTCCCCTAGGAGGGGGAGACCCAGAATTGTGGGGGTACTACCAGAGGGCAGCACCCAGTTAAAGGGGCACTGGGGTCCTGGGAGGGACATGGGGGGCCAGCAATGGTGGTGAGACATGGGCCTGAAGAGGGCGCTCTGGAAGCTGGAGAGCTAATTCCTGGAAGTAATCAGCAGGAGGCGCTGCTGGGTGAGTCTGTACCCTGTTACAACAAGGCTTTGTTGGGAGGGCAGGGCTGGTAGCAGCAACTCCTCTGCTCCTCTGTCTGTGGCTGTTTTGTGAATGGCCAACATGAGACCCTTTTAGTTATGGTGAGTAGGTCATTCTACATCATCACCTTCTTTAATTTCCCCTAATGGATTACCCATCATTTTATAAGCTTATTAAAAAAGCAGAACTGCACTTTATCCTTTGATTCACAGAATCGCTAATGACAAAGGGAGTAAACGCATATACAGTAAAAGCTGTTTTATTCAACACTTCACCAATCGGAAAACTCTCTAAGTGGCATGTCTGGTCTTCCTTGGAATTCCAATGTGGGGCCAGCAGGGTGCTGGGGAGGAGGTGCGGGCTCTGAGAGGGAGTTTTGGTGTTGGAGGGGGGTTGGGGCATGGGAGGGAATGTGGGGTGCTGGATCCAGGAGCCACTCACCTCAGGCAACTCCCCGTAAGTAGTGACCTGTCCCCGCTACTCCTAGGTGGAGGTGCGGCTGGCAGCTCTGCATGCTGCCCCTGCTGCGCCCCCCCCGAGCACTAGCCCCCCTTGGCTGGGAACCACAGCCGCCTGGGAGCAGCCGGGACAGGTCGGCGCTTGTGGGGAGCCATCCTGGATCCAGCACCCTGTACTCCCTCCCGTGCCCCAGCCCGCTGCCCCAAACCCCCTCCCACACCCAAACTCCATCCCAGAGCCCACGCCATGCATCCTCTTCCATACCCACTCCCTTCCTCTTTGTTAACGGGCATTTTTCACATACTGGCATCCCCATTCCCTCAGCATGCCTCTAAAACAGCTTTTACTGTAATTCTTGCTCGATGCGGTGGGATATATGCACACTGCTAAAAAATACAAAATACTAAAAATGGTAATGACGTGCCAGGTGACCACTGCCTCTTAATGCAGTAGTACCAGGTAGAGAGAATGAAACAAAAGACTTAAAGAAACTGAGGGTTTTTTAAAGAAATGCAATTAGCGTACAATAAAGATGGATTAAGTGGAGGTGACACCATTGGAATCGCTAGACCCATTGACAAAATGCAGCCTGAAGTGAATCCTGGTTTAGTACTTTAGTACTACAAAGAACCTTATCCATCAAGCAGTGAATGTCACTAATCTACATTACCGTACCCTTCAAAACATTGTTAGAAGGTTTTTGTCTCCAGGTAATTTGTAGCTTTCATCCTGTGATGGTGTATTTCACAAATGTTATCATTCCAGACAATTCAAAGCTACCTAGAGTCCCCCACACACAGCTCTGAAAACAAGAAACTGTAAACCTCAGGGAACTAGCAAAAGATTAGCCATGAGATAGAGCCACACATTTCAGAGCCAGATTAAGATCCAACTGCCCCGTTTTGGAGGCGTGTTCATATCTGAACTTCTGGCTGAGCTCTGTCTATAAAGAGCCTAGCAGTAAAGTTCCAGTCTGAATCTGAAGTTCTCCATGTTTCTGAAGGATGAGGATTCACATCCAGTGTTTTGTTTTGGGCTCCGCACACAGGGATGATACATGATGGGTATGCCTCTGGGGCTTAATATGTGCTGCTGGGCGGTGTTGTGGTCCTGTGATATTCAAGAGGTCAAACCTGACAATCTAGTGGTCCTTTTTGGCCTTATAATCTATGACTATGGCCTGTCAATACCTTTACCACATATACCTGGAAGGATATCTACATGACTGACTTAATGCTACCCCTTTATTTTCATACTAAATACATTACACAGAAATTACTCTGCAATTATACCATTTTGATACATATGCCTAACACAAAATCCTAGAATCAGAAGGTTAATTACATGAGTTACACTTCCTAATTACACTATAATTGCTATCTGATTACAATCACTATATTATCAATAGTAAACGAACTGGGAGATAAAAAGCTTAGTCAAACAAATCAGTAAATACAGAACACTAGATTTCCCCCCCCCCCAAATATTATAGGAAAGCAAATAATGTATTAGACATACTTTGCCACTGTGTATGTGAACACTTAGGACTTTCTTAGATCTATTTGAAATTATTCATTGAATCTACTTTAGTTCTTGGCTTGTCAACTGCTCACAATGAGTTCGCTGCAAGTATTCAGTATTTGAAAATCAAGTTATGCCAATTGGACACCTACATCACATGATACTGGTTTTGTTCCTTGACTGGAAGCACATAACCCTTAAACTTGAATTAGGTTTCTGATGTGAATATCTGTGGTTTCAAATTCAAAATTCATTTTCTGCAAATATTTCTGAATATTCACTTTAAATTGCTGTTCCCATGACTGACACTTTTCAGTAAATCATTTTCCTGCATCCATAAAAACCTTTGGCTTCATATTTAAGTGATCATCGGAGTTTTCAGTTTGGATATGACACAGTTAAAGCTGAAGAGAATGCTAGTAGATTTCCTCTTTCAGGTTATATGATTCCTTGTCAAAACAGGCCAAGCCAGGTGTCCTACAAAGCTTAGCTGGATTCACCAAATCACCAGCTATGGAATTAGGATATTCTGTTAAAGATTTTCTTGAGTTCTCCTTGCGGGTTTCTCTACTGAAATCATTGTGAAAGAAGGAAAGACCGAATTCAAGTCCCATATCTGTGTGCAAGAATATCTGGATTAGATCTACTGGGTTGTCTGTTTTGAGGCCAAGTAATGGGATGATGCTAAATATCCAGGAAAAATTATTCAGTGTGGCAGGAAATAAGGTGGAAATACTTGATGTGGATTGGAGGTTTTACTTATTCGGACCAAATGGAGAGAGGATCAGAGGGGAGCAATCCCAAAGCTGAAGATTCCCCTAGCGTGATGGCATCACTGGGTGATCTAGAGATGTTGTAGCCAACTCATACACCATCCCCATCTCACAGCCCAGGGGGGATGCTGTGAGCATTACTGGAAGAGAAGGGGCAGAGCTGGAGCATCGTGGTGATCTGGTAATGCCAAACTAACCTAAAGCCCTTTAGGGAACATAACCAGACGGGCCTAGTTTAGATCAGCTTTAAACTACGGACTCAACCAGCCCTTGGCCTGGGGCGTGGAGAGAGGCAGTTAGCTCTTTTGGCGTTCCGCCCCTCACGTTCATCTCGGCTACACATGTACTCGTGTGTGCTCATGTCTGCCATGCAGCACTTCTAGCGGACCAAACTAATACAGCCAGGGGGAGCACTTGAAGCAGAAAACACAGAATAATATTCATAATAGAATGAATGATTGAGTGAATATGGACCAAGTAATACCAACCTCCGAACCGTTGCTGGACACTGACCTTTGAATGTGCCCACTCCCTCCACCTAGCTTCGCAGACTTTCAAGATTCTGTGGTCTCCCATCTTATTTTTCAAAGCTGTTTAGATCCTGAGATCAGAAGGGATCACTGATCATTTAGTCTTACCTCCTGTATAACATGGGCCAGAGAACGGCCCCAACGTAATTCCTACAGCAGATCTTTTAGAAAAAGATCTGATCTGGATTTAAAAATTACCAGTGATGAGACTCCATTGTTCCAAAAGCTAATTACTCTCCCTGTTAAAAATGTATACTTTATTTCCAGTCTGAATTAGTCTAGCTTCAATATGTTACACCTTTCTCTATTAGATTGATGAGCCCATTATTATCTATTCGTTCTCCATAGATACTTAGAGACTGATCAAGTCACCCCTTAATCTTCTTTGTTCAACTAAACAGATGAGCTCCTTGAGTCAATCACTGTATGGCAGGTTTTCTAATCCTTTAATCCATTCTCTTGACTCTTCTCTGAACCCTCTGCAGTTTACAAACCTCCTTCTTGAATTGTGGACACAGTTTTCTAGCTGCAGTTGCACCAGTGCCAAATACAGCAGGAAATAACCCCTCTACTCCTATGTGAGGTTCCTTGTTTATGCATCGCAGGATTGTATTAGCTCTATTGGCCACAGTGTCATTCTGGGAGCTCATGTTCAGCTGATTATCCAACATGACTCCCAAATCTTTTTCAGAGTCTCGGCTTCCCTGACCAACCTGATAGTTATCTCATCATAGAAGGCAGTCTCTGTGGATATGGGGAAAGTGGTGGACATGATATATCTTGACTTTAGTAAAGGTTTTGATACAGTCTTCCACAGTATTTTTGCCAGCAAGTTTAAAAAAAGGTATGGATTGGATGAATGGACAATAAGGTGGATAGAAAGCTGGCTAGATCATCGGGCTAAATGGGTAGTGATCAATGGCTCAATGTCTAGTTGGTAGCCAGTATCAAGCGGATACCTAAGGGTCGGTCCTGGGGCCAGTTTTGTTCAACATCTTTATTAATGAACTGGATGATGGGATGGATTGCACTTGCAGAAAATTTGCAGATGACACTAAGCTGGGGGGAGAAGTAGATACGCTGGAGGGTAGGGATAGGGTCCAGAGTGACCTAGACAAGGAGGATTGGGTCAAAAGAAATCTGAGGTTCAACAAGGACAAGTGCAGGTCTAGGTTGGATATTAGGAAAAACTTTTTCACTAGGAGGGTGGTGAAGCACTGGAATGGGTTACCTAGGGAGGTGGTGGAATCTCCATCCTTAGAGGTTTTTAAGGCCCAGCTTGACAAAGCCCTGGCTGGGATGATTTAGTTGGGTTTGGTCCTACTTTGAGCAGAGGGTTGGACTAGATGACCTCCTGAGGTCTCTTCCAACCCTGATATTCTATGATTCCCAGGATGGAAACCCCCAACCTGTAAGTATGGCCTGCATTCTTTGTTCCTAGATGTATATGTTTACATTTAGCCATAGTGAAATTCATATTGTTTTCTAAGCCACCCTGATCCAGATCAATCTGCATTAGTGACCTGTCCTCTTCATTATTTATCAGTCCCCCAAATTTTATGTGATCTACAAACTTTAGCAGTGGTGATTTTGTTTTCTTTCAGGTACTTATAAACATGTTAAATAGCATAGGGCCAAGAACCTATCCGTTCAGGTTCCACTGGAAACACACCTACTCTATGATGATTCTCCATTGACAATTACATTTTCAGATCTGTTAGCCAGTTTTTAATTAATTTAATGTGTGGCATGTTAATTTTGTATCATTCTAGTTTTTAATCAAAATGTGGTGTGGTACCAAGTCAATGCCCTAGAGAGGTCTAAGTTTATCACATCAATACTATTATCTTTATCAACCAAACCTGTAATTTCATCAAAAAAATGTATCCAGTTATTATGATAGGATGTATTTTCTATAAGCTCATGTTGATTTGAATTATTTATGTTACTCTCCTTTAGTTCTTTATTAATAGAGTCCCATATCAGCCTCTCCATTATCTTGCCAGGGATCAATGCCAGGCTGACCAGCCTATAATTTCTTGGGTCACTCTGTTTACCTTTTGTAAAAATTGGCACAACGTTAGTTTTGGGTTTTTTTTTTTCTCTCCAGTCTTCTGGAACTTCCCCAGTGCTCCAAATCTTTTTGAAAATCAATATTAATAATCCAGCAACCCCTCAGCCAGCTCTTTTAAAACTCTTGGATGCAAGTTCTCTGGACCTCATGATCTAAAAATGTCTAACTTTAGTAGCTTCTCTTTAACGTCCTCCAGAGATACTAGTGGAATGGAAAGAGTACTACCATCACCATATGATGAGACTATATCATCTGTTTGTAGCTTGTTGAGGAAGGAGACTTATGTTTCCAAAGGGAGTCCCAGCAGCCACATGACCCTTTTCCTCTAGAGATGGATGATCTCCTACTCTAATTTCTGGCTCCCTCAGCAGGGAGCCCTTGAGGATTTGGTTCTCTACACTCCCTTCTCCCCTGATTTCCCTGAAGACCGCTTACTTTTAATGAGGAGTACTTTAATGAAAACTACTTTTCATGCAGTTGACTCCTCTCTGGCCGTGTGTATGCATCTCTGTGCGGCATGTAAATTAACAGGAACCACCAGCCTTCACAAAAAAAACAGCATCTAGGGGCTTGCTAGGGAAAAGTAGGCAGCAAATACCTCTAGCCTTCATTGCACAGAAGGCTAGTCAAGGCCATTCAATCCCCAAAGCATTTATTTCCAGGGTGAAAGCTGTGGATGCTCTGTGACTGTTACCAGTGCAGGATACAGATGCTAACACCGGTTGCAAAAAAAACTTGACGCAAGAAGTTACAAGCAGGGAAATTACTTGCTGTAATTCTTTCCAGCTTGAAATGACCTATAACTGTAGAAGGCACTAAATATTTATTCATTTCCCTGTAGAATAGTCTGTTGCTTTCACAGCACTGACCAGCAAGTCTAGTAGTACCTTAAATCATCCATAAACTGATTAATATACTGTAGCTCCAAACCAACAGATGGATAATGAACGTTTCACTCTCGATGTCATGCGTCAATCTCGAGATACTATATAGTATTAAAACAGCCATATTCTTAATTCAAAAGTAAAGAAATCCAAGCGGATCAAATGCATACTAAAATGCCCCTTGAAAATCAGATTCACTGAAATCACTTTGAGCTCCTGATGAGATAAAATTGCTTATATGGACAGGAAATGAAGCCCTGCATCAGAAATCCCTTCTTGCCCTTGGCTAGGCTCAAATAAAACTAGCTCTCTGATATAAACAGCAACAAATCAACTAGCCACAAGAATTAGGCTTGCTGCATAGGCCTAATGAAACTTAAGCAAACTCTGAAATTATTTAGTTGTGTGCGCAAGGAAAGCTATTTACATTGATTTTATATAGTACTTTATTCTACCTGAATGAGATTTACTTGTATGCACAAACTCATATTTATCTCTGTTCATTAATTCCAGTAGCCCTTTGTAGAGGTAGAAAGCAGGAGAAACCTGAAAATCAGTAATGGTGAAAGATCTATGGGTGATAGTTCCAGCAAACTAGACAGTCACTGTTCCGAAGGACTAGAAGGTGGCAAATGTTCTGCCTATATGTAAAAAGACTCTAGGGGTAATCCAAGGAAGTATAGACCAATGAGTCTTACAGCTGTACCTGGCAAGTTGGTTGAAATGAAAATAAATACCAAAATACATAGCCCCTGTGAGGACACTATGATATAGTGTCTAACAAGCATAGTTTCGTCAAGGGAAAATTATGTCTCACTAATCCTTCAGGATTCTTTAAACACATCAATAAAGTGGAGAATAAAAGACAACACTCAGATGTTATTTATTTGGATTTCCAAAATGTCTTTGGCAAGGTCCCATACAAGACATAAAAAAGGTTAAAGTCATTGGGCGAAATGCAACGTATTGTCATGGATGAAAATAACAATGGGTGCCTCAAGATTCTGTATTAGGACAGGACACATGTTGTTGTTTCATATATTTGTTAATGATCTGGAAACAGGGATGAGCAGTGACGTAGCCAAATTTGCAGATATCACAAGTTATTGAAGATCAGTAATTAATCTGTGGAACTCCCTGCCACAGGAAGTCATTGAGGCCAAGAATTTGAGAAGGGTCAAAAAGAGTCTGGACATATAGATACCATGAATATCCAGGGTTTTAATAATGATTATAAGAATTTGGTGACAGGGATAATAAACCTCATGCTTCAAGGTTTGAGTCAATCTCTAACAATTAACGATCAGGACAGATTATCCCATATCTGTCTCTACAGGTTTGTACACCTTCCCCTAAAGCATCAGGTACTGGGGATACAGGGCTGGAAGATCTCGGGGCTGATGTAGTCCAGCAGTTCTTAGGCGTAAGTTTGCAATGTGATATGGCACGCAAACAGCCTGTGCGCTTCAAACATAGAACCACCAGCCTCAGAGCAGGAAGATCACAGTTCTTCTCAATATGTTTCTCATTTGACTGCACGGGGCATATTGTATTCAGTATTTTTTTTTAAGATATTAGTTCCAGGCCCTGTATTTCCTGACTGATCCTCACAAACCAGAGTGAGTACAGGGAAGAGCAATAAAAATTGAAGTATCGGAGGGGTAGCTGTGTTAGTCTGTATCCACAGAAACAATGCTATTTATGCCTGCGTCTGTAACTTTCACTCCATGCAGCTGAAGAAGGAGGTTTTTTGCCCACAATAGCTTATGCCTAAATAAATCTGTTAGCCTTTAAGGTGCCACGGGACTCCTTAATTTTTTTTCAGACACAAAAGAGATCAAGGTGCTGGCTGGAATGACCTGTATGGACAGAGGAATAGAGTTTAAGATGAATAGTTTGGTTTAAAAAAGGCTACTAAGAAGGGGGTGCAGGTGGGGGATGACTGTCTACACCTTTTCCAAGAGTGTCTCAGGGGTAACATATACCCTGCACTAGCATGGAAGGGATTAAGGAGCTGCTTCAGGGTGGAGTGGTCCTGCCCTACTGCACCTGCAAAACATGCCACGACAGGAGGAGGAGTTAGAAGGAGGCAAGTCTGGAAAGATGGGGGCAACCCTGGAAGGGGGACAGGCTGCTGAGTTTCTCCAGCTCTGGAGAAGGGGCTGACAGCCAGCAGAGCCCTTGCCCTCGCAGCAGGAGGATGCAGGACCCAGGAGTTGAAGGGGACAGTAACGGAGGCCGGACAGGAGCCCAGCGAGCTCTGAGGTGGACACTGCTAGTCCCAGGCCCCTCTGCAATAAGAGAGGCTGAGAGCCTGGAGGGAGCCGCTTGCGGCTTTTTCTGTACCTTTCTTTAGTTTAACCCCTAGGGGCTGTTGGTAGCTCACCAGGGACACAAAGAGGGACAACACATTTGAAAGGCCCTGGCGGGAGGTGACCGCCAGCCCACTAGAGAGATTTCCTATAGCACCCGCTGGCATGGGGGTGAAGTAAATGGACTCATGTGCGTGCACCCCCCACGTAACCTAAAAGCAGAGCCCTGCCACAGACCGATTCGTGAGAAGTGGTCCATGGGGTAGGACGAGGAGCAATGGTATGTAATTAAGGAAGGAAATCTGCTGTGAACATCACAAGAAAAGTGAGAAGGGTCAGACTGGAAATGGGGTGAGTTCCATTGCTTGGGACATTTAAAACTAGACTGAATAAAATGTCTTGAGGGAAACCAATCCTGGACTGGGAGGGAGAAAGATGGGATGACTTGTGTGTGTTCCCCCCCCCCCCATCTGGGCCAGCTGATGTCAATTAGCAAAGCCCCACTGACATCAATGCGGCTCTACCAATATACACTCTTGAGGACTGGACCTACTCTCATTTGTGGTGCTCTGATTTATAAACAGGCACATTACCGGAGAATATCTCTCTTCCTGCAAACATACAGCAAGCCCCTGTCTTCACAATTTTTCTAACCAGGGAAATAGGAAGTGCCCTTTGAGAACGTGTGATGGGGTATCTATTCCCTACCAGCCTCAAAAGGATGAACAATGCTGAAAAGGGGGCCACTTAACTTAAAAGGCTGAACTGAGGGAGACCCAGAAACCCAGCTGAGAAGAAACGGGAGGGGCTGGTAAGAAGACAGGATGTTGGCAGCAGAAAGGGGCTGCAGGGAAGTAGTCTGCAGTCACTCCCTGGGAGAAGGTGGCTGTGTTTGGGGTGACAGTGCCAGGTAACCTGTAGTTACTACCTGGGAGGAGGGAGTTTGGGCTGGTACACCCAGAGCTGGGGGGAGCAGAAGATAGAGCTGAGAAGTAGGAAGATGTAGGAAGGAGTCCAGGAGAAAAGCAACATGGTCTGAGAAGGCCACTGTTGCTAGAGATAGGATCACTGGACGGGAACCCAGAGGAGAGGGTGGGTCCGGCTTCTGCTGCCAGCCAGACATGGGCAGGGCAGGGAAGGGAAGACTGCTGTTTTATATAGAGGGACTTTGATACCCTGGAAGGGAAGGAATATAGTGACCTGGCCAGAGGGCTGAGTCAGGAAGGAGCACCCCAGTCCCAGAGGAGGAGAGAGGGCCTGGGGAGGGGAACCGACAGAACAGGGCATCAAACCTGCGAGGAGCTAAACCTCAGCAACTCGGGGGAGGCACTTTAGCGGTGAGTAGACCCTGTGACAAGAACGAAGCATGGGACAGAGTTCAGACCTCCAGTGATCTTTGTCTATTTGACTATATTTCCAGATTTTAATAGGATTCTCTTTCTAAGGAGCAGGATAGCAGCCGAGAAATAAAAGGAACATTTTTTTCTTCTGAGAAGAGTGGGAGAAATGATGTAATAAAACAGTTTTAATACGTGGGGCAGGGGGAGTACATCAACAGTGTGTTGTGCAGATTTTGGGTGCAGCTCTGGCTCTCTATCTCTGCCATTTCCCCACCTATTTGGTCGCATAGCATCAGATTATCCTACCCCAGACCCAGGGAGGTCCTGCGCAGCTGCACGTGGTGGCCTACTTCTCCTTACTCCACTCTATTGCTACTTGGCAACAGGGAACACTCTAGCTCAGGGGTCGGCAACCTTTCAGAAGTGGTGTGTCAAGTCTTCATTTATTCACTTTAATTGAAGGTTTCGTGTGCCAGTCATACATTTTAAAGTTTTTTAGACGGTCTCTCTCTATAAGTCTATATATAATATAACTAAACTACTGTTGTATGTAAAGTAAACAAGATTTTCAAAATGTTTAAGAAGCTTCATTTAAAATTAAATTAAAATGCTGATCTTACGCTGCCAGCCTGGGGTTCTGTTCACCTAGGCTGGCAGTGGGCTGAGTGGGGCCTGCGGCTGGGACGCCGGCTGGCAAGGGGCCTGGGCCGGGACCCCAGACCTGGGGAGGGGGGTTCAGGGATCAGGACAGAGGGCAGTGGGGATGTGGGGGAGTTCATGGGTCAGGGCAGAGGGGTGGGGGGAGTTCAGGGCAGAAGGCTGGGTGTGTGTGGGGGTGTTCAGGCGTCAGGGCAGAAGGATGGGGACCACAGCAGGCAACAGCGTGCCACTCAAAATCAGCTTGCGTGCCGTGTTTGGCACGCGTGCCTTAGGTTGCCAACCCCTGCTCTGGCTCCAAGTGGGCATTTCTGGCTCTTTATATCCAGACACAGCAGATGCGGGTGGGTATTCCAGGCTGGAGTCCCGTTTAATCTCTCTTTGTTTCTTTATGTCTGTCACTATTTGGGACATATCCTCATCTGGCATAAGTTAGCATAGGTGAGAGAGACTTCACCGGAGCGATGCCGATTTATACCAGCTGGGGATCTGGCCCTGTGTCTTCAGTTCCTAGGAAGATCAGATAACAAAAATTAATAATAACTGTGTTCCCATCCCGATTGGGGCAGCGGGGAACTCGTCAGGCCATAACTAGAAAGGGCCTTTTACATTTTACAGGGAACATTCCACTAGCAGGTCCAAGGGATGAAAAGAAGGTTCCTTGTGAGATCAAAAATTCCCAAACAAAAGGATTGCTCTCTCTTTCTGGCTCACGGTCAGTAAGGAAATAAGGCTCAGCAGAATGTGAATTATGTAAGCAGTGACCTATATTGTCTGTGCTCAGAGCAGCACTGATGAGAAGTCTGTACTGACAGCTGCACACAGAGGCAAACGAGCAGACTGCAGAGATTCTCAAAAGGAACTAGCCCCAGTGCGCAGCAGAAGGGGCTTCTAGGGTACTTGGCCTCCAGTCTGGCGGAGGCCACGAGTGAGGAGACGGAATTGAAACCCCTGTTGACAATCAACCAGGAATGGATTTAGAACCCCTGCTTCAGAGATCATCAGCACCTCCAGGCCCCTCATCGACCACCCAGAACAGTTCTCCAATTCAGGACGCTGTGTGCCCTGTATTAAACACCTGGGGCGAAACCCTTGACCCAGTGAAATTAACAGGAGTTTTGCCTTTGGCTTCAGTGCGATCAGGATTTCACTCCTTGAGTTCAGATGCTGTTGTTATGTGTTAGCAGTTTGGATAGGATGAGCCAGATCGTCAGCGGATGAAAATCAGCATAGTCCCATTGAAATCACTGGATCTATGCTGATTTGCATGAGCTGATGTTCTGGTTCCGTGTTTTTAGTTTCTCCCAAGTCTTTTAAAGTAAAGAATGGCAATTGGGATCTGATTTATGGGTGGATGATTAGGACAGAGGTTGATTGATCACCTTTCTGCAGTGGCCCGAGACAGTAAGAAAGCGCTAGGTTCCTTACCTGAGAGTAAATCTTTATTATGCATAATTTAGTCTCTCTCTCTCTCTCCTTTGTTTTTAATCCAGTAGGGAAGTCTTTTTTAGTTATTGTCTCATAAGGACCAGAGCTGTAAACATTATATCCCTTAAACAGCACCATTGCCTAGAACTTTATCAGGAATCAAATCAAATTACAAGATGAAACATTGATGTGATATGGGATTAGGCAAGAAGCCATTGTGTTTTCAAACTCCCACTGCCCATTCTTCTCTTCATTTTTTATTTACAGTCTCAAAGGGCAGAGGTGGGAGGGGATCTGGGAAATGCTAGTGGAAATGGAGGTGCACACCCACATTTAAGATTATTTTTTTTTAATTTTAATGTGATAGAGCTTGGCTAAAAATAACCCAACCCACTATGTAGCTGATATATTACTACATTTTAAAGAGACAGACAGCTTTCCGGATTAGTAAGGAAAAACAAACACACTGGAATGTCTATATCCATTCAGCACTGCCAGAAGCCAAAATCATTACAATCTATAGGTCTAGGTAATGTTAATTACTAATCGTGTGGTTAGTTCCTGTGCACAGGAGTCTACACATCACCCAAATCATCATGAGAATTCTACCCCACGTTGGGAGTCTAAGCAGAGAGGCCAAAACTTGAATGGGTAAGTAGGCAGGGCTTCCCCTTTCCCTAGTGCTGGCCTTTCAGAGTCAGGTTCACCAATAAGGTAGAGAGGTTATTTTACCTCTGTATTTGTCATTGGTGCAGCCATTGCTGGAATACTGTATCCAGTTCTGGTGTCCACACTTCAAGAAAAAATTTGATAAATAGGAGAGGGGTCAGAAGGGCCATAAGAATGATTAAAGGGTTAGAAAACTGCCTCCTAGTGACACTCACTCTATTTAGCGTGAAAAAGAGATGGTTAAGGGGTGACTCGATTACCATCTTTAAATACCTGCACAAGAAACAAATATTTAATAATGGGCTCTTCAATCTAGCAGCGAAAGGTATAACATGATACAATGACTGGAAGTTGAAGCTAGACCGATTCAGTCTGGATATAAGGTGTAAATTTTCAACAAGTGAGAATAATGAACCATTGGAACAATTTACCAAGGTTCGTGGTGGATTCTCCATCACTGACCATTTTTAAATCGAGTTTGGAAGGTTTTCTAAAAGATCTGCACTAGGAATTATTTTGGGGAATATTGGCCTGTGTTATACAGATTGGATGATTCAAATGGTCCCTTCTGGCCTTGGAGTCCATCCATCTGGGATTATAACTAGAGCTGGAGTAAAATTTTCAAAAGTTCCTAGGGATTTAGGAGCGTAAGACCCATTTACAAAAGTGACTTAGGCACTTGGAAGTGGAAAGTCAGTGGCACCGAGGCTGTTAAGTCTTAAGTTCCTAAATCACTTCACCATTTTAGAAATGTTTGCCCCTGGTCAAAATTTTCCAGATTTCAATTTTCTGATGACATTTTCCATCAAAAAATCAATTTTAAACAAAATGTGGCAAATCAGCTCTAGTTACAGCAAAATGTGGCAGTGTCCTGTAGGTACTAGAAGGATGCTTATACTGCCTTTGTGCCTGGTCTATGGAGGAAAGGCTGCAACTGCGAACATTTTACCAGGGCTAAAGAACTATTTCTAGTGGGTTGATGAGTTGTTCACAGTTCTTTTAATTAGTAAGGACAATTGCATGAAAATGACCTGCTTTTCATTCCTCATCCTCTGATTGTGACATCCTCATCACCTTGTCACCTGACACTGGTAGAGTTACAAAAACAGGTCCCTTTCTTCTAACACTGAACGGGGAACCTTATTTGAATAATGAAAACAATGTTCTCTCTTCACTGTCCATCTTCCCTGTACAATTTCTGCCTTGATCCTTCCCGAGCCCTGCCTGATGGCTTTCTGCTACAGATATTTTTTTTTAAAACAGAGTGCATATCATCACCATTTCCACAGCAACTAATTGCAGTGTCAGGTATACAGGATGATGAGTGCCTTCAAACAGGAAACGGGTAATAAGACCCAATAAATGACTAAGTAATATAGTCTGGGTCTAATTCTGACCTCACACAAGCTTACACTGGTGTAACTGATGAGTTGCTTCTGATCTCCTCTGACATAAGTGAGATCAAATTTAAATCCATTGTTCTGATGCAAATGAACCAAATCATAAAAATGGGGACAGATAAAAACATAGGATAAGATGCATCCTCTGCGTGGTTTTTTTTTTTTTTTTTTCAAAATAAGAGTCTTCAAAGGTTTCTGTGATGCATCAGCAGGTCTGGAATTTTACTTTGGGCTCTACCTTCTGTGATGTTCTAGTGGATTATCCTTAACAAGCTAAATTGCTTGCATTGCCAACAACCAGTGTTAGCATCAGTTCCTCCTCTGAGCTGGGTACCCGCCCTTGGTGAGCAAAAAGGCCTCATCCTGCAAAGTCTGTAACACCCACCGACAGGTGCTGAGAGTCCTTGACTCCCTTTGGCTTTTCAGCACCAGACTGTTCTGCTGTAGCAATCTTTTCTGTCGTGGCATGTTTTTCAGTTGCCATTCTAATGAGTAGGACCGGAGAGGAGTTTGCTCTAAAGCAGATTGCTTTGCGGGATGAGTGTTTTGGGGAAGTTTGTGAGCTATTGGAGTCTTTGTTAGTGGGCTGGTTGCCTCGTCCACAAAATGGGAGTTTGGGGCGTGAATTACTATGTGAGTTTCGCAAAGTTCTCCCTTCACAAAGAGATGTGGGATCTGATACTCTTCTCAGTTACACCAGTGTAAATCAGAAGTAATTCTACTGAAATCAGTGGAGTTATGCCAGTGGAAAAGTGGTGTGAGAGAAGAATTATAGCCCAGACTTTCTAAGAAGATGCAGATCTAAGCACTGACCTTTCAAGGGTACTGAATTCAATTATTTCCAGAAGCCGCTAAAACCGCTCAATCACACCTTCATGAATTTGTATGTTTGAAGGAGGAATTCATAAGAAATGTGCTATTACTTCTCTTCTCTATCTTCCTAAATTGAGGCTTCACATATACAGTAAAGCCAAAATACCCGTTTGACACAATCGTAGCAAGCCACATTCCTTCTGAGATTAAAAAGGGAATTTTTGCTGCTGACCCCATTGTGCACCAAGGTGTATCAAACACTGCAAATCCCCCAACTAATGGATCAGAAGAACTCTTTGATTCCAGGTTTCTTGTCTTTTACTCTTAGACCTCCGATGACCTTTTAATGAGATTTTTGGATTTAGTTTTATTCTTATAATTCAGTAAATCATCTGCATAGGAATTGATCTTTTTTGCTGAGGGGCTATATTCAGGCACTGGACTTTGTCAACATTTGGCATAGGACTACTTCTAATACTGTGACTTTTTTCTACATTTGAGAACTGAGATTGTCTTTTGCCTAGAATTTCTGCTTTCCCTGACACACACAGGGCTGTTTAAGCATATAGATGTTGAGGACGAAAAGAAGGGGGGAAGGGACACTGGACTTGCAAAGGAAAATAGTTTTTATTTTATGATGTGTTGCCCATGTGACCCAGTTCTTCAAAGTGCTCGGTGCCTCCTGAGGGGTTCTAAGGACCTGCCACTCCCACCGAGGGGAGGGGGTCTCAGCACTGATTTGATCAGGCCCTGACTCTTGGGAATGTTAAAGATAGCTGTTGTACAACCAGTACTGGGTTTACAATGGCACCAATGGCGCCGTGGTGCCGGGTCCACAGTAACAAGGGGCCCTAGTGCCTGGACCATGACGCTTCCTCCCGCACTCTGCCCTGAGGCCCTGCCTGCTGCTCGGCCTCTCCTCCCACCCTCCAAGGCCTCTCCTGCTGCTTGCTCCTCTCTGCCACCTTCCTTCCCATGTGAGTGGTAGGCGGGGCCTCGGGGGGAAGAGGACGAGTCGGGGCTGGGCTTTGGGGTGGAGCATAGGAAGAGCATGGGGGCTGCGGCTCAGGGTAGAGCGTGGGCAGAGCACTGGGTTGGGGCCATGGGTTGGGTGCCAGGGCCCATAAAAGATGAATCTGGTCCTGTGTACAGCTGTCTTATAAATGCATATTTATGTATTATTTATTTCATAGAATCATAGAAGATTAGGAAGAGATCTCAGGAGGTCATCTAGTCCAACCCCCTTCTCAAAGCAGGACCAATCCCCAACTAAAGCATTTTAGGCTTTGTCAAGCCGGGCCTTAAAAACTAGTAGGGATGCAGATTCAACCACTTCCCTAGGGAACCCATTCCAGTGCTTCACCACCCTCCTAGTGAAATAGTGTTTCCTAATATCCAACCTAAACCTCTCCCACTGCAACTTGAGACCATTGCTCCTTGTTCTGTCATCTGCCACTACTGAGAACAGCCGAGCTCCATCCTCTTTGGAACCCCCCCTCAGGTAGTTGAAAGCAGCTATCAAATCCCCCCTCATTCTTCTCTTCTGGAGACTAAACAATCCCGGTTCCCTCAGCCTCTCCTCATAAGTCATGTGCTCCAGACCCCTAATCATTTTTGTTGCCCTCTGCTGGACTCTTTCCAATATTTTCACATCCTTCTTGTAGTGTGGGGCCGAAAACTGGACACAGTACTCCACATGAGGCCTCACCAATGTCGCATAAATGTGAATGATCACATCCCTCGATCTGCTGGCAATGCCCCTACTTATACAGCCCAAAATGCCATTAGCCTTCTTGGCAACAAGAGCACACTGTCGACTCATATCCAGCTTCTCATCCACTGTGACCCCTAGATCCTTTTCTGCAGAACTGCTACCTAGCCATTCGGTCCCTAGTCTGTAGCATAGGATTCTTCCGTCCTAAGTGCAGGACTCTGCACTTGTCCTTGTTGAACCTCATCAGGTTTCTTTTGGCCCAATCCTCCAATTTGTCTAGGTCCCTCTGTATCCAATCCCTACCCTCCAGCGTATCTACCACTCCTCCCAGTTTAGTGTCATCTGCAAACTTGCTGAGAGTGCAGTGCACACCATCCTCCAGATCATTAATAAAGATATTAAACAAAACCGGCCCCAGGACCGACCCTTGGGGCACTACTCCACTTGATACCGGCTGCCAACTAGACAGGGAGCCATTGATCACTACCCGTTGAGCCCGATGATCTAGCCAGCTTTCTATCCACCTTACAGTCCATTCATCCAGCCCATACTTCTTTAACTTGGCAGCAAGAATACTGTGGGAGACCGTATCAAAAGCTTTGCTAAAGTCAAGGAATGACACATCCACTGCTTTCCCCTCATCCACAGAGCCAGTTATCTCCTCATAGAAGGCAATTAGGTTTGTCAGGCACGACTTCCCCTTGGTGAATCCATGCTGACTGTTCCTGATAACTTTCCTCTCTTCTAAGTGTTTCATAATTGATTCCTTGAGGACCTGCTCCATGATTTTTCCAGGGACTGAGGTGAGGCTGACTAGCCTGTAGTTCCCCGGATCCTCCTCCTTCCCTATTTTAAAGATGGGCACTACATTAGCCTGTTTCCAGTCATCTGGGATGTCCCCTGATCGCCATGAGTTTTCAAAGATAATGGCCAATGGCTCTGCAATCACATCCGCCAACTCCTTTAGCACCCTCAGATGCAGTGCATCCGGCCCCATGGACTTGTGCTCGTCCAGCTTTTCCAAATAGTCCTGAACCACTTTTTTCTCCACAGAGGGCTGGTCACCTTCTCCCCATACTGTGCTGCCCAGTCCAGCAGTCTGGGAGCTGACCTTGTTTGTGAAGACAGAGGCAAAAAAAGCATTGAGTACATTAGCTTTTTCCACATCCTCTGTCACTAGGTTGCCTCTCTCATTCAGTAAGGGGCCCACACTTTCCTTGACTTTCTTCTTGTTGCTAACATACCTGAAGAAACCCTTCTTGTTACTCTTAGCATCTCTTGCTAGCTGCAACTCCAAGTGCGATTTGGCCTTCCTGATTTCACTCTTGCATGCCTGAGCGATATTTTTATACTCCTCCCTGGTCATTTGTCCAATCTTCCACTTCTTGTAAGCGTCTTTTTTGCGTTTCAGGTCAGCAAGGATTTCACTGTTAAGCCAAGCTGGTCGCCTGCCATATTTACTATTCTTTCTCCACATTGGGATGGTTTGTTCCTGCAACCACAATAAGGATTCTTTAAAATACAGCCAGCTCTCCTGGACCCCTTTGCCCTTCATGTTATTCTCCCAGGGGATCTTGCCCATCAGTTCCCTGAGGGAGTCAAAGTCTGCTTTTCTGAAGTCCAGGGTCCGTATTCTGCTGCTCTCCTTTCTTCCTTGTGTCAGGATCCTGAACTCTACCATCTCATGGTCACTGCCTCCCAGGTTCCCATCCACTTTTGCATCCTCTACTAATTCTTCCCTGTTTGTGAGCAGCAGGTCAAGAAAAGCTCTGCCCCTAGTTGGTTCCTCCAGCACTTGCACCAGGAAATTGTCTCCTACATTTTCCAAAAACTTCCTGGATTGTCTGTGCACCGCTGTATTGCTCTCCCAGCAGATATCAGGGTGACTAAAGTCTCCCATGAGAACCAGGGCCTGTGATCTAGCAGCTTCTGCTCCCTAATCATTATTGTTGCCCTCCACTGGACTCTCTCCGATTTGTCCACATCCTTTCTGTAGTGGGGGCCCCAAAATTGGATGCAATACTCCAGATGTTGCCTCACCAGTGCCAAATAGAGGGGAATAATCACTCCCCTCGATTTGCTGGCAATGCTCCTACTAATGCAGCCCAATATGCCATTAGCCTTCTTGGTAACAAGGACACACTGTTGACTCATATCCAGCTTCTCATCCACTGTAATCCCCAGGTCCTTTTCTGCAGAACTGCTGCTTAGCCAGTCGGTCCCCAGTCTGTAGCAGTGCATGGGATTCTTCCGTCCTAAGTGCAGGACTCTGCACTTGTTCTTGTTGAACCTCATCAGATTTCTTTTGGCCCAATCCTCCAATTTGTCTAGGTCACTCTGGACCCTATCCCTACCCTCCAGCCTATCTACCTCTCCCCACAGCTTAGTGGACCCAGGACCGACCCCAGTTTTGTGATAGCACTTCGGAGCAGTCATGGACCATTGTGCTAGGCACTGAACAGACACAGAACAGAAAGAATCCTTCCCCAAAGAGCTCAGGGTTCTCAGATAATCCCTTTACACCACTCTTGTAAAGAGCTTTTGGTTTAAGTGCCCTGCCATCAGCAGCCTGTTGGCCTTCTGCTCCTTCTAACCACAGGGACACCATTAACCGAGCCATGTTAATTCACACCTTATGGGAGACAGCTTTGCTGATGCTGCAGTGGGTGTGTGGGTCTTTCAAAACCCAGGCAAGGAAAATGTTTTCTAAAAATAAAGTGAAAACAGCACCAATCAACACCCCGCAATGTGTGTCTGCAAAATTACAGTAGGGAGAAGCAAGGGATTTATTTCCTGGCCAGACATGACCAAAAGGTCTCTACCATCGCAAAGGCAGTTTTTCCACAGCTGTAGTGCTCAGGAATTGAGGAATTTAGCTAATTTCAAGCCATTGTGGAAAAAAAGGCATCCGTGCAAAGAATTTGAACATGATTCCAAACAGCTGATTATAAAAGGGCATGACACACTCTACAAATGGCTCTGTAAACATGCTTCAAACAACCGTCCCCTCCTCCCATCCATCATCAGGCCAGTTTATAACATATTCCCCGTGTAAATTATGAACCAGAAAACCAGCTCATGTTGACATTTTCACATTCCGGACTGCAGGTGCCAAGAGGATTCAGAGATTATTAAATGTTAAGGCCACAAGGTACCTTTATGATCATCTAGTCTGACCTCCTGCATTGCACAGGCCAGAGAAATTTACCCAGTTGTTCCTTCACCGGGCTCAATAACTTGTAGTTCCACTCCAGCAGATATTTTAGCAAGACATCCAATCCTGCGTTCAAGGCTTAGAATGATGGGGAAGTTACCCTCACTGATAAAACATTGCAACTTATTTCCAGCTGCAACTTTGCTGACTTCAACTTCCAGCCACTGGATCTTGTTATACGAAATTAAGGTGCCCTCTCGTTTCCGACTTATACACTGTGATCAAGCTGCCTCTTAACCTTTGCTTTGGTAACTAGATTGAGTTTATTTACACTCTCACAGAAGGGAGTGTTTTCATAAACACATAAGAACGGCCATACTGGGTCAGACCAAAGGTCCATCTAGCCCAGTATCCTGTCTGCCGACAGTGGCCAATGCCAGGTGCCCCAGAGGGAATAACCAGACCAGGTAATCATCAAGTGATCCATTCCCTGTTGCTCATTCCCAGCTTCTGGCAAACAGAGGCTAGGGACACCATCTCTGCCCATCCTGGCTAAAAGCCTTTGATAGACTTATTCTCCATTAATTGATCTAGTTCTTTTTTGACATCACATGCATTTATCTAGTTCTTTCCAGACATCGCCTCCTTCTTGTACATCTCCTCTGACCCTTTCCAGTTTTTCACCATACTTTTCAAGTGTGGACACTAGAACTGGACACACTATTCCATTAATACTTTCTTTAATGCCATATACAGAGTCAATATTACCACCCCACTCCTGCTCCACATTCTCTTATTTATACACCCAAGGATCATGTTAGTGTTTGTGCCACAGCATCATACTGGGAACTCCTGGGCAGCTGGTTATCAACAATGATTCCTAAGTTCACTCAGGATACAGTGCTTTCAGGATACAGTTTCCCCCATCCATTAAGAATGGCCTATATTCTTTGTTCCAAGATGTCTATGCCCTTGCATTTGGCTGGGTTAATTTAAATGTATGTTTGATTGTGCCCAGGTTTACCAGTGGATCCAGATTTCTCTCTCTCAGAGACCCATTCTCATACGTATTTCATGGTGGAGAAGTTATCTGTATGCTTCTGGAATGAGGAGGTTTCTTCTATAGGGCAGATTTTTTTCCTCGCCTTCACAGAAAGAAAAAGTCTGTGCTATTATCCTTAAGACTCAGCTCTTAAGATATGTTTGCTAGGATTTGCAATACATCTAGAAGCCTATTAGAATGGTCACCATTTCTTTAACAATAATTACAATAACTCCTCATTTAAAGTCGAATTTTTCAGGAACATAACTACAACGTTAAGTGAAACAATGTTAAGTGAATCCAATTTCCCCATAAGAATGAATGTAAATGTGGGGTGGGGGGTAGGTCCAGGGGAAAAAATGTTTGCCGTACAGTACTATAGTTGGGAGGTGCCCCCACTTCTCCCTCAGTCTCCCCCCCCCACCCCCCACAGGCACAGCCTACTAGCACTGGAGATGAGGCAGGCAAGGAGGCTGAAGGTGCTGTAGGCTAGGAGAAGCACGTTGCGCAGCGGCAGCTTCCCCTACTCTGCAAGCACAGGGGTGAGGGGCTGAACCCTCGGCCCGCCCACGCCACCCCTTCCCCCAAACGCCCATCCTTAACCCGCCTTTTCTTCCCCTCCTCCCCCTTTACTCTGCGGGCCGAGTCCTCGCTCCTCCCCCCACCTCCTGAACGTTGCAAGCCAGCTGATTGCCGCGGAGGGAGAAGGGGGAAGGCACTGATCCGCGGGGTCTGCCAGCGGGCGGGAGGTGCTGTGTGTGTGGGGGGGGGTGTAGGAGAGCTGATGGGGGGGCTGCCCGTTTTGGACAAAGCCAAACGACGTTATAGCGAATCACTGCACAACTTTAAATGGAGCATGTTCTGTAATTGAGCAGGGATGTATGATCGAAACAATGTTAAGCGAGAGGATGTTAAGTGGGGAGTTACTGTATTACCTCTACTTCCCTTACCAGTAGCTTGCGACCAACACCAGCTGAAAAGAACAGGTCTGATCTATGGCTGCTGCCTTCTTTAAACCTATTTATTACTTTTGTTTGTTTCAATGTCTCACGATAAAAGTGAAAGGTAAATTAAAAGCAGGAAAGTGATAGCTTAATTTCTTAAGAGTAAATGATCATTCAAGCTTATGTACATTGAAATGTCCAAAAACGATGGGGAATATGGAACACCAACTTCCAGTGATCTTAACGAGGCCATTATTTTAATAAATTAGGGACTTCAGCCTTCAGCACTGATCTGCAAGTCTTTGTCCTGAATGTTTTCTGTTGTTTGGTGGGGGGCCGTGCAGGCTTGCAATGGTTGGAGCATATCTACCAGATCAAACACATTCTTGAGGGCACTCCTTTTATTATTAATCATCCATCTATTACAGTAGCACCTGGAGCCCTAATACCAGATGCCTATTGTGCTAGGTAAGCTCATGTACACACACCCTGTCCCAAACAGCTTACAATCTAACTAGACAAGGCAGACAATGAGTGGGAGACAGGACAATGCTAATATCCCCATTGTACAGATGGGAAACTGAGGGTACATCTACCCTACAGGGGGGAGTCGATTTAAGATACGCAAATTCAGCTACGTGAATAGCGTAGCTGAATTCGACGTATTGCAGCCGACTTACCCCGTTGTGAGGACGGCGGCAAAATCGACTTCTGCGGCTTTCTGTCGGCGGCGCTTACTACCACCTCCGCTGGTGGAGTAAGAGCTCCGATTCGGGGATCGATTGTCGCGTCCCGATGGGACGCGATAAATCGATCCCCGAGAGGTCGATTTCTACCCGCCGATTCAAGCGGGTAGTGTAGACCTAGCCTGAGACAAGGACAGAGACGTGTCTTGCCCCAGGTAATAAAGGATGTTGGTAGGGTGACCAGATGTCCTGATTTTATAGGGACAGTCCCAATATTTGGGACTTTATCTTATATAGGCGCCTATTGCCCCCCACCCCCTGTCCTGATTTTTCACACTTGCTGTCTGGCCACTCCAGATGTTGGTGACAGAGCTGGGAACTGGATCATAATCTCCTTGAGTTATGGTGCAATGCCTTAATCACAATTCTTCTAGTGCCCTTGGTGCCATCTTCGTTATCATAGAATGAGGCCCTGTGCTGTAATACTGATTGGACCAAAGCCTCAGCTGGTGTGAATCAGCTCCCATGGTTTCAAGGGAGCTAAGTCAATTGACACCAGCACATTATAAACTACATTCATTTCCTTTTCTTGACATTTTCTTATTTTCCCCATTTCTGACTTGAATTGACGTGATATTCCATGAAAGAAAAGCCATCAGGAATGGATGAGATTTATGCACCTGATGGTTGTCGAATAATAATAAGAAGAATGGCTTTTCAAACATTTAAACTGACTCTGGCTACGAAGGGCATAGCGTTTTCACGGGGACACTCTTCCTGGTAGAATTCCCGCTTTGATGCCGCATGTGAAATCTCATATTAGATGAAAACAGATGAGCTGCTCACGGCAAGCTCTTTGTCATCCTTGTCAGAAGCTGCGAGTTGAACTCAGAGTTCTCAGAGCTCAAGGCAGTTTGAAATGTGCATCTCCTCTTTCCACCAAGTCATTCACTATTCAAAACTAAGTTTGACAAAAATGTGCCAAGACATATTATGCTGAGGTGTTTCCAAGCTGGAGAAAAGGAGACCCAAATGGTACAGCGATGGTTAGCATGACATGTGGAATACTGCAGAGTTAAGAGTAGTGCAAAGAATCTCTCCTCTGTTCTTTCAGGCCCCAATTCAGCAGTCCACTCCTTTTCAGGAAAGCGTGTAAGCACATACTTAACTTACTGAAGCACATGCTTCAGTGATTTGCTGAATGGGGATAGGCGTCAGCATGGGCTTTTGTAGTTCTGTAAATTGTGCAGTTACCGCTTTTAACTTCTGTCTTTAGGAGTCAGCATCTTTAAAACCAGAGCAATGCAACTGCACCTCAGCATGCAACAAAATAATTAAAAACACACCTGCACACAGGACAAGCCCTGCCTCTCCTTGGGCCTGAGGGCAAAGAGACCCGTGAACCAACAACACACCTGCTTCACTGAGTTCATTGCCTGGCAAAGTGCCGAGAGGCCATGGCAATGCTTGTGGTACAAACACCAGGTTAAATAAAAGAACCAGATCTGCTTTTTCCTAGGGCACAAATTACAGGGGCAATTCTGTCACTTATCCCGCATCCTACTTTCCTTGTTTAAACTGCGGGACTTGCCCCAGTGCACTTGACATTGGCACGTTCTAACCTCAGTTCGAGCTTGGTCAAAATAGACCTAGAGAAGTAGCCTGCTCCTGCACGCGTTGTACACCCAGAAGGCCTCTCGACCTTACTGCAAGTCTGAGGTGCACAACCAATGGCAAGGTTTAGGTCCGATGACACCGTTCACTTGGGACAAAAGGGACCTGCTGCCACCCACATACACTCTACCTTTCCTCCCTTCTGCAGCTGTGGAACCTAACTGCGGAGCAGAAGATAGAATAGGGTCCTTATTATCCAAGCTGCCCTTTTCTGTTTTCTTTGAGCCTCTCTTTTTGCCCCTTGTGGGCAAATGGGAATAGTTGTGTTATTTCTCTATAACTGTCCCATGTCCCTGGGTGTGCCTTTGTGATAGTACCCTGCATGCTGAGAGTTAGAGCAAAAGAAACCAGGCAGGAAAGGTAAAACAGTGACCTAGAGAAGGAGCAGCCCCTCCAACACAATCGCCAGGTTTATAGCCATGAAGAGGGGCTCTTCAGTTTCAACCCTGGCACCAGGGCTGTTTGGCCGAGAGCAGTTACATGACACTGGTCAGTTAAAAGTTCCCCCTGACAGAAAGATGGGGACGGGGAGTGGACAATCAGCTGTGAGGCTGACACAGAGACTGAGTCAAAGCCAGGGTTTGCAGCAAGAGGAGAATGGGGAACACCAGGGCTAAGTCATGTCTGCCCAGGGGCTGGACGCCAAGCGTGGGTCAGTCAGTAGGTATGCAGTCTCCTTGCTGTTTTAATTCCCCTTCTCTAAGTGGTGGATACCTTGTACCTTTGGCAAAATATACCATAGGGCTTCTCTACACAGTGCATTCACCCACACCAGAAGAGCATCCATTTTAATGCATGAGGTCCCCTTTCAACGCTGGTTTAGCATTTGTATGATGTGTGAATAGGAGAGGGCACCTCAGTCTTTGGACAGTTCCAGACTTTCTGGCCCCCGGGTTCATTCCATGGTGCAGCTGGTAGTTGGCCGACTTCGTCTAGTGTGCCAAAGAATAAACGACATGGCAGTGCCCACAGTGAGACAAGGGGCTAACCACACTGAGGCTGCGGCTACCACCCACGAACTCGCAAATAATTCAGACTCTCACAAGCAAACCAATTAAACCAGTAACTATAAACTGTACGTAAGGGTTTGATTAAGGAGAAATATACGATCAATATAAGTATTCAATGATTCAAATGATTGGAGATATCAACAATGCTTTTTAATTACCAAAGGCTATGCCGGCAAGCACACTAGGTCACATGACCACCGCCACCCCGAAGTTCCTAACCAGGTGTGTCTCCCCCTCGGCTCTGTCCATCCCCCCAGGTCTCAGGTACTCAGCTGGTGCTAACATGGACACGTTGCAGGAGATGCTGTTAGAAACACTCTTTATTTTACTGGGAGCTAGCAGTGCAAGACTTGGTGATCCAGGTAGATGAAAGCCCTTAATGGTGCAAAATTAAACTCTAACCACCTATCTAACTGTAACAGAGGGGACTCACTCAGGGTCCTTTTCTGGCTGAGTGGTCAGGAGATTAGTGTGGGCAAGCGGGTTCCCCAGGGGATCACTGGAGAGGGACTAACCACCCAGCCTTTAAAGCTTGGAACCTGCAGGGTCAGCTGCAAGCAGGTTGGGTCTCTGGATCCAAATTCCCAGATCTGGTGTGAGCTGGCGGCAGGGCAGGCAGGCTGCAGGCAGGAGCAGGAGATCCGGCTTGTCTCCTCCTGTTGCTGGCAGGCTGGTGGCAGGAGGAGCGGGTTGTCCCCTCCAGAGGCTCTCCTGAAGGCTGGGTTTACAAACAGGCCAGTTGCTGGGACAGGACTTGCTGAGCTGGCTGGCTGTAGGGAGACCTCTGCCATCTGGAGGGAAAGCCGGGCTATCCACAGCCTCTCTCCTGCTTTCCGGGGCATCCAGGGACTCTGCACAGGGTCAGAATCTGCTTGTCGTCTGCCTGGCTGTCCTCTGCCCTCTAGTTGGCTACTGGTGACTGCAGGAGACTAGGGGGGTCATGTCCCTCTCCCCTTCCCTTCTGCTGCCGGGGGAAGTCACCAGCGCAGGGCTCTGCCGTGGAACTCACAGGGTCCCAAGAGGGCTGTCTCTTCTTTTGGGGCACCATCCCCTTGCTACGAGGTGGGGGCTACACGCTTGTACACTAACTGGCCCATGTGGCCCTGCCGGCACGCACTGACTATTCATTAGTGCGTGCTAACGTAGCACCGTTTGAAAGGGGACCCCGTTAACGAGCACCAGGAACCGTTCAGTGTACGCTAGCCAGGCCCACACCAGCCAATTAGTGCGTGACACACAAGCGCACACTAGAGTTGTTACCCCTGTGTAGACACGCCCTTCCTTTGTGTTGGAGAAGCTGATTCTGTGTCCTTGCACGGCTACTGTGCCCAGAGGCAAACTCCATTAAGCCTGCTAAGCAACATGGCAGGCAACCAAGGGGTATAACCTGGAGACCCAGTCAGGAAGTGGTTGGATTGTGGGGAAGTGAAGGCATGGACCCGCCACTTGAAAGGGGTGCACTTGGGGGACTGGAACTCCGTGTACACCAGCTGTGTATTGTATTTGTTAATAAACCATGTTTTATAGAATGCCTGAATTAATCTTGACAGGCTGTTTGCAGTTGGCTCCAGCCCAAAGGATGTCATTTTCTATAGTACCGGGCCAGACTGTATGGTTCATACTCAGCATGCAAGAATCCATGGGAAGAGAAGTTAAAAAGACCATATGGTAAAAGTGATCAATTGGGCACAAGTGAACAATACACGTCTTAGTACAGCTACATGTAAATATAGACATCTAGGAGCAAAGAACGCAGGCCACCCTTACAGGATGGGGGACTCCACCCTGGGAAGCGGGGACTTTGAAACAGATCTAGGGGTTGTGGTGGGTAATCAGCAGAACATGAGCTCCCACTATGGCCCTGTGGCAAAAAAAAAGCAGATGTGATCCTGGGATGCATAAATGGGGGACTCTCGAGTTGGAGCAGAGAGGTTGTTTTACCTCCATATTTGGCCCTGCTGTGACCACTGCTGGAATCCTGGGTCCTGTTCTGGTGCCGAAATCCAAAAGGATGTGAAGAGAGTTCAGAGAAGAGCCACAAGGATGACTAAAGGATTAGAAAACATGCCTGCTAGTGACAGACTCAAGGAGCTCAATCTATTTAGTTTAATAAAGAGAAGGTTAAGGGGTGACTTGATCCCAGTCTGTAAGTACCTACAGGCAGGGCCGGCTCCAGGGTTTTGGCCGCCGCCAAAAGCCAAAAAAAAAAAAAAGCCGCGGCCACGATCGCGATCTGCGGCGGCAATTCGGCGGGAGGTCCTTCACTCCGAGCGGGAGTGAGGGACCGTCCGCCGAATTGCCGCCGAATACCTGGACCTGCCGCCCCTCTCCCAAGCGGCCGCCCCAAGCACCTGCTTGAGAAGCTGGTGCCTGGAGCCGGCCCTGCCTACAGGGGGACCAAACATTGGATAATGGGCTCTTCAGTCTAGCAGAGAAAAGTCTAACACGAGCCAATGGCTGGGTGTTGAAGCTAGATAATTTAAGACTGGAAATAAGGCATCTTTTTTTAACAGTGAGAGTAATTAACCATGGCACAATGAACCCAGGGTCATGGTGGATTCTCTATCACTGACAATCTTTAAGGATTGGATGTTTTTTTCTAAAAGATATGCACTGTGAATTTTTTTAGGGGGAGGGGGCAGGGGGAGTTTTCTGTCCTGTGTTATACAGGAAGTCAGACTAGATGATCCCAATGGTCCCTTCTGGAATTGGAGCCTATCAATCAATGAAAAAAGGATCAAAGGAATTTTTTTTAATGCAATGAATAATTAATGTGTGGAATTCACTGCTGCAAGATACTGGTGAGCGAACAGAATAGCTTTGGGAGTTGGCAGAAACAAAGAGACATATGTGAGCAAGAATAACATCTGCAGTTTCACGCACTAGGATAAAATCCTTGTGCTTA
Source organism: Trachemys scripta elegans (assembly GCF_013100865.1). Classification (NCBI taxonomy): domain Eukaryota; kingdom Metazoa; phylum Chordata; order Testudines; family Emydidae; genus Trachemys; species Trachemys scripta. Next base: position 5,370,953 of record NC_048301.1, on the reverse strand, counting down.
AACTCGTCGCCGGATGGGATCAGAAGGCATCCTGCATGGTTTGCAGAGTTATTTCCGTTATGGGGTTTTTAATGCCTTAATTTGAGTCATTTCTTTGTAGGGGACCAAAGACCAGATTAGACGGACCGTTACCTGGTGTTCCGATAGGAGCTTTGATGCTGAAGAGCTAAATACACATACATTAGTCATGCAGCTCCTACTTACTGGGAAGTACGTTTGTATGCAATAAAGGCTAATTGTGTCATTAAGACCACAGCCCACTGTAAAGAAGAGTGCACAGATGTACTGCCCCAGCAAAAGCTCCTAGAGGCATAGAGCCTCGGGCAGGGAAAATACCTTCAGGAACCAGCCAGGAGTGTGGCTGTGTGTATTCCCTCCCAGAAGGTGTGAGGTCCTTTGGAGGAGACAGGAAGGGGATCACTGACACCCTACCAGGCTGTCTAGTGCTGATGGTAGTGCCTAGGGGATGGGGCAAGCTCTTACTCCCCCTATGCACACTGCAGAGCAGTGAAGACAATGGGGCTTCTAGAGGAGTCAAGTGGGGAAGAAGCTATCAGAATCTGCCCCTCAGTCTTTGCACTTCCATTGTGCCCAGCTCCTGTACAAGAGGGGAAGGGAAGGTCCTTGCACGCTATACCCCCAATGCACTCACAGGCCAGCTGAGCCCAACGGAGCCTGCAGAATGTGCGACCAGGAGGAGAAGATAAATATCAATAAGGTATGTGAGCAGTGCCTAGAGAGAGCTGGTGGGAAACCAGGATTTCTGTTCCAGTTGCAATTCTGATGGGGTTTTTTTGGTGTGTGTGTGGGGGGTAATCATTCCCAGTCAGAAGGAGAAGCCAAAAATGTCAAAGCTTCCTGCAAAATAAAATGACCCCGAATTGGCTGTTGGAACACGTCACTAGCCCCCGAAGAGCTCACAGAGCCCCTGCTACACAACACCCATCTTCGTGTGCAGGTGGCGGAGTCCCCCTCAGTGCGCCAGAGGCTGGTCCTGGCAGAAAGAACTAGAGTCGGAGAATTCCTGGACTACGACCTGGGGGACTGGGCAGATCCCCAGGTGCTCGGTTGGCACATGGGACTCTCAACCTTGCGCGTACTCCAGGAGGTGGGGGCAGCCTTGTTGCCCACCTCTTGGGTTTTCCTTGAGTGGTTCCTGAGAGAGGATGCCCCCTGCGCGCCCCTCATCCTGGCCCTCCGAACCTTTTCATCAGGCCCCTGCCCTGCGAGCCCCCTCCCCGCGAGTCCCCTCCCCACTCGGCCCCATCCTTTCCACAACCTGAGTGCCCTGCAGCCAGTTCATTTCTGAACTGTGCCTAGAGAACAACTCTACACACTTGTGCTTCACACGTTCCACTTCCTCACCCTCATGTCCCACCACTTGGCATCGGGATACCTTTTACCACTCGCAGGGGGCAAGGAACCCTGGTGGGCCAGCCTGTACTCCACCTTGGTCCCACAGCCCGCTGGGGATATCGGTTGGTGGCTCCTCCATGGAGCCGTGTACCTGGCACTGTTCACCCTCCATCCCCGATGCCTGTCCCTATTGCGGCTTGAGGGAGACCCAGGTACACGCTTATCTCAAATGCGCCCGGTTGCAGTCCCTATTCCGGCTCCTCCAGAACCTCCTGCTGAGGTTCTGGGTGCACTTTCCCCCACACCTTTTCATATACGCACACCCTGTCCATGGCCCCATGAAGTCGCGAGACCTCCTCATCAACCTCCACCTGGCGCTGGCCAAAGTGGCCGTCTTCAGCACTAGGGGGAGGATGCTGGACAGGGAGATGCTCTGTGACTGTGGGGCCTATTTCCATTCCTCCCTGGTCTCACATATCTGGGCAGAGTTCCTTCGGGCAGTGGTCACTGGCTCCCTATACAGCTTTGAGGAGCAGTGGGCCAGCGCTGTGTCTGCTCGGTGTCCCCCTCTGGATCCCCAATTTTGAATCTATGATCCCGTCACTCCAGGCCCTGTTATTCTTTAGTTGTCCCCTGTATTCATTTGGGTCCCAGATCCAGTGGCTCTTCCAACAAGGCTGGGGAAGGGGCCTCCCACCCGCCCGTCTCCCAGAATTCAATAAGGCCCTTGAAGAGGGAAGAGGCCAGCGCGCATGTGACTGGTCAACTGATCCCCAATTGGGTTTAAAAGATGGTACCTGGCCCTCGAGGGAGGAGACTGGCTGGTGAGAGCTGCCTGAGGCCTGGAGACACAGAGATCTGGACAGTCTGCACCTGAGAAGACTTGGAGAAACAGGAAGCAGCAGGTGAGAGCTGGCAGAAGTCGCATGGCAGAAAACAGCAGGAGACCTGGTTGAGGGATCTGAGTTCTGAGGACAACTGGAACAGAACTGCTGGTGAGAACAGACGAACGCTGGGGACCCCTGAGGAGTGGAAGGTTTGAGGAAAAGGGAAAGAACCAACTTGGGCAGGGAAGCTGAGCTCATAATCAAGTGGGTCGACTTTAGGTGCCCTGAGCAGGGCAGGGCTTAAAGGCAGAGCGGCATGTGCAGTGGAGCCATGGTTCATGGCAAAAGGAACTGGGAACACAGTGTTGCTAGTTTCAGAGTTGTATCCGTGTTAGTCTGTATCAGCAGAAACAACGAGGAGTCCTTGTGGCACCAGAGAGACTAACACATTTATTTGGGCATAAACTTTCATGGGCTAGAACCCACATGCATCCGATGAAATGGGTTTTAGCCCACGAAAGCTTATGTCCAAATAAATGTGTTAGTCTCTAAGGTGTCACAAGGACTCCTCGTTCTTAGTGTTGCTACTGACTCTCCGATGGGGTCCCTTGGTCATGGGAACCGAAAAACTTGTTGGATCTGTTTGCATTTACTGTGAAATCAGAGAAATGTTTTACTACCAGGCTTTGAGGGAAATACTGCACTGATGTCTATGAATAAATTATACCCAGAGGTGCATTTTGTTTTGGATACTGAGAGATTATGTTCTGATCATAGTTTGGACAAAAAGGGAAGCTGAGGCTGGATGCACCTGTTGTGCCAGGACTGCCACTGGAGGGGGCCCTAGACAGGGTAACCCTATGACAGGGACCATCAAAATAGTTCATTTCAATTCACTTAGACGGTGGTGAAACATTTCATGTAAAGGAGGTAAAAACATGGCATTTCAATAAGGCAAAATGCTTTGTTTAGATGTTCTTGATTTGATTGATTTTAATCAATTTAATATTGCCTTAAATATTAAATATAATATATAAAATTAACATATGGAAAATAATATAATAAACTAAATGACTCAAAACAATGAAGTCTAAATGAAACATTTGACCATTATTGAAGAAAGAAAGTCGAAATGATTCATGCAGGCTTCGCTGGGTTGACGTGTGGTGGGAATGAACACCTTCCTGAGAAATGTTGCCATTTTTATAAAAGTGCATTTTTCAACTGAAGAAAATGTCCCATTAAAATGTTATAGCCCACCTGAGAAATGGTTTATCCTCCCACCCTCCCAGGCTGGGGGGACAGGGCTCGCATCCCCATTTTACAGATGGGGAATTGAAGTACAAAAGTGAATGGATGTAAGCATTGCAGTACTGAGTATTACAACACAAAACTTGTAGCTCCCTAGACAATTACAAAGAACAGCACCATGAGCCACGAAGCCTGAGTTTAGAGGCCCTAAGAACGTGTGGTACAAAACCAGCCTCGGTGCGGGCTGCTGACCCTGCCACATCCCCGCTGGAAGCTCAGGTGGGTTTCCCCCAGGAGGACCCTCTGAAGGTAGGCTCTGGAGGAAGTACCGCCCACCAAGTCCTGAGTGGCGGCCACTCACAGCTCACTGATTGTCTGATGCTAGTATTTAAACCAGGAAACCAGCACAGGGAGCTGTCTCCGCAATGCAGACTATCTACCTGCTTCTGCCTCACACTCTGCTTTCTGCAGACCACAGATGCTGGCTTCTGACCCTGGTTTTGTTCTTGACTTTGCTGTTTGCTTGCTGTCTATAACCTGGTGCCAGATCCTGACTTCCTGATATCCTGACCCCTGACTCTGCTATCGGCCTGCGGTTTGGCTCATTCCTGATCCTGCAACTCATTTCCGGACTGCAGCTTAGCAGCTGACTGGTGCATGCAGGCTGCCCACGGCCCATCCTTGGCAGATGCCTAGGCTCCCTATGCCGTGCCTGGGGAGAGAGGTGCCTCAGAATGCATCCACCAAAGCCAGCACAGTGGGCATGGTGCTGCCTAAGCTAGTCAATGGGAGAGAGGTGTGTGCTAAGCCCTGCCCCTCTCGGAGATAGGCACCGAAGTCCGGGCTGCAGGGAGGTGCTCGTCTCTGCAAGTGATCCACGAATGGGGACGTGTCTCCTGGAGTCAGGCAGCCTAGATGCCTGAGGTGTGTTGTGTCGTAGGAATGAGCGAGGTCCTTGCCTCACTCCACAGAAAACAGTGGGAGGAGGTGGCTATCTTCTCACCCGTACCCAGCATCATCCTCTCCCTCTTGCAATGTGGATCAATCATTGGGCCAGAGAGAGTGACTCTGTCGCCCGGCTATTGGGACACCACCTTGGGGAGAGGGGGACGATCCAGGGCCCAGGCCCCCTGCTCCAATCACTTTGGTTTATCCACAGAGGAACAGCTTCAAGCAGAGAAACTAACAGTGCCACACACACATCAGACGGTTCTACAACCCCGTAGTTGACGCACGCTCCTCAGAGCTAGACAACCCCTAAGGCTAAGGGAGGAATTGAACTAGGGTCTCCCAGTTCTCAGGTGAGTGCTCTAACCACTGGGCTAAAGGGTGGTACCACCTCCTCTGGCCAGGCAGAGTGCAGCCTGCTTACCGGATTGGGGCCTACGGGAGAACTAGGTGCTCCTGCACCCATCTTCCCCTGGTTCGCGGGTCACCCTGAGGCTTAGGTGGGAGATAGGTGCCCAGATACTTACAGTGAGCCAGCAGCGTGCATGCTCAGAGGGAGAAACTTATCTGCCAAGCGAGTTAGTCACCTACAGAGACCAGCAGGAATTTTGTGGATTGCAGTGGAGCCAAAACTGGACCCTAGGCACCTAAACATGTTTGTGGAGCAGGGCCCACAATCAGAGAGGGCGCCTGGGTGAAGCAGTGAATTGAACCTACTTCTCCCGAGTCCCAGGCTAGTGCCTCAATCACTGAACCAACTTTTCCCCTCACACATCAAATCTGGAGCCACCACAATTTTTTCAAAATTTTAAATTGCAATGAATTCTTTTTGTCTACTAAACATGAAATTTGTTTCAATGTATGAGGGATAATCCCTTAAAAATACAGAAATTAGATCACTACTGGATTCAGCATGATTTATATCCGAGCAAAATGGTCTGGCATTAGCACAGTACATGTCAACTCAACATCAACATTTGGCTTAGACATGACAGACAAGTACCTGTCCTGGGAATGTTAATTGAATAATTACAAACAGCTTTGAATTTAGACTCTTTTGTGTCTAAATTAAATACAGGATAAATAAAGAGTGATTAGAATCCATTAATGGGAAGGGGACCTAATGGAAATAGACTGTAGGTAGGAAATTATATCTGTCAGGAGTCTTTGTCATAAAATAAAATATCACTCTAGCTTTTGCAGAGAGCTAGTAGTTTATCAGACACTTTTCCAGGAGAACAGAATTCCAAGAGAGGGGATAATTATTATCTTTGCATTACAGTGGTATGCTGAGAAGAGGGCCACTTTGTGTTTGTTCAGTGCCTAGGACACCACCAGTAAGAACTTGTAATCTAAATAGACAAGACAGTCAGGGGGTGGGAGAAAAGAGGGATTATTATCATCATTTTAGAGCTGGGGAGCTGAAACACAGAGAGACTCATTATTTTGGAGACGGTCTCTGGCCTGTGCTGTGCAGGAGGCCAGACTAGACGATCACAATGGTCCCTTCTGGCTCTGGACTCCAGGAATCTGTGAATGAAAGGCCAAGTTCACACAGGAAACCTGTGGCAGAATTGTGAGAATTGGACCTAGACCTCCTGAGACCACAACGCTGTTTCATGTAGTGTAATAACATGAGCGGCTCCTGCACTTAAATTTAACGGGACTCTGCACAGAAGTGCTGCAAGTGCAGCGAGCTTTCCAGCCATGAGCATGCCGATTAACTTTCTGGTATATCTTCCAAACTCTTCCCTTCTACAACCTGCACTCCCATCCATTCCCCGGAAGGGTGCTACAAAGACCATCCTTTCTCTCCAGGAATATATACATAACTGTAAATGATAGATAGTGGCGGGATTATGAATGGGAGTGTGGGAACGCAGAAAAGGTAGGAAGAGAGAGGGCAATGCTTAGTCTCGATGCCTGGGTCTGAGTACAAATTATCTCAAACTATCATGAGAGAACAGCTAGGGGTACTAATTGCTTAATCTCGCTTTTTCCTGGGAAATTAGGCAGTTGATGTGCACACATCACAGCCAAACAATATTGTTTCCTTGTGCTCCTCCGTTTGTCTGTATCCATTCATTGTTTCTTGTCTTAAACTTAGATTGGGGCAAGGCGAGACTTTTTGTTCTGTGTTTGGACAGTGCCTAGCCCAAGGGGGTCCTGGTCCATGACTAGGGCTCCTCGGAGCTATGGTCATTAATTATAATATGGGGAAGGGATCTGGTGAGTCAAGTGGTTGGAGTTGCTCCACGCATTATCCCTGGCTAATATGAGAGGGTGGCCAAGGGTCACCACCCATTCCTTTGTGATCAGTGAGAATGCTGATGGGGAGGATTGGACTCGACTATGTGAGTGCATGTTGACTGATTTGCCCATCGGCTGTGGGAGGAAGGCTAGGGGACCTCAGATCACTTACTTGTCCTTGTGAGAACTCCCAGGGGTTGGATTGTTTTGCATCAGGGAGGTAAGAGATGAGGGGTTCAGAAGAGTGAGAAGGTCTATAGCAGGGGCAGGGCAGTGGGGTGTCTGGGTGATGGTGCAGCCTGGCTTGGGTTAGGGGGTTCTTGTGCCCTGTCTTGGTTGTCAGTATTTGGAAGGCTTGAGCCAGCAGCTGTAGCCAAGAGTGGGGAACGGCACAATAGCTGTGTGGAGTCTCTAGCTGCCTTGTCAGTTTGTGTGCAGGGTTATGGTGTGAATAACCCTCTGGCGGCTGTATTGGCTGACGATCTCTTCCTGGAGATGGTTATTAGGTGGCCAGGCTGGTTCTTGTAGAGCTGTCAGCTGACTTGGATACAGAGGATCATGAGGTTTGGTGACACGTTTGTGCTTCCTCACGGGGATGGATGGAGCGGCCTGGAGGTGGCTGCTCACCTTTTTCCCGGAGCGATCAGATGGGGGATGCTAGGAGACATGGGATGGGCAGGACTTTCCTGGCCCAGCACATACACCCTGGTGGTTCTCTCACTGGATAAACCCCCACCTTTCTTAATTCAAGGAAAGGCAAATCCGCCTTCATGTGAGGAAAGTATGCATCTCCAGGCTCAGAATCTGTTACAGGGAGAGAAAATGTTAATGGGAGCAAAGGCCCAGATCCTCAAAAGTATTTAGGCTTCTAACTTTCATTGACCTCACTTGGATTTCATGGGAATTTAGGAACCTAAATACGTTTTGAGGATCTGGACATGAGTGATTTTTTTACCAGTGAGAAAACTTTGGGTCTTAGAAAGTAAATGGCAAGTAACAGGTAACAATGCAAGGGAGAAATGGAGAGAAGGAGGCATTGCCTGGGTTCAACATGAAATACGCCTTTGTCAGTGGGAAAGAGGATTTTGAAGCTTAGCAAGAAACTGTGGGGAAATGTTCCTCAGAAGGAGAGAATTCAAAATGAGGGCCAGGACTGCATGGCACCTAAGAGAGAGACTCCAGACTCAGTGAGGTGGGTCTGGCAGCTGTATGTGTAATAGCATGATGCGGTCATCCCAGTGCTCGTTTTCCGTAAGTGTAGAAATTCAGTCATCAGCACTGGAGCTAAGCTTTCAAGTCTTAGAGTCAGGAGAGTCTCTGAAGGAGCTAACAGCAGAACCTGCCCAACATCCAAGGAAAAGATACTGCCTGAATTTGGGGCCATGAAATCCTCTTTTGTGCACCCGCCTGTACCATGGTTCACATTCCCATGGTCCGTTACACAATCCTCCTGTTCTGTGCAAACATCAGCCCCACTCTGCCAGCCAAAGACCCCGCCCAACGTTTTGCTGCTGTACCTGCCCTAAGGGTCTGTCGTCATGACAGAGTTAGCTCAGGTGATCAGCAGCCAGGTCTGCGCACCTGGCTTAGCCTAGCCCAGGTGTGAGCAGCCACACGGCAAAGCCCTGCCTGTGTTACTGTGTCCTGGTGCTGTGCTCCCCCACATGTATCACTGGGAGTTCTGGGGCATATCCCAGGATTCTTTGCACTGCAGTAAGCTGAGAATCCCTCTGATTCTTTCGCGGTGCATTGTGGGAGCGCTGTCCTGGGCACCTGGAGGGAATTGCAGCAAGGCAATAGAGGACTGCCAACGTTCAAATGATTTAGCCTGCGTCTTCAATGCAAAGTAAAAGCAGATCCCAGGCTTTAACCCACACCCCTGCCAGGCCAGCTAGCCCGGAGTAAAAGCACCACTAAATTTGGGTGAGAGGTTTGTGTGTGGTTGGGATAGCCGTTTGGGGCACTGGCACGAGCCCAGGCTAACTCTGCAGGGAAAGACCTACCCTAATATTTCCTTCTCTGCTGGGCTGTACAGAACGTATTCCATTTTAAATTCAGGATGTGAATTTAAAATATGGTGCCAGATACTGAATGGAATATTTTACTCTACTAAGAATGCTGCTGATTGGGGTCGGGCCTGGAAAGAGCTCAGCTGTGGGGGTGCGAGGGCCCTCTTTCCTCTGACCGTGGCTTTTTTTTCCTACTGCTTTTTTTTCCCCACCTCACCCAGGCAAGGTGATAAGAGATGTCCGAGGGCAGCTTGAATTTGAGCAAAAGCCCCAAGGCAGAGGCAGCACAGTTGGGCAGCTCCTCACACCCTTTGTCTATTTGCCTCCTCACATCCTTTGGGGCTGGGTTTGCCCTTCCCTATGTGTTTGTACAGCACCTGGCACAATTCTTGTGCTACAGAAATACGCATAATGAATAATAAAAGTGCAGCCTCTGAATACAAAGCCCAATACAGGGGCCCATTCACATTCCTGGTCTGTGTTTTGGAGGGACTTTTGCCAACTTCTCTGGCAGTTGGTTCCAGTAGGATTAAACTAGTCCCTTCTCGCTCTAATGACATCAACATGGAGCGGGCAGACTGGATACAAAGTGAGGAAGAACAAAAGGCCTTCTCCTTTGCCCCCAGAGGATTAAAAAGATCTCACATGAACCACTCAAAATATCCATCTGGCTGTTCTGATGATATAAAAGAAATCCCCCCCTTGATTAAACCCTTTGCCCTACTGGGCCGAAGTCTGTGTGTACCTAGGCACCCAAGATACACCCTTTTAAAGCATCGCTCCATAAAAGGAAAACAAACCAGTTCATCAGCTCCTCTTTTCTTTCAGGATGTGAATTTAAAATATGGTGCCAGATACTGAATATGTTCCACCTATGTGAGGTGATGCCATCAGTCCAGCTCCCTTACAACAACACAGCTCTGTTCTGGCACCCGTAGCCCAGCAGGGGCTTTGAACACTTCCACATCCCTGGGGCAGAAGTTGACTTTGTTTGGGGTTTGCTTTGGTTTGTTGCCAGCTGTTTTCCAGCCTCCATCTGACCTTGAGTTCATAAGAAGATTATCTCTGGTGACTAGGATGGGTTAGATAAGAAGAGGCTATTGAAATTATGTTCAGTTTTATATCCTTGAATTGAGGTTGATGCTAAAGCTACCCGAAATGATTTGTTTTAAAATAGAGCATTCGTGTCCTGAACTCAAAGGTAGTGGTGGTGGGAGGAGGGGCTTGGAGAGAGCCCATCGTTACCAGCGAGGGGACTGAAGGGAGGTTCATAAGGTCAAAATGTGACAGCTTGCGTTCCACAGAAATCTACTGCTTCAAATGGCATTAAACATATACATAAGAGTTTCATCCATATTTTAAGGTTAAAAAAAAGTTCATTCCTCTCAAAAAATGACTCTTCTCCAGCTTATACTGTGTCAAAGGGGAGGTTTAGGGAATGCCATAGGATTGTAAAGTCTGTGTCATCTCTTTGGGACAAAGAACATGTCACCATACAGGGCCTAGCCAGTTGGGCCCTGATCTCCGTTGGGTCCTCCTGTGTTATCAATGATAATGATATGCTGACCACTCTGACATATAGTGGATGTACAAATTCACGGCCTGGAAACTGGTGTAGGTCCATTGGCTGAAAAGGATGATGCTGATTTCCACTAACTGAGGATGTGGCCCTATATTATTTGGGGGGGGAGTGGAGGGTTAACAAAAACATATAAGGACGTGCTAAAGGGGCCAACTGGCAACATGGCTATATGAACAGCCCCAATTCGCAAAGGTACTTATTTTCCAGGACCACATCTCTAAGAGACAGGCCTTGTCTTGGAAATGATGGGTGTCTCATTTTCAATCTTTGGAAGAACAAGCATTGCCAGCATACTTTTATTAACATTGCCGTAGCAGCTGGAGTTTAGGACCCATAGCATATAGACATAGTCTAAGCCTTGAAGAAACTATCACCTCCATAGCCAAAGGGAGGGAGGGGAAATTGAGGCACAGAAGTGTAGTGCCTTGCCCACAGTCACACAGCAGGTCAGTGACAGAGCTGGGACTAGAACCCTGATGCCTGGTCTAGTGCTCTCTCCAATACACACTGCTCTATCCCCTATTGGACCGTTATAGACTCATAGACTTTAAGGTCAGAAGGGACCATCATGACCATCTCGTAGTTTGACCTCCTGCACATTGGAGGCCACAGAACCTCACCCACCCACTCCTGTAGTAGGCTCATAACTTTGGCTGAGTTACTGAAGTCCTCAAACCTTGATGTAAAGTCTTCAACTTACAGAAAATCCATCATTTTCTCTCATTTGACCTAGCAAGCGATCTGTGCCCCATGCCATAGGGGAAGGGAAAACCCCCTCAAGGTCTCTGCCAATCTGATCTGAGGGGAAGTCCCTTCCCCAGACATGGTGATCATTAGACCCTGAGCAAGTGGGTGAGACCCACCGGCCAGACTCGTCATCCTCATGGCAAATCCCAAAGGGATGCAGTTTCCTTGCGGATCGAGCACCATCCAGACTCTGTTGGGCCAGGTTCATCCCTAATGTAAAGCCATTGACTTTACTATTTCCATCTGGGCAAATATGTGCTCGAGTCACTCAGAGGGAAAGTTCCGCCTGCTGAGAGCAGCTGGAGAAGCGAATCTGATCAAAGCCAACTCCTGCGGCACCAGAACGGATAAAAGCTGAGCTACAGAGGGGGCAGATGAAAAAGGACTATTGGGGAAAAAAGAGTAAAATGACATTGGCTTCAAGTGTGAACATTTTAATTAGAGATCATTATTTTGCCAATAAATCTCGTATTATTAGACTGAGAATTTGACTCCTCAACAAGGTTAGAGACTGGCAGTCAAGCACTTGGGGACTTCACGCTGTGATCACTCAGCCCTACATGAAGATACTTTTTAATTATATTTTTTGAACAGGAAGTGTCAGTTAAATGCTAGTGCAGACCTTACAAATACGTGTGTAAGGTTGGATTTTTTTAAAAAAATGTCTCGCCAGTCTTTCTGAAATAACCTATGCCCACGCCAGAATTACACAGCAGAAGCTTCATCTCTCACTGACATCTTGCTGGTTGTCTTGTTTCATTGTTACTGGGAAGAATGTCACACCGTGAGAGGAGAGTAGCTATGTAGCCAGACATGAGCAGTATACTGATGATGATCACCTTAGAAACATCTCTGAGGCTACCTGGCACTGTAGAGCTCTGGAATAACAGGCTGATCGCTTGTTTCAGAAAGGAAAGAAATCAGTCCTGCCAGGAAGCTCACACTTTTATAAATACTGCATTAATAAGGGCCACGAGGGACTTGCCTTAGCTCATTTATTACAGGAATACCCAGCTGCACCTTCACAATAAATGCAGATATCTGATTTTAAAAAGAAAGAAGATTTCTTCTTGTGAGCTATAAAATAGCCTATACTTAAGACAGTCTGATGGGCTGGACAAGGCCCTGAGGTTTCATGGTTCTGCCACACCCCGCCCCAGAAAAGAGCAGTGGAGAAGGTCCACCAAGCTGCCTATAGTAGCTGTATGGAACACAGACAATCAGAAAGAGGTTGCAAGGAGCAACCCCCTTCTGGGATATAGCTCCCGTACAGACTGTCTGTGACTCAACTGGAGTCGCTGAAGACTCGTACAGAAAGTGCAGGCACACGTGCTCGGCCAAGGGGGCACGTGCGAGAGGGGAGTGCATCCCATTACAGACAGACAATAGAAAATGTCAAGAGATGAACCTATGGGGATTGGTTGTGGGTGGGGAGACCGTCAGCATGACGTGACTCCTCCAAAACATGGAAAAGGAGTGTGGTCTTGTGGCTAAGATACTCCATTGGGACACAGGAGGTCTGGGTTGTGTTCCCAGTTCTTCCATTGACCTCCTGGGTGACCTCAGGAAGTCACACAGCACCAGATTTTCAAACGTGTAGCACCCACATTTGGGGCAAGATTTTCAGGAGAGTTCAGCTCCCATTTGGGGAGCAAAATTAAGCCAAGCTCTTTTGAAGCCATGGCCTCTCATTTGGATCCCTAAATGGGGAGCTGAACTCATATGAAAATCTAGCTCCAAATGTGGGTGCAGAGCAGTTGTGAGACTCTGGCCCTACACTTCTGTGTGGCTCAGTTCAACATCTCAAGATGGAGCAATATTTCATGTCATCAACTCTACCCCTTTGCAGGCCAGAGAGGCTAGGAAGCATCCAGTGATCCAAGCTACTGACAGTATGGTGGAGTGAGAGGTCCTGTGGGCTATTTGCAGATCTGGGACAGGCAGATATAGGCCCACCTAGTCAGTGAAGAGGGAGGAACCACTAAGCCCAGCCCACAAGTGAGCGCATGGGGCAACAAATGAAAGAACAGGAACAGGGGTGAGGGGAGAGGTCCTGGGGAGGTGCCTGGGCTGAGGTAAGACCTTGGGCAGTAGGCCACCAGAGGCCAGGAAGGTCACAACCTACAGCTGAAAACAGGACATTTGCTTTACACTGTCATTTCCATTTTGCATTTGGAAGAATAAACAAAGCCATGAGGAAAGGGCTAAGGATTGATTTGGGCATGGCTGGTTATTCCCCAAATCAGCGAGCACCCCACCAACCTACACTTCCCCACCTCACGGGGCCACGATGAAGAGATGCCAATTTATGTGAGGTTGCGATGGGCTTACGACGCATCACCTGCCAGGCGAGGGAAAGAACCCCAATTAGTTGTGCTCTGTACAGGTGGGGGCATTAGCTAATTGACTCCTGGCCAGTGAAGGTGGAGGCAGGCCTTAGAAGTAAACCGAGGGAAGCTCAGATGGGGGAAGACTGCAGAGGTGACAGGTCTCTGGTGGAGAGAAGCCGTGGAACAAACAGGAGTTGTGGAAGGCAGAACTGTACAGGCCCAGGTTAGGCCTCTGCAGGGTAGGTAGGACCAACAAAGGAACGATGGTGAAGTCTGAGAGGGATAGGCCACAGAAGTTTGAAGGTTTGTTTGGACTTTCCTTGGACTCGTTAGTGTTACCTTGGGGGAGGGGACAGGCTTTCCTCTGATTTGTCCAGAGGGCCAAGCTACAGAATACCTGGAGTGGGAGTGGTGAGAAGATGAATGCTGGGAAAGGCCATTGCAGGGCTAAGGGAGAGCCCAATAGGGAGTGTCAGAAATGAGGATCCTCTGAGAGCTGCAGCCAGAGACAAGTGGGCGCCCACATGAGGATGCCCAGTTACATGGATGCTAAGGCACTAAGGTGAGGGGAGCTGTGGAAGGACCTAGCTGATAGTCTGACGGTGGGATGATCTGCTCCTTTGAATTGTTGACTAGCTAGGTATGTGAGCGTCACATCACTGTCCTGAAGAGAACTCGAGCAGTTCACATTTGACTGCCTCTGTGTTTGTGCTCTTTGTATAAGTCGCATCCCGTGTTCAGATACATCTTCTTGCTGAGCAGGAGAGAAGTTGGTTGTAAGACTGTGCATCACAACGTGTGTATTCTTGGGCTGCGATTCCCCCCAGCAAAGCTGATATAATCATAATAATACATTTCATCCAAAAGCTTTACAAACCAATGCCCCGTGCTGCAACATTTAGCATGTGTAACATTATGCACCTGACTTCCATGAGCACTACTAATTAGAGAGAGGAGTGTTAGTCTGCAGCCCCATTTATTCTGTCCCCTCAACTTTTCTTTGCAGGAAGTATCATAAAAGCCTTTTGCAGAGGGGAAAACTAAGATGCAGTGTCTCAGTGACTTGTAGAATGTTGTACAGGAAGCAGGAGTGCCAAGATGACTATTCAAGACTTAACATCCAGCCCCCAGCAGTAATCTTTGTACAACACTCCCTTCTTAACGCAGCATGAAAGAGAATTATTTTTTTATGGACTAGCTTCTTCAGTGTCCCTGTCTGTGGTGGGCAAAAACTGCAAGTCCAAATAATAAATTATACTAGACTCCCCTGAAGAAAAAATGCACAAACATCCACTCAGTGGGGACTTAGCCTGCTTTATCATTTGACTTCAACCTCCCATGTAGACATAACTAGTAACCTGCTCCCTGAAGCCTCTTTGTCAGACTGCCTGGTAGATGCCCTCAGGCAACATCACTCAATTCTTTAGGGGAGACTGAAATCTTAGACAGGAAAGGAAGACAAGGGAATTCTTCTCAGCCCATTTCAACTGCAACCCCTTCATCCAAGAGCTGAAAGACCACTTCTCCCACAGCTGTCTGACTGCTTGTGGTGGATATTTCACAATTCATGCATTTTTCTCTTACTTACACTCAGAAAACCTGATGGAATAGCACCGATAATGCTTTGGAAAAAATACAGATGGAATAAAGACAGTCACAGGCCCACAAAGTAACACTGAGCATCATTAAGTGGCAGGTATGTTGCTTTCTTATCTGCTGGTTAATCAGTCGATCCTTGATTTGCTGAAATGTCAGAACTGAATTTGAAATGATGCTGTTACCGGTCTCCGAGTGCTGACCCAGTTAATAGGAGCAGGGCTGCCAGTGGGAGTGAAAAACAGCATATAGGACCCTGGGCTGAAACTCTTACACATCCAAGTAGTTCACTGCTAGACTGAAAACTCAGGCGGGAATTGTCTCTTTACAATATGAATGTACAAAGCCTAGAACAATGGGACCCTAATCCCTGACTGGAGCTCCAGGCACTAGTGTTAATATCAACACATTTATTTTTCCCAGCTATGATTATTAACGGCAGAGCAGCTAATTATTCTCTCTCCTTTTCTTGTGTGCAAGACAAAAACCTGAACCACTCCCCACAAATGACAAAGGGGTGCAAATCGTTATAAACATCAGATAATAGAAATCAAAGAGATCTCCTGAGCTACTGCACACCGGGGCAAGTCCATCACTGCCTGAGGCACAATGCTGTCACGCATGCTAGTGAAAAGTTTTGCTGTCTCTGACGGGCTTTGTATGGGGGCAGCCCCATTGCCTTCAACGCCATTACCTCTGATCTCCAGTGGTGTAAGTGAAACCAGAATTAGGTCCCCTATCTCTCCACTAAAATGTTGTCTGAAGTGCGTCCCAATCTTATCTGTTCATCTTCAGGCAAGACAGAGACCTACCTAGGCATGGTAGGGAACCTGATAGCCAGGAGATTAGTACGTCCGGTAGGTAAGAAACCTAGGGAACGCAAGGTTGATGTTTTAAACGGTATCCTCTCTTTTTTGAATAACAATTCAATTATTTGTTATGAAGAAAAGACTATGTCTAATCCTGTTTAACCCTCTTTGGCTTTGGCATTAGTTTCCTAAGCTTTTAGTGTAATGAAAATGCATTCTGACAACACTGTAGCCTGCCAGAGTTTCTTACCGTCTCCTACAGCCTAGGGATCTGGGTGTGTATACTGCCATTCTATGCTATAGGGTGGTTTATTTGTGCAGAGACCTTGAGCCTTTTCTACTGGAATTGGCACTCACTTAATATTACATATTTGTACCAGGCTGTAATATAAATCATGTGTTTATTGCAGCAGTGCCTAATCATAGGCCAAGACCCTGTTGTGCTAGGGGCTGTACAAACATTGAACAAAAAGATGGCACCTTCCCCAAGGCTCTTACAAGCTCAGATGCTACAATATACGTTCTTGTGACACTGTTTCCTGTCCCGGGTGGGTTTTGTGTCTAATCCAAAGCACTTTGAAAGCCGTGCGACTTTTCCCATTGACTTCACTGGGCTTTGGATCAGCTCCTTAATCCTTTGAGTAACCTCTCTCTCAAGTCTTTGTTTTGCTCCACAGGGCTGGAAAAGCTGCTGGAATGATTAAGGTGTGTGTAGGCAGGTTGTTACACGGTTTTAAATGGTCAAATGTAGAGTATCTCAGTCTGTTCTTATCGCCTGTATAAGAAAAGCATCTTTGCTTGGCTAGATTGTAGATAGAGATGTGCTCTCGCAAACTGCAGCTCCCTAGCTGCATGGATTCTTGGAACAGCATGAGGATTTCTTTGTCCATTGGTTTCCAGGCTCCATGTTTCAAGCTGAACTTTAGGTGATTTCCTTTTCATTTGGGTGAAAGATAACTGATTAATAACTCCATTTTCCCACTATGCTGTTTCTTTTCATCTCCTTCTTCCCGCTGCCGCCTGCTTCTTGTTCCATAAATGCTTTTTGCATTTCTCTTCTCCGCCCAGAAACTTTAAACCCAATTTCAATCCAGTTTAATGTTTTTTGTTTGCCTGAGTATTTGCCATCTGCTGTGATTGAGTAAATAGTATACTTTGTCATTGTGTTCCTAATCAATATGTGCAACACTACTTAGCAACCTTTCTTATTAAACGCTCTCCTTCTGCTAAATTTTAATCATGGTTCTAGTTTCCAAACATAAATCATATACATTAATAAACAATACCTTTTGGCTAGTTATTTATTGGATACATTGGGAGGTGATTGGGGTATTCATTCATTCCCAGTCAGGGACAGACCGTGATACCCTTATGCTGAGTAGTATTGTTTTCTACAAACAATCCATTGATTTCAGTGGACTACCTGTGGCGTTAGATATGATTCAGCATTATTAAGTGTATCATAATCTGGCAACCATTGTTCATTGCTGATATGGCCTCAGTAACTAGTTACGGCTATTTTAGTGCAACTACAAGACACAAGTAGTATAAAAAAAAAGATTTCTCATACAGCACTTGTGGCTAAAATCCAAACCAAGAGGAAGATGGCGAGGAATGACGTTGATAATCCTATGAACAGTATGTCTATGTGGAGCAAAGGGCCTAAAATTATTAATGTGATTTGTATTGATGTAACAGGTGGTCTATTTCATTAGAAGAAGCTTTTCTTCTAATGAGAATGGATGAATCCATTTATTCTGCATGAATCTAACAGTCCTAGATAATGGCACACAAGTTAAATTCATTCCTCTATGTCTTCAACTGCATTGTGAAACATACACCTCGAATGAATATCTATCTATAACATTTGGGAAGTTTAATAGAATTGATCTTCAACTGTTGAGTTCCTCCTCCTAGTTTCTTGTCTCCTTCTTACACTTTTTAAGAAGGATTTTATGTTGTTGGGGAAGCAGAAACCCAGAACACAGCATGAATGGCTTTTAAAGATGGATTTGAGCCGAGGGGAAGGTACTGTGTACAAATAAACTGTGAAAAAATGGAATAGTTGGAGATGCTTATTACACAAATGTACAGCACTTAGTATAATGGGGTCCTGAGTAGAGTTGGGCCAATAAGTTATTTTTCATTTTGTTGGCAATTTCATAAACTCAAACAAATCATTTTGGGTCAGACAAAACATGAAAAATTTTAAAAATTTTGGTGAATCACAAAAAAAAATTTCTGGTGGAATAAAATAAAATATTGAACACTTAATTTTCTTTTTTGAACTTGTTAAAAATAAAATTAAAGGACATTTTGAAGCAAAACATTGTGTCAATCTGAAAAAATCAAAATGTTTTGTTTTGAAAATGTCAATGGGAAACATTTCCATTTGTTTGGATTTTTTGTTTGTTTTTCTTTTGTAGATGAACAATTCAGTGACACTGACACATTTGTAAAACATGTCAGTGTCACCAACTCTGCGTTTTTCATACCATATTTTTGGGTAAGTGTTCATTCAGTTCTTAGCCCCAGTGGCTGCTTGGGGCTTCTGAGTGCTTGTGTAGTACAAATAATAAATAATAATTGTATAAGTGAATGTTAAACCACTACAGAAGATGGCAAGAGAACTTTACTAGACACAGAGCAGATGGTTATGAGGGTGAGTGTTTCGGATAGTTCACTGGAGAACCAGGGACTTATAATTGTTCAGTATTATTTGAGGTTCTGAGGTAGTCCTATAATATAACTGAGCATCAGGACCCCATTGTACTGGACTCAATTTGAATTTTTTCTGCACCATCAAATGTTACTTAGGATACGTCTCCACTGTATTTAAAAAACAGCAGCTGGCCCATGCCAGCTGGCTCAGGCTTGTGGGACTCAGGCCAAGGGACTGTTGAACGGCAGTGTACACATTCAGGCTCAGGCTGGAGCCCAAGCCTGAACGTCTACACTGCAATGAAACAGCCCCTGAGAGCCAGGCCCCGGGAGCCTGAGTCGGCTGGCACTGGCCAGCCGCAGGTGTCGAACTGCAGTGTAGACCTACCCTTAAGGCACAAACAGGTCTACCTTGCTGTTTTTGAATAACATAAGTTGTTGGCCTATTGCTCAACCCCCAAACTGGAGAACCAGCGGGCTGCATTTCCACCCGGTCCCTACGCTTTGAGCTGCCCTGCTTGGGTGGCCCTAGCAGGAGTTGAAGCTGCAGCTAGCATAGCTCTGAGACACTGGAATACATAGGCCAGCCCACCTCGTGAAGGGACAGTCTCCAAGAAAGGATGGGAGCTCTACAGAAGAAGGAGCAGTGCTTAATTTGTGCCAGGACTTGCCAGGGCTGAGCACTGGCACCTCTAGGCTTGGCAGTTTATAGTCGCACTTCTGGGCTTGCTGCATCCATTTTGAATGTAAAAAAATTGCTTGACCCCCAGCACCTAATTGCTTAGTCCTGGCACCGCTTTCAAATTAAGCATGTGGGGGAGGGGTTTGAAAAAACCCAGACATTTTTATATTTTAAATATTAAACTGAGAAGAAACCAATGGACAAAATTACAAAAGCAACCAACAAAATCCCTGCCACTGAATTAAACGGCTTATCTGCTAATCTATTCAAGCATTAATAGTAGAGATGGCCAAAATGCAATAAATTTTTTTGTGGGAAATGTTCCCCCCCCCCCCTTTTTTTTAAAAAATGAAAAACCAAAACTGAAACTCAACATTTTTAAGTTTTCAAACCATTTTTTTTTAAATTGGTTTGCAGTCAACATTTGCAAAGTGTTGAAAAATGAACAACTGAAAAATTTGGCTGAAAATGGGAAATGTGTCATGAAAAATGTTGGGTGTCTGGATTCTGGCTTTTCAATATTTAGCAACAAAAGAAAATGAACAGAAAATGTTTTTTGGTCACAGTACTATTTTTTATTCAAAAAAATGTTGTTGACCAGTTCTAATTAGAAAGCCTCACTGAGACCCTATTGCTGATTCTGCCTGGTTCTACATTATCTTTAGCCGGGCTTAAGCTCTTCTGAAAAAGGTCTCCCCCACTCTCTCAACTCATCCTCTGTTAGACGCAATTACCCCTGCAATTATCTTTCACCCCCCAAATATTAAAATCTCTCTCTTCATTCAAAAGACACCACCAGTTAACTCACATGCACTGCAAACAGACCAGGTAACCCATCAACCTTTTTTTTTTTTAAATAAAAAAAAATAAAAAAAAAAATCGCACAACAATCTTTAATTTAACTAGCAAAAAATGCCTACCACAAAATGGCCATTCTGTAGTAACAAAACTACATTTCCCAGAAGGCCATGTTAAATGTACACAACCCGGAATAAGATCCCCAACCTTCTTGGCCCCATTACAGGGAGTTCTAGGCTTCCAAAAGGATCTCTCAGGTAAAGAGCAACTCCCTCTTTCACTGACCCTATCTTAGTGTGTAAAGCAGAGACCATGACAATGTACCAAACCAGCACATTATTCACCGGCAGTATGGGCAATCCCAAGTGTTCAAATCTCATCAAACAGTGCCCCCTAATCATGAGGACTTTTTTTAATAGTACACTTTTTGGTGGGGATGGGGATTGCCTTCTGAAGGGGCACTTTGGTCATAGTTCCAAGCTTTTCTCTTCACGAATGAGGACAAGAAATGTACTTTGTTTTAATTGAAGTTGAGATTCTGATGCAATCAATTAGCTCTCAGAGCTGGGGCTTGGAGGAAACCACCAAATAGCACAAGCCTTGTGATTAAATCATGAGCATTGGCCTCACTGCACCAATGCTCTCTGCATTACGTTGTGGAGTTTTAAGGAGATGTAAAGGTGAACAATGTGGACTTTGTGGATTTTGACAGGAGCTCCTCCCATGCATAAAGGACAGCACAAACTAAATGGCTTATCTAATCCTGTGTTGTTGTTTTTAAACAGAAAAAGACTAGTATTCCACCTCCTAATTAGTAATGATTAGAATTTGCATAATCTTACTTAGCATTTAGCACTTTCTCATCTCTTGAGTATTTGAGTACCTCACAAGCTGCAGTGCATTCGCCATTGTGATGTCCATGGAGGTTAAATAAAGTGCTCAAGAACACACAGCAAGTCTGTGGCAGAGAACAACCCAGAATTCCTGAGCCCCAATCCTGTGCCCTATTTCATGCATCACACTGCCTCCCTAGCATGTTGTGCTGCAGAGAAGAACACATTCAATGCATATTTTGCCCATGTGGACAAGAGCGAGAACAAAGTGGTGTGAGATTCGAAGGAAAAACATTGAAGAGTAACTAAGCCATGCATAGAACTTCAACTGTTGTGTCACCTGTAGCTATGTTACATTTTTACAATAAACCATAGCTAATTATCCAGTAGGATCACGGTACCGGTACAGACAAAACCAGTATTTCCCTTAAACAAAGATTATGGGCCTTTTCAATGCAAAGTGCTTTCTTTTCTTGCTTTCCTCATTCCTGCAATATGACTATATCAAACGTAACCTGATTTGATTTATCCTGGACTGCAGATTGCATTCTGTTGGCTCGTCTATATTTAGAGATGCATCCATTTTTTAGATAGTGTTTTAATCATTCCAGTCTAGACTGAACTGATCCCAGAGTTGTTTGTCCACATTGTAGGTAAACAAACAAATAAATGTATTCTTCTATTAAATATTAAACCAGGCCTCATGCAGAACAGATGATTAATGACTTGGAAGCGTCCATCTGGCAAACCAAATTACTGAGAATATTGGACAGTACAAACTCCACAATGAATGATTATATCAGCTCTGCTTAAAGGTAGGAGCGAGGGGAAAACAAAACTGGTTGAGTGGTGAATGGACTGTGTATGCCTAGTCTTAGACCCTGAAAGATTTGTTGTATTGTACACATAATTATCCATTGGTAAAGTTGAGCATTGTGTCACTGCCAAGCACCTGAGCTGGACAAATATACATAGTCAGGACCTGATGCAGCAAGGTACTGAAGCAGCATTCTCTCATACAAGTTAATGACAAAGCTCCCATTGACTGCAATGGGGCTAGGATTTCGCCATACCTATTTAGTTCCCAGCTCCCCTATTAGCTATTAATCTAGTCACATACTCGCTGGTTACCCTGTTTTAATTGTGAACAGTCCACCTCCAATTTAGGGGTCATGGCAGCTAGTGCACAACTTCGGCAGCTTTCAGGGTTACCCCAGCCTGCATCACGGCCAATCACACTCCGAAGCCCTGGAATTGGGGAGGGATAGCTCAGTGGTTTGCACATTGGCCTGCTAAACCCAGGGTTGTGAGTTCAATCCATGAGGGGGCCATTTAGGGATATGGGGCAAAAATCTGTTGGATGATTTACTTGGGGATTGGTCCTGCCTTGAGCAGCATGTTGGACTAGATGGTCTCCTGAGGTCCCTTCCAACCTTGATAGTCTAAAATGTATTAATTTAAAAAAAAAAAAAAAACTTGGCCCCGGAGCCAACTCTAGTGCTGTCCTAAGGATGGATACAGCTGCTTGGGTGCAAACTGCTCCTGATATGAAACGTCAGCTCATTAAACTACAGCCAGACCAGCACATAGGACATACACCGCACTCCTTGCAAGCTGCGGAGCTGAAATAGACTCAGGCCCAAGGGAATTTGGAGGCAGGCTGAGGGAGAGGCTATAGGGTCTGCACTGTCTCCATTGGCCCTGATCCCCTCTTACCGATTGTGTCCCAGGAGCTGCCCGCATTCCGAATCCATTGGAAATGGGTGTGTGAGACTCACCGCATTGCTGGACCCCATACCTCGCTTCTCGCCACAAGCCAAGATTGCCAGACACTTCCATGCAAAATGATGAGCAGATGAAATTTTTGAGCAAGAGTTGATCTGGCAAAAATGATCCACCAGAAACTTTCGGTGGCTTTGAAATTTTACCGGGCGCGATGACTCAAACCATGCAAAACAAATTTGGGACAAATATTAGTGGCGGGGGACGGAGTCTCCAGTTTTCCCCAGTTCTGGTGACATTGTGAATGTTTTCACCCTGATTTTTCATTTCTCCACCATTTTGGGTATTATGACAGGCAATGCTTTAAAATGCTTTTGGGTGCAATTGGGGAAAACCACCACCTAAACTTTCTCCACTGCTTCTCAAGGGTAGCCTCAGAAGATAAGGGTTCTCATTTGGAAGGCTAACCCTTTGAGCGAGGTAACACAATAGCAGGACCATTAATCAGAAAAAAAACAGATACGTTTTTGAAATATGTAAGGCCCATTTACTCCCACAAAAATATACACACACACTTGAACATGCAAGCACCTGTTTGCTCTCCAAGGTAGGTTTTGCAGGTGCAAAAGAAAGCAGCACATATACAAATGAAATGTTGATGGGTGCAGGTTGGGTGCCTAGTTTTGGAAACTTTGCCCTGTAGTCTCTCTCACTTAAGCTCATGTTATCTGCAACCCTCACTACAAGGACTATAGAAACACGTTTTATTCCATAAATATTGCAGCTCTAGTAGTTTGCTCCATCTGAATCTGGGTGAAGCTTAGAAACAGCAACAGGTGTAGAAAAGTGGTAAATCTGGTTTACAGCTTTAAAACAAATTGTTGAACCTATTTGTGGCATTTCACGATTAAATACTCCAGGTTAGCTTCAGATCTAGTGTTCCATAATCAACATAACAGATGATCTAAGAGTCATGACAAAACGGTGTGCCTTAAGTTAAAAGTGATGAAAGGAAAACCATGTACATTGTGAAGTATTCTCTTTTTAAAAAAAAAAAGGAAAAAAAATATACAAAAGCAAACAATCCGCGGTGAATGGATTAAAAATATTTTTTCTAGGAAACTGAAGTTCAGATGATTTTATTTCCCACCTTGCCTGGTATGCTTCATGCTGGATTGTTTTCTATTAAGCTTCTAACTGGAGAAATGCTCCAGTCCCTTTGGGACTTTAACTGCCATTTCGTACTTACTGTATTTGGGGGACTTTGTCTCCTTACAAAAGATTTGCTGTGCCTAGGAAATGAGGTTTAGATTCCACTATGGATAAAATACGTGTTACAATATGTTGTATTAATTTAGGTGGAGTAAACGACCCAAAGGTCGTAACACAACTCGGTGTCTGTCGAACATTAATCACTGTCAAACAAGGTCCGGTGTTCAGCATACAGAGACCTTAGCCAGCTTAGTACCATGGCAAACAAACCATTACAAATCCTTTATACCTTTTATTAAAGATACTGAAAAGCAGGAAAAACAGTGAAACGTTAGAAATGTAAGGTATTAAGTAAGGCTTTGATTTTAACAATATTTCTTGTTCCCTTTAGCTGGAGAGAGTTGTAAAAGGAAGGCCCCCTTGTTTGACAGTCTTAGATGGTAATGACTGTCCTTGTGGGGGGAAAAGAGAAGAAGTTACTTGAGATGGGCTGGAGACGTTGTTGGTGCAGTTATTAAAGTCCAATCCCATTTCATCTCAGATGATGTTTGGGTTTCAGCTGGAGCTTGTATGGGTGGTGATGTCATGTGGATCCCTCTCACTGGATTGATCTGCTCAGGACATCTCTCAGGATTAGGATGGCAAAGGCCCAGGGTTCCAGGAGATAGTGGGGATAGAAGACATGATGGTGAAGTTCGCTCCAGTAGCTCCCATCCATTGTTCTCTACTTGTCCTCACCAACGTCTCTTTTTTTTAGGACCCACAAAGGGAATGGCGAGTGGAGTAGACTGTCCCCTGGTTACTTTCTCCACCACTTAGGTCTAGTTTCCAACACACCAATTTTGGTTCATTAATTTCCAATTCCACATTTTCTGTTTTTACCAAGCATGATTTTAACCTAGTCCTTGCACTGTAGCAATTGGCCTTCCAGTTTTGGACTCATTCCGTTTTTCTCTCTCTTTCATACCTTTTCTCATCAACATTGGTTATTTTAGCCTATTGTGACATCTTCTGAGCTTTCACACACTTTTACAGTTGAGCTCACAATTAAAGTAAACTGGTAGGCACAATTATCACAAAACCCCACCTTATCCCAATTGGACACCCGAGATAGGCATGATGGCATGCTGGAGCCAAGCAGGAATGAGGTTGGAGGTGGAATAACGGCAGTCCAGAGGGTAAGAGAGAATGTATATTAGACAAATATCTATCAGGGATGGTCTAGGCATCCTTAATCCTGCCTCAGCCCAGGAGCATGGACTAAATCACTTCTTGAGGTCCCTTCCAGCCCTACAATGTACAGCCCTGTCTCTATCATGCTGCAGAGGGTCAGTAAGACTCCAGAAGCAACTGAGTTGCCGGGAGTTGAAGGGGCTATTGCTTATTCTGCAAAAGCACCCCATTTCTAAATGGTAAGAATGTACCATCCCCTGTAGATTGCAGAGAATTTCCATGCATGTCTGGTGTTCGTGTTTGATGGATTCTGTGGACCACAGAGTTGCCATTGTGCTGAATATACAGGCAGCTCCATATTGGCTAGCCCCCCAGGCCAACACTAGTGGAAGGGAATGGAAAGCCTCTGACATCCCTGAGCACTGGATCAGGCTTTAAAGCAGATGAAGGGACAGCAGCAAGAGGAAACCAACACCCCAGGGATGCTGACGTCCCACATGTAAATTCAGAGGAGGGTACAAAGCAAATGTTCAAAGCAAGCCACTTGAGGAACCTGCAGGAGAGTCACCTTCAATAATTAGAGGTCAAGGGCTGTCAAGAAAAGGTGTTCTCTGTCCCACGTTCAGAAAAGACGCGTAAGAACCCCCTGCTGATCAATGTCTGTTCCAGTGAAAAACAAGTTAAGTGGCCCGTCAGATGCAACGATACAGGAAAAGCTACTGCCAACAGCGTTGCGATGAACTGTGACCCGAGCTGCATCTGAGCCTGACAGGAAGATACCACTTCAGGCTG
The DNA here is from genome assembly GCF_013100865.1 of Trachemys scripta elegans. NCBI lineage: Eukaryota > Metazoa > Chordata > Testudines > Emydidae > Trachemys > Trachemys scripta. The sequence continues at coordinate 5,345,375 of NC_048301.1, read as the reverse complement.
GACTTTCAGCACTGTACAGTCCGATGTGAGAGTACCGTAATTATCCTACCTTAACGATACAGCGGGGCAGTATTCCGGTGGCTGGAGCTCTCACGTCCTTCACTCGTGTCTTAGGCAAACAGTGTCTTCGGATTGCTCCCCCGGTGGCCTGGAGCAGCTTTGGACAGACATGCTGAGCTCAGCAAACTGCAGAATCTGCTCACACCTACCCAGAAGAAGTCAGCCTGGGAATTGTTTACGAAAGGCTATGAAGGAGCGTGTGGAGCCCAGTGCGGATTAGGGTTGTAGGTCCCCAGCTGGGCCGGATCTACCTGAGTCTGTTACAGCCCCCGCTATGGCGCATTGGCTCTTTAGTTCAGGTTGTAGTAGCTCATGCCCTACAGCCCTAGCACAGTGGAACCCCTATCTCCGTTAGGGCTTCTCGATGCTACTTGACTACAAATGCAACGTCATAAGGGGAGAGTCGCAGCTGCTGTTTGAAGAACACTTCGGCTTGCACCGGAAGTTTTGATTTGTTTCATGACGGCAAATTCATTATTTTTTTTAATCACCAGGGCGGATCCTCGGTGGGTGGAAGTAGCCTCCCAGGGGCCCATGACCCTTTGTAGCAGAGCCTCAGCCTAGCGTAGAAAATTTATTCACCTCTTGCAATCAACACATGCGAGTTGTCTGAATACAGGGCAATTTGTGAGGGTTGGGGTTTCCAGAGACCCCCTTAATTTTTGCCTGCAAGCACCCCAAACTATAGCGCTACTCCTTGAGATCTAAGCAACTTATGTTACTTTTCCACTTACACCTATGTTCTGCTGCGTGTACACATTACGTAAACCTTCCTCCACCACATACATCATCACTAATTGTGTTCCAATGATTATACCATGTGTGACAAGGTTGGGACTCACCACCGTAGTGCCTCCTACTGGTCACCTCCAGGAATTAGCTCAGTACAACAGAGCGCCCTCTCCTGGTGGTGTCCAGCCCATTGTCTCGCCCTTGGTTGGTGTCTGAGCCCGCGTCACTCTCCAGCTCGCGGCATCCTCTTCAGGACCACTGCCCTCCGGCAGTGCCCCTCAGTCCATCCACACCCCCTTCCAGGGGTGGTTGATCAGCAGTCTCTCTGCGCCCCAGCCTCCATGTCCAACCACACACCCCAAAGTGTGATCCCTCCTGTCAGGGATCTGGCATAGTCTGTGATGGCCGCTCCCTACGGCTGATGGCTGGGTGTACCGCAAGGGGGGGAAGAGGAGGACCCAGGCCCGCCCTCTACTCTGGATCCTGGCCCAGTGAGCCTCTGGCGGCATCCTCACTGTCCTCCTTCTCTCCCCTCATCTGTCCACTTCCCTGGGCCGCTTCCCCTACGGCTCCTTGCACCCGCTAGGCCCTTCCCTTCAGGGCCTGGAGCCTGGAAGGCTTCGGACTAGAGCTCCCTTCTGCTCTCGGAGCCTAGCCAGCTCTGCGCTGTCCACAGTGCTAGTCTCCCAGCTCTGGAGACTGACCTTCCCCCCTCAAAGGCCTGGGACAGACAGACTCTCCTCTCCCTGAGCAGCCTTTTTATAGGGCTGAGCCTGGCCCTGATTGGATGTCTCCAATCTGGGCCCCGATTGGCTCCCAATAAGCCTTTCTTTAATTGGCTGCCTGATTGTGCAGGCGTAGTGGCCTGCTGCAGCCCACACTCTCAGGGAGGGGGGCAGCCACCCCACTACACCATGGTTCAAAATTGGTCATTGTTTGTAGGGGTCTAGTATTCTTAGTGTCCCTAGGTGTATAACATATTCTGTAATGCATGAATGGGAAAAAGCAGATTTTGTTCCATCAGTCAAAATCTAAAACAAATGGACAAAACTTCAAATTGCTTTATAGACTTCCCCCCCCCCACCCAAGGCTCTCAATTGCTTGTATGTTGAGGCCAGACACCATTCAATAATCTCCAGAACATGCTAAGGTTCCTTGTAGTAGTGCAGCGGGAAAGGGAGACATGATGTTTATTCGACCAAGTGTCCATTTTTCAATACAATTCATTTGCTTGGTTTTTTTCTTTCACTCATCTGGTTTTGTCAGCACCGGTTGGAGCAACAACTTTGAGGTGGTCTCTTAGCAGTGGCTGCGCTCTCTGGTTTATTTTATTATTCATTGATTTGTCTTGCAGCAGCACCCAGTTGTGAACCAGAACCCCATTGTGCAAGGTGCTGTACAAAGACAGAACAAAAAGACACTCTCTGCCCCCAAAAGGGCACAAATGAAGTATAAGACAGGAGAGCAAGTGATCCAGACAGCAAGGAAACAATATGATAATACCGGTCAGCATGATAAGTAGTGGTCTCAACATACCTGCCTACCTGTTGTCATATGTTGTTGGTTGTGAAAAGAAGAGGAATGTGTTTCTTTCAAACATAAACCCCTGGAAATTTACCCCAAATGCACACTCCTGGGCACGTTTTTAAAAGTGGAGGCTAAGAGCCATGCACAAAAAAGGGCAAGGGCACATGCAATTCCGTTAACTGTGCACACAAATGCAATGTTAGTCATCTCTGTGGGACAGGATTACCCAGAGGCCTCACGTGAGATCAGGCTCCCATCGTGCTGGACGTAGACCTAGTTAGAAACAAGCCCTGAAAATCCAAAGACAGAGGAGGGGTGATTGTCCCTGGTTTACAGGCAGGGGACTGAGGCACACAGAGATTAAAGGTCTTGCCCAAGGATGGACGAGGAGTTTGTGGCGGAGCTGCAAAATGAGCCCGAGTCTTCTGAGTCCCTGGCGAGTATGCAAGTCTTCTGAGTTCCTCTCCGTGTGCATAGGACGTGCATGCTCAGTTTTGCACAGTCATCCACCTCTGCTTTGTCAGGTTTAGCTCTGAGGGGCAAATCCATCCCTCTCATGCATCGTTCACTTGTATCAAACACAAGCATATGGCAGTGGGCCATGGAGAGCTCTCCCAGTAGTTATAGCTGCACCGGGGTTTGTGCATAGCTGAGATGCAGGGCAGCTGAGCCATGACCTTGCTTATTTTTTCTCGATTACAGCACAGCCAATGCATCCACAGCAGAAGACCCAGGGGGAAAAGCCAATGATGGAGATAATTCAACTACACTAGGATCTGAAAGCTTTTGGGTGTCTATTGTCCGCCCCCTCCCGTGCACGGTGCTGTCGCCTTGCAGTCAACACTGTGCGCTTGAAACAAGAAACCGGAGGATTGTTTGAAGGGAAGAACAGTTAAGATAATCAGCTTTGTTTTCGCAGCAATTCTGCCGCGCCGCTCTGATCGCAGAGTTACTTCACAGCACACCACTTGCTGTGGACGCTAAGCCCCAGTGTCTGACACCAAGGAAAAGTTGTGACCGCAGCATTCAAGGAAGCAAAACACAAAATAAAACATCCAACTGGTGTTTGAAAATGTTGTAAAACAAGGATAGACGACAGTGGCTGGATTGGCGGCTGCAGGTATGGACGGGGTATGCCATTGCTATTTTCCTATTGGAGCAGTAATGTATGTCATGGGGCAGAGTCTTATCTCCTTGTTCCACAAGTAGAGCCATTCAAGTCAAAAGGGCGACTCCTGGAGTAAGCTGCTATCCCATGTGAGGACCAGAAGCTGGCATCATGGCACAGCAAACTTTATATTACCAAAGATGGGGGGGGGAGGGGAAGAAACAGGTGCTTCTCTCAGTCCTCACACCCTTGAAGGCAGCTTGAGAGCCAGGGGAATGCCCCTTTCAGAGAGGCTGTGGCCTAGTTCAGCCCACAGGCAAGGCATTCTGGGACTTCTGGTACCCAGGGCTGGGTTGTACTGTGGGTCTGACAGTGAAGCATTCTGGGAGATGGGCTAGGACTGTAAGGAACCTGACTTTGATTAATATGGGGCTGGCCAGTGGCTAGGCAAGATCTGTGGTGGGGCCCTCAGCTGAGAGGGAACCTGCGAGGAAGCCCGTGACAGGGCCCCTGAGGCAGACCGGAGCGCAGGGAACCCCAGAGAGGTGGAAGCTGTTAGTGGGATAGAGGACTGCCTGTGAGCTCGTGGACCAAGGTGGGTGAGCACTGCACCAAGGGATGGAGGTTTTGAAATGGGTGGAGCTGCCAATTTAACTGAGGAGCTAAACTACTCAACCAGCATGGAGGAAACTAACGGAGGCAGCCGCTGGAGCTGACCGTGGAAGGTAAAAGTCACTGTTTCAGCAAACTCCCCAGCCCTGCACTCCAGCGCTCCCGAGGTGAGGCTGTGTGATGCAGCAGCAGTCTCTCTGCAGCGGCAAGGTTTGCCCCTGGCTTGTTTCCTGTTGGCATTCCAGTGGATAACCTCCCACACCGCGAGGTGCCTCTTCCTAGTACTGCACGCTCTACAAGAAAGGAAAGCCAGGGACTCGGGGGCTCGGTACTGGCACCCTTATAATCCATGTGAGCATTCGGTGCCCCACTCTCACAATCAGTACTGACATCAGTGCAGGAGTGATCGGGGTCTTGAATTTGGCTCAGGGTCTGCGTATTTCCTGATGTCAGTGACAGAGATTCGAGTGCATCTAAATAACGGTATAAGACAGTCAATAGAAAACATCTCTAGCGAGGTGAGCCTCGTCTGTCAGAGCAGAAACCCATGAGTGCCGTTACTAAACTAACATGTAGACGCTTGTGTACTGACCCATTGAACTGGCAACTACTACACGTCTTTTCTGAAATTGGCAAAGTGATGTTGAAGTTTAATAAGACTGTGGAATGGCAAGTCAGAATAGGGTGTCTGTCAGCTATGTAGGTTGGTTACAAGCCCATGTCTTGCAAGTGATTGTATCCTATATCCAGGGCTTAAATTCAGCTGGTGCTGTCCGGAGCGGAGCTCCAGTAAATATTTTTCAAACCTTGACTCCAGCATGATGCTGTTGTGGTTCTCAACTGGGGGGGTCCACGGCCCTCTGCAGGGGGTTGGGAGCTGGTTTCAGGTGGTCTGTGGAGTCCTGTGGCTGAAGCCTGGATCCCTGAGCCCCAGGGCGCCCACTACGTGGAATGGGGGGGAGGGTGTTGAGCTCCGGGAAATATTCTATAAGAGTTTAAGCCCTGCATATATCCCATATTTACACACACCCGAAATGGAAGTAGCTACGGTATATACACAGGGCAAGCGAGGTCTAAACTTCTTATTGCTTCAATTCAGTGATCCTTATAACACCATTTGCCTTATCTTCTACAATCCAAGACTCCAGGGGCCCAAATTATGTATCCTTTGTATAGCACATGTTTTGCAACCTGATTGAACATTGACATTATACCTCATAATCTTAACACTGACTCCCATACCATGGTAAGGTTCAGTGGGCTGGAATCTGACACCATTACTCATGTTGACTAGCATCTTAGTCCAGGGGTGATCGTGTGGAGGTCAACAGTTGAGGTGGGCCGGGTACGGATGAAAACCTGACATTGTGCATGTATTTGTGAACCAGGAATCCAAAACAAAAATGTGGACTGGGCCAATCGAAAGGTTTGGTTTCAGTTGTGACCATTTTAAATTTGCTTTTAGCACCAATTAACTACAATTTTGAAATACAACATTGTTTGGAATAAAAAAAATGAAACTCTTATTGTTCAGAAAAGAATTCCCATGGGAGGATTGGTTGAAACCAACCCCTTCCAGGAATGATTTCAGTTTTGAAAAATCAACATTTTCTCATGACAAAATATCTAATTGGAAAAATATCAAGCCACTCCAGCAGCTTGTGGAGCACCGGTGCTCTCTGTGTGTGAGGTGTTCGAATCTGGCCCCTTATGGGAGGAAACATTTTTGCCTTTTCACTCCCTGTTCCCTGTGGAATTGTTCATTTCCAAGCCAATGTTTCATTTCATATTTTTTCCATAACTGAATAACTGAATCTGTGGTTTGATGCAGGATCAATACATACTTTCACTGAACCAGTAAGATATTGCTCGTGAAGGTAATAAGATTAGTTAAGAAGCTAAATACAATTAAATTTGGAATTGTAGCGAATCATTTGTGATACGGTCTTCGGATTAACCTTATTATTTAAATGACTAAAGATCCATATCTGAATTTTCCTTGACCTGTGTATTAATGGTCCCTTCTCTTCTTCCACTAATTCAGCAGGACTGTCCCCTTCTTTGTACAGCTCTGAGATGGGATGCCCAGGATCTGTCCTAGTAAATTCTGTTTCTGGGTGGTGCTTTGCTACACAGTGGAATACAAGCTTTAACCAGTGGTTGGCTCCTTCCCGTTTGTTTTGCTGGTTTTCTGGTGTTCTGTGTGCAAACACTAGGCACTCCCATGAAGTTCATTCTGGCTTTAGAGCCATTACTAGTTCTAGAGATTGATCCTATTTCAACTATGGGGAATGCAATTGTTGGTACCTTTACGATCTCTAAAACTGGAGTGAACTTTAATTGTGCCTGCTCTAGGCAGTGTCTCTTCTAACACTAAAAAACTGTTTAGGGAATAATAAAGAGGAAAGCACAAACCTGACCCAAAGCCCATTGAAGTCACGCAAAGACTTGCATTGACTTCTCTGGGCTCCGGATCTGTCCCCATGTTGCTTTGGTATTCTAATCTTTCTAGATTATGGGTAACAGTTTCAAAAGTGCCTTTGTCTCTCTCTTTCACACACTCTTCCCAACTCCCCCAGGTGTCCTTTTCCGTAGCTACCTATTTTTTTTTTCTTTCCTATCATTCTCTTTTTGCCTTCTGTCTAATAAGAGTCTGGCTTAACTGGCCAAGCTTGCAACACTGCTGTAAACCTGTGACCAGAAAGAGGCAGCTAAAAGCAATGCGTCGAACAGCCTGATGCTGCTGCTGGTACAAGTTTGGCAGGTCTCAGGTTGGCTAATCAGACTGTGAACTGTGCCTGTGTTTTTCCAGCAGTGAGAGGCAGAAGCTGCCTGTTCTGTCTTTGCTGTTCTTTTCACTCCCCCTTTGTGTGTGTTTGTGTTGTTTTGTCTTCTAGGAAACAGGATCAGACTTTAACAACAGCAACAACACAGCTGCAGCCCATCTCTACTCATTGTTTCTCCCCCCTGCCACCCCAAGAAGTTTTTACCATCTAAAAGAGTGTTAATAAAGGTTTCAGAGTAGCAGCCGTGTTAGTCTGTATCCGCAAAAAAAAGAAAAAATCGAACTGCAGCCGAAGAAGTGGGCTGTAGTCCACGAAAGCTTATGCTCTAATAAATTTGTTAGTCTCTAAGGTGCCACAAGTACTCCTGTTCTTTTTGTTAATAAAGGGGGTTTCTTTCTAAAAACTCTCTCTGGGGAAAGGGAGCAAGAGACGTTGTTTCAATGAAAGCCTTATTTCAGTCTTTACATATAAAACACTTTAACTGATTTTCCTTCTTTTTTCATCAAACGTTACAAGAATTTTCAGTGGTGCCTTTGCCATGGTGCTAAGCAGGCTGAGGTCTCTGTATACCGAACCCCAAACCTTGTTTAAAACTGTTTAATGTTGGACAGGTTCAGGGTCATGGTAACACCTTTGATTTTGGGGGTTCATATAGCCCATCTAAATTGTGGGAGCCCCCCCCCAAAAGAGAATTAGGCGTCAACTCAAGGGATTTGGGCATGTAGTGCTCTTATTTTACTCAGAAAATCCCAGCAGCAAGTTTGAAAATCTTGGCCTTGGGCTGTAGAATTTTCATCTCTCCAGACAGAGCCATGGCCTTTCCCCTAGTTTCAAAGGGAGGTATCCAGGGTCAAAAATCACTTGACTAAATCTTCACAGGTTTCCTATGTGTATACAAACTTGAAAACAGGCTGGCTCCGCAAGTGTGCACTGAAAGCGTTGCACAGCTCTGAAGAAGGCTCTGTTGGGTGGGCAATAACAATGGATTTTGGGGGAAGAAATGCTACTGTTTAAACAAGCGAGGGCAAACTTTTCCCTAGGAGGAGATTAGCGTCACTGCTGTTTAAACAGAGGATCATCCCCATGTTTGAACTAGCGTTCCCAATCACAACAGACCGTGGCTTGAGGGTTAACGTTATTTTTAAATCCTTCCCTTTTTTACAATGGCTGGATTATCTCTGAAGCTTTGATTCCATTCCTAAAGAACCTGGTCCAGGTAAGAACATAAGAGCATCATTTGTTCTGTAAGCACATAAGATCTTAGGAAAAGAAAAACACTGACTCTGACTAGCTCAGCGTACTGTACCTGCCCTTCATTCTTAGCCGAATCTCAGACCTACCTTCCTGCCCTTTCATCCTCTGCAAGTACAGGGAGAAGTCTAGAGCAGGAAAGGTGCCCCTGGAGGCTGTAGGGAGTGTGGGGGAAGAGAGCGAGACTTGACTTTTAAAACACTTTTAATAAGATCAGTACAGAAACATTGGAAAAACAAAGCAAAAGATTACAAATGCAAAGCTAGCAAGCAGTACAAAGTTCATTTCCAATAGCCCACTGGTAAATAACTTGATCCAAAGAGTATAAATATCTCAACTCCACGTGAAGGTGTAAAAACCACTAAAAATCTAAAAAGGAACATCGGCAACCCCAGTACCAAATAATTGACATCATTTATTTCTTAAAATGGACGTCTTTGCTTGACACAAAATAAAGTTTGCAAGTCATGCCACAGCTCTATTTGTGAACCTAGGAGAGAGAGGAGGTGGGATCATATAATGCATCATCCAATAGTCACTTATTATTTGTGTTATAGTAATGCTTAGAAGCCCCTATATAGATCAAGACCCCACTATACTAGGCACTATTCCCACGCCTAGTAAAAGACTCACTGCCCCAAGAAGCATACAGTATAAATAGATAAAACAAAGGGTGGGAGGAGAAACAGAGACTACCCCAAGTCACACAGCAGATCAGAAGCAGAAACTAGCAGGTTTCCCTAAAATTCTTCATCAGGCCATATTCTCATCTCAGTGTCTTTTACCGAAAGTGGGTACTGACTTAAACCCACCAAGTCTGAATGTGTTCCCTGACATTTGCACATGCAAATGAACAATTGCAAACACAAAGGGGGATTAGCATGTGCAAGCCCCCAATTGATGCACACAAATGTGGGTGCTTTTATACGCCTTTTTTTTTTTAAGGTGGGCAACACTCAGCCTCTATTTTTGGAATGTTTGGCCTCAGTCCACTCTGGAGACAGTGAGCTGGATTCCCCTCTTGCTTGTACTAGTTAATGTGGCGCATGCTGGTCAACTGAGTTACATCAAAATAGCCCCTGTGCAAGTGAACACAAGAACATAGAACCCAAGACTGGCCATGATGGGTCAGACCAATGGTCCAGCTGGCCCAGTATCCCGTCTTCTGACAGTGGCCAACGCCAGGTGTTTCAGAAGAAATGAACCAGAAGAGGGCAATTTCAAGTGATCCATCCCTCGTTATCCAATTCCCGCCTCAGGAGCAGGTGGTTGTATCCCTGACCATCTCGGCTAATAGCCCTGGATGGACCCATCCTCCACGAAAGGAGAATAAGGTCTGAATAATTTTAGGAAAACCTACTTGTTTCTTTACCATGATGCATTTTTCTTCATTTATTTTTGATGTGTCAAATGCACCAATTCCAGGTGGTTAGTTGCTGTATATGTCCAGTGGTTCACATCTTTATTGCACATGTTGATTTTACTGGGTGTTTCCACCCAGGTGGAAATTTCAGCTTTTTCTTTTTAGATGCACTGAATAATATTTTCTGCAAAATTACCCATCTGAGATTTAAAAAAAGCTATTTTATATGCAGCAGCATCTAATGAAGGAACATGTTGTTCCACAGTATATCTGATGAGCAGTAAACACATTCATCTACTGTGTGTGTCCTTTTTGATTTCCCACAGCATTTCAGAAAGCAAATACCTGAGTAGGCATCATTTAGGAAGACTAACAAGAAATGTTTATTTGACTTTAGACCTCTGAACAGCACTATAAACTCTGCAAGGTCTGAAAGTATATGCATTAGCTGCAAATGCTACAATAAAGATCTATATCATGGAGTCGCTAACATTGTGCTTTCATGGCTGTTGTCTGAGCGCTATCAATTTCATGTATGATTGATTTTTGGAAATGTGTTGAACAGAATCCATTTTCAAGGCCCATTTATTCAAGATGAGGTTCGTGTCACATAAAATCTAAATAATCCATTTTGAATTATAAAGACTAAATCTGCTAGAAAAGCTGTTACTTCGGGAAGAACAGCATCCGACAATAGTTCGTTGTGGTGGTGGTGGTGTTTTTTCTCCAAAATATTGTCTTCCTGTTGTCTTATATTAAATCATCTGTTATGCTCTGGAATATTCCTTGTATTTAGCAGCACTCAACCACTAAGAACCTTAGGCCTACAGTTATATTTTTAAGAACACCGTAAATATGCCTTTCCCGCATTGGTCCCTCATTTACCACAAAAATGTATTTGAATCAAACCCCCAAGTCATATCTCTTTCATTGAGAAAATCGCTGAGCTATGTACAAATACCAGTGCTCAAGTAGGACAGGAATCAAAATAAGCACAATCAAAAATATTTTAGACAAGGCATCCCATTCTACTTGCGAGGATTGCTTTGTATGTCCATCCTGTGTATTTAGTTAAATTGTCTCCTTCTAGGACCATTGACTGAAGGCCTATAAAGAAGCAGTGTACAAAGCAGAAGTACGTTAACACAAAGGAAGATTATACCGTTTAGTTCTGTCTTCCCATGTTCCTGCTAAGGTGGGTTCTGAAGCTACTCAAGGGAACTCTATTCTCTCAAAGTGCATTTATACCCAAAAAGTGACTGAAGTGACTGTAAAACTCTAGCAATGACTTCTAGTCCAAGCTTGTTCAGTTTGCAAGTTCCAAAAATGTTTTTTCTCTGACTCAGAAAGTCAAGCTGTATTTCTTCTGGCTCTCATGCCATCATTACTAATGGGCATTTCACACCTTGGCACTTCATTAACATTTCTGTGGCTCATGCCTGAATGGCAACATAATCCAGTTTACTTCCTCAGCGTTGGATTGACGCTACATTCTAATCAGGAGTAAGTTTTTTATGTCTTGGGTTTGACAGTAAATAAGCAGCTGCAACACTTTGTACAGCCAGCCTAGAAATGTTTAGTACGCCAGCTGGAGTTCAAATTTCAGACCTGCTTATATACATAATAAATTCCCCCCCCCCCAAAAGACCTCTGGCAATTAGCAGTTAAGGGTCCCAGAGTAAATGATAAAACCCTTAAACAAAATACTTAACAAGAAAATTACAATTAAAAAAAACCACTGATTGTTAAGAGGATGGAAATGACCATTTCAGTCAACTTACAGAAATATTTTATTACTCTTGTAGTCCCATTTTCAGTTGATGAAGGCATTGATATGAAATGTACCATATGCATTGCAATAACAACCTTAACTAGGAATCCTTATGAAGTCATTCACAACTGCATATGTATCATAGCTATATCTCTAATTATATTTAAAGTTTGGGAATTTTGTTAACCAATAATATCCCCCCAGCAAAAACAAACAAACAGATTAAAAACCCACAACAATACCACAGAAAATCCAACTCATCAATATATTCAAAGGCATATCAGTTCAAATCCAGAAGTTGCAGAAAGCATTAGATAAATATGCTGTCTGAAACTTCAGGGCTCATGCAAGTAACACACAGAAATTCTGTGAGACCCCTAAATAATGCAAAACCTTGTTTGAAGGCCTCTGTGTTGCATGATCCATGCCACTTGCTGCCTGGCAATATTAAAGCAGCGTGGAAATGATTTGCAGCTTTTCAAAATGCCCTTGTGTCCATCATACGTTGTTGGACACTGTAGGTATGCACATGGGGGCTTCCATGCTGTGGGCATGTGACCATCGCCAACAACGGTCAGATGGCTTTCTGGACTGGAAGCAATAAACATAGTGATTGATAGGCAGAGACCTTTTTCTGACACTTTACTTTTTTCTTCAATTGGTGTCATAAGAAGAAATTTGAAGTCCTTATTATCGTAACCGGTGAGCTAAGGACAAACACTGTGTCATACATTATATGAAAGTTCTGTTTACTGATAGAAATATTGATAAATATTATAGACATGATTATTTATTATAGGTAGTTAGAAGGGCATCAGCAGAAGGGGTTATAGATCCCCATCCATACACATGTTGGAATCCATAATAATAAATTAACCATATATGAAAACATCTCTTAATAATAAATTAATTGAGACCTACCTATCTTGTAGAACTGGAAGGGACCCTGAAGGGTCATAGAGTCCAGCCCCCTGCCTTCATTAGCAGGACCAAGTACTGATTTTGCCCCAGATCCCTAAGTGGCCCCTTTAAGGATTAAACTCACAATCCTGGGTTTAGCAGGCCAATAGCTCAAACCACTGAGCTATCCCTCCACCTTTAGAAACAGAATGTTAATATAAAGTCTGACCGAATTCAGGTTACTGAAGCCTGGAGTTTTTAAACTGAAAACACGTCTCCTAGTGCTGCTTCTGTGGAGTGTCTAGAATCAGAAGACCCATTGTCCACTGGAGGTTAATGTGCTGGGGTGGACACCGGTCTTCTATTGGAGAACAAATGTGGGACCAGTTCTTGGGAGTCTGGTTCAGTGCTCCATGTGCAGTCGTGGTCTCGGTGCCATTTGAGAAGGAGCAGCTCCTGAATGACACTTTTTAAAAGAGTGAAAATGTCAATTATAAGGTCAATCCTACTGTTTTGAGGCATAAACCAATCCCAGATTGGTTCTAGGAAGGCATCCCACCTGTGGTTTAAGTGCAGAGCAATTAGCCAAGTACATTATGTTTTGTTCATGGGTTGAATTTTTTGGATTCCTCAATAGCAACATAGGAGCTTCTGTACAAGATCAGCCCAGTGGGATATCTAGTCCAATGGCCTGACTTTGGCCGTAGCTGCTATGAGATGCTTCAGAGCAAGGTGAAAAGACCCCCCCTTAGCAGATAATTGTAGAGTAAGCTGTCCCTAGGGGAGGTTTGTTCCTCTATCCTATTGTTTATGCCGCAAGAGTTCATATCCCTTACAGGTGTTTTTTTTTAAAATAAGAACTGGAAGGGACCTTGAAGAGTCATTGAGTCCAGTCCTCTGCCTTCACAGCAGGACCAAATACCAACCCTGACAGATTTTTTCCCCAGATCCCTAAATGGCCCCCTCAAGGATTGAACTCATAACCCTGAGTTCAAACCACTGAGCTATCCCTCACCACCTAATGCAAAGGGGTCAAACACCCAGCCCTGTGTGCAACATGGCCACGGACCTGGTGCATGTGTCATAGAATCATAGAATCATAGAATATCAGAGTTGGAAGGGACCTCAAGAGGTCATCTAGTCCAACCCCCTGCTCAAAGCAGGACCAATTCCCAGCTAAATCATCCCAGCCAGGGCTTTGTCAAGCCGGGCCTTAAAAACCTCCAAGGAAGGAGACTCCACCACCTCCCTAGGTAACGCATTCCAGTGTTTCACCACCCTCCTAGTGAAATAGTTTTTCCTGATATCCAACCTGGACCTCCCCCACTGCAACTTGAGACCATTGCTCCTTGTTCTGTCATCTGCCACCACTGAGAACAGCCGAGCTCCATCCTCTTTGGAACCCCCCTTCAGGTAGTTGAAGGCTGCTATCAAATCCCCCCTCATTCTTCTCTTCTGGAGACTAAACAATCCCAGTTCTCTCAGCCTCTCCTCATAAGTCATGTGCTCCAGACCCCTAATCATTTTTGTTGCCCTCCGCTGGACTCTTTCCAATTTTTCCACATCCTTCTTGTAGTGTGGGGCCCAAAACTGGACACAGTATTCCAGATGAGGCCTCACCAATGTCGAATAAAGGGGAACGATCACGTTCCTCGATCTGCTGGCAATGCCCCTACTTATACAGCCCAAAATGCCATTAGCCTTCTTGGCAACAAGAGCACACTGTTGACTCATATCCAGCTTCTCGTCCACTGTGACCCCTAGGTCCTTTTCAGCAGAACTGCTACCTAGCCATTCGGTCCCTAGTCTGTAGCAGTGCATGGGATTCTTCCGTCCTAAGTGCAGGACTCTGCACTTGTCCTTGTTGAACCTCATCAGGTTTTTTTCTGCCCAATCCTCTAATTTGTCTAGGTCCCTCTGTATCCGATCCCTACCCTCTAGTGTATCTACCACGCCTCCTAGTTTAGTGTCATCTGCAAACTTGCTGAGAGTGCAGTCCACACCATCCTCCAGATCATTATATTTTGGAGAATCTCTCCTGCCTAGTGTGATTTCCTTCCCCACTCCTCCCTGGCAACCGCATAGTTGGTGTTGGTCCTGCTTTGAGCAGGGGGTTGCACTAGATGACCTCCTGAGGTCCCTTCCAACCCTGATATTCTATGATTCTATGATAGGGGACATAGCTGGGGGAAGGAGCGTGTGGCCAAGGCTTCCCTGAACCATGGCAATCCCCATGTGCTGTTAAAGCTGGCCCAGCAATCTCTTGGCCACTCTAACCTGTGCCTTGGGACTGGCCCAGCATTCCAGGGGCCCTGTAGGGTGTCACGTGCTACTTGGCGCAGCTGGGGATTTATGTGTTGCTCTTGTGCCTTGCTCTGCACGTCGCTTCTACCCAGTAACCAAATGAGAATTTCCTTCCCCAGCCTTCATAGAAAACAGCAAGAGACATGGGCTCTTGGGCTCGTCTCCTGTTTGTTATTGTGGTACAACACACCAAAATTACCTTTAAATTAAACTGCCCTTAGCCTGGGATTTAAAATGCCAGTTAACTACTTCTCTAATCCTTGTACGTGCTTGAGTTCTCTATAGAGTGGGGAAACAGTGACTTAGTCAAATTGGCTTTATCCACCTTTGCAGAAATATCCACTTACAAATGCCATTAACCTCTTGTTAAGAGTTCTCGTATAATTATTAGTGCGAGAGAGCGAGATGAGAGACACACCCCCCCGGCCACCCCAGGATAGCAAGCCCATTACTGTACATGCATCCAAGGGAGTAATGGGCTCATCCGAAGCTCCTAGCAAACTACACATCGCACAGCTACAGAACGTATACCAGAGCATGGATTATCCTCATTTCTGGAGAGGTCTTGAAACCTTTGGATAACTGGAGGCTTGGATGATTGGGGCACAGCTTTCAAAGCCCATTGAACTAGTGCTCCAGTTAAAAACATCTTCCCCAAGGCCACCAACCCAGAAATGACAGCTGCAAGCCAAGCTTGTGGAACCCTGAGTGCAATGATGTCTGCTCCCCAAGGCTGGCCTTCTCTGAGGGTGGGATTTCCAGATACACGCAACACTGGCCTAATTCTGCTCCCAGTGAAGTCCATGGGAGTTTAACCAGTGACTTCAACCGGAGCAAAATTAGGCGAATGCTAAGAGCTTTTGAAAATTCCATGCTGCACTTCTTGGCATTTGGTCCTGGCAGGACGTAAGAAGTGTAGCAACCTGCATGGAACTTGGAGGAAGGAGCACAGGTTGCAGTGAGGAAGAGTTTGGAAGAGGCAAGAGGAAATCAATCTGTGTGCATGTGGGTAGGAAGCTGGTTGCAGCTGCAGCACCACTGTAACTAGTTCTCTTAACAAAGCACCGGTTTAGAAACATGGTGTCCTCTCCTGTTATTACCCAGAACACAGTCCATGTAACAAGTGGGTGCCAGAGGAGAGGCACGGTAAATCCGGTGGCGTGTAACCCCAGAGTTGGGTGAAGTTCAGCTCAGTTTTGGTTAACGGGGATGTAGTTAAAAGGGACCATAGCTCGTTAATTTCTAAAGGCTAGAACCAGCAATTGTAAGATGGCTCTTTTGAAGTCTCAACTCAACATGTTTTGGCCAATCCCTAGGTGCAACCAGGGCAGAAAAACTTCTCGTATTCTCCCTTTAATTTGTATGGACCACCTTCAAAATCCCAGTCTAACAACTGATTACCAAACCCACCAGTGATTTGCAGCTTTAAAGCCACTCCAGGAAGATCTAAGTACTGTTGCTGGCATGACAGGCCAAGTGTCCTGACAGCTTGAGCAAAGACAGAGGGGCCAGCCCTGGAGATAGATTCTTGCACTCACGCCTTTGTTTCAAAGTTTGCTTCCAGTCTTTATGGTGTGAAAGTCATTCCTCTACTTTCCCTTTCATTCTGAAAAGAAAAATATGAGCTTCATAGCTGAGTTGTTTCAGCTACTGTGAATAAATATAGGGCCTGTGTCCCTTCAACCCACTTGAACTGAAGGAAATTAAAGAATAGTTCTTCCCGCTGTTTTTTTTTCTGGTCACCAGGGTAGTAATTTCAGTGACCCTCATCAGCAAGAGTGCCAGGATATATCTTTCATCTGATCGCTCAGGTTCAGCTAGAGAACAGGCACTAGCTCTGTTTTATCTCCAAACTTTTTTTTAAATAGGTTTCCAGATCTGAAAGCTCTCTGGAATGAGCTTTTAATAAATGACTCCTCCGTGGAAGCTGCACTTCCCAAACGCTGAAGCAGCTGGAGTGGCTGGAAGCGCAGCACACTGAGTGCGAAGTGAGGTAGAGGGAGTCACGGCGCTCCAGACAAAAGCCACTCAGCAATAGAAAGCAATTTCACCAGGGCGCAGATGTGGACCATTTTCAATTGAGTCCCGCAATGTACAGTGTTCCAATCTGTTCCGACAAAGAGCAAGGACAAAAAATATAATCCTCTCTTGAGAAAAATCCAGCTTTATAATCTCCATCTTCATTTTTCAGCCCTAGATTTAGGAAAACAAAATAAAATGAATTTATTACAAAAAAAAAAAATAACCCCTCGGCAGATCCGTGCCTAAGCTTTAAAGTGAAACATAGAAACCTCAAACAGAATCAGAGGGGGAAAAACAACAACAACCTGGGAACCCCAAACTTTTCAATAGCCATCCGTCGGAGGCAGAATTTCAGAGCAGGGAAGGGAACAGGCCTGAGGTCTCAGCAATAGGCACAGGATTCAGTTTGGCTTTTTATAATCTCATCCTAAATGCTAGTTAAGAAAAACAAATTCTTATGTAGAGATAATGCAGCAGCACAAAGCAAACCGGAAGCTGGGTTGGGGGCCATGGAATGCTCGCTCTAGTGTGGTGGGACCTTCCAGTGCTAGAGAGCTACCCTACTGCTTTGATCACACCCCCTGTCATAGCTGCTAGCTCCCAATGGCATGGCCAGATGAAAGATTGCATGGCTAGGCAATCCCTAACACTAATGGTCGCCTGCAACAGCAACAGTATGTACTGCATGTTGGCCGCAAGCCCTTGTTAGAGAAAATGGAGATATCCCATCTCCTAGAACTGGAAGGGACCTTGAAAGGTCATCGAGTCCAGCCCCCTGCCTTCACTAGCAGGACCAAGTACTGATTTTGCCCCAGATTCCCAAGTGGCCCCCTCAAGGATTGAACTCACAACCCTGGGTTTAGCAGGCCAATGCTCAAACCACTGAGCTATCCCTCCCCCCCTCTGATACCCTCAGAACTCTGATACTGTTTCAGTTTATACTGTGGAACCACTCTGGCACCCTCTCTAGATAGCTGCACAGATCATTCCTTGGTTGCACTGGAAGATCTGGGCCCAGCCTACCCATTATTTCAGGTTTGCTTATCGTTATTCCTAAAAATGAAGAAAAACTAAATCTAATCCCAGCTGCTGTCTGCCTTTCTCACCAATGCTAACTCCAGTGTGTTTGTAAAGTCCTGGGGGGAAAAAAGAGGTATGCACACTTGCATGTGCAATTACGCCCCTAATTTGCTCCCGTAATTAAGCTGTGTGCACACTAAAATCCAGCAATTGCACACATAAATAGCTAATCCGGCATATGTGTGGATAACATTTCACAGTTTGCACATTCAATTGTCGCAGTTGTGTGCACATATTTTGCATGCATGTTTATACACTTAACTTGTTTGAAACTCTGTTAATACAACCATTTCCTGCCTAAAGCTAACAATTAGTAAAGCATGTAAACAGAAAATTTGTCCTGCACTTCTATAAACACTTTGGCCATGTATTCTCCTGCATCAAGATCCAGTATGTGCAGGAGGGCATATTATCCAGAACGTGATTATGGCTCCTTGATTCACCAACCACATTTGCTCCAACCTTAGCTCTGTCATAGATTAGAGCAGCCTAGAGGCAGATTTTACTTTCACCAGCTGGCTATGGTCCTTGAGGGACCTGCTGAGAACTGGCACAGTGCAGCTGCCCTCTATGGTGGCTTTTCATCAGCTGGGAACCAACACCAAGGGAATTCTTAGGCTAGGTCTACACTACCCGCCTGAATCGGCGGGTAGAAATCGATCTCTCGGGGATCGAATTATCACGTCTCGTTGGGACGCAGCAATCGATCCCCGAATCGACGCGCTTACTCCACCAGCGGAGGTAGGAGTAAGCGCCATCGACGGGGAGCTGTGGAGGTTGATTTTGCCGCCGTCCTCACAGCGGAGTAAGTCAGCTCTGATACGTTGAATTCAGCTACGCTATTCGCGTAGATGAATTTGCGTATCTTAAATCGACCCCCCATGTAGTGAAGACCTGCCCTTAGAGGGTCAGATTCCAGCTCCTTTGTGCCATCTGAGTGGTGCAAAGGGCCAGAACAGACAGATAGAATCTGTCCCTTTCCTCTCTCGTGGGACAACTGCAGGTGTCACCAGGTGGCGCTGTTATATTTAGTTATCCAAGTTCTTTTTCTTAGGTTGCACGTGACCATTCCCTCTTCAAAAGACATGCTGTGTTGATGTCAGTTTTCTTTGGCAAGGCTTTCTGGAGAGGCAGCTTCTAGAAAGAGGGATCAATGAGAGCAATATGAAAGTTTGCCTTTTGCACTGGTCTCTGTGAATTCTTGAAGTAGAGTTCCTCCCTGTGGCTGGGCATTGGAGTTGGGCTGAGATTCTAGAAAGACAGGATTTTTGGGTGCTGTTTGCCCACCACTGCTCCAGGACTTATATACACATGTAAATGAAGAAAGTTACAATTACAATATGCTCATTGCTGATTTCTCCTGCATGGGAAAGCCAAGCTGCGAGGCCAGAGCCATGGTGTTGGAAGAAGAGTGAACAATAATTGCATCTTTTTGGAGAGTTTGGTAAATGTGTGGTTATGTCTAGGTTTGTTTGTTATTTCAGCTGACTGGTGCTTTAGAGAAAGCTCAAATTTTCCTCCCTGCACAGAGGAGCAAAGCCATTCTGCAAAGGGTCAGCCCTGGCAAGTTCCCTTGGAGGGGGTTGGGGCTGACACGAAAGATGTTATTAATAACCATTAAAAATCGAGTTAAAAAGAGCCATTGGGCCTGGTTCTCTTCTCACCTTTACACCTGCTGGTATAAATCAGGAGTCACTCCCTTGACGTGCTCCAGGGTAAAACTGGTATGAAAGGAGATTCAGACCCACACTGTTAATTAGGCCAAAGCAGGGTTTGCTTCGCTCAAGTTCTTCCTGCATCAGCTCTTCAAAACATGGCCATAATCCCCTGTAATTATCGAGTACTTCACAGATCGAGTCAGTTTTACAACCCATTAAAAAATCCAATTAATGCAAAAGTTGCAAATGCCTCTTGCAGTAGCACTGCCGCAAGTAGCTGGATTTGCACAAATATGAAGTGTTCTTTGCCTTTGACCCAATGTATTGCAAGGATTACTTGTTGATTGAATGGCTCATCATTTCCTACTGCGCTGCAGTGTTACTAATGGAGTGCTTCAGTTTTCTCAGCTTTCTACATAAGAACGGCCATACTGATCAGACCAAAGGTCCATCTAGCCCAGTATCTTGTCTTCCGACAGTGGCCAATGCCAGCTGCCCCAGAGGGAATGAACAGAACAGGTCATCATCAAGTGATCCATCCCCTGTTAACCATTCCCAGCTTCTGGCAAACAGAAGCTAAGGACACTATCCCTGCCCATCCTGGCTAATAGCCATTGATGGTCCTATCTTCCATGAATTTATCTGGTTCTTTTTTGAACCCCGTTATAGTCTTTGCCGTCACCACATCCTCCGGCAAAGAATTTCAGAGTTCTAAGCAAATATGGGATGTCACAGTTCAGAGAAATTTGGATACATTTCAGTGGATATTTTACTACCAGTCATTGTTGTATCCTGGTAAAATCCGGTGCAAACATACCTGGTTGAGAGGCCCAGAGAAATGCTCTCCTGCTCAGCTCTTCTTCCTGGTCAGCATAACGCTGGTCTCAGCATGATCCAGCCAACAACTCTAAGTTACTGTAATGATCAATCCAGGCAGCACCACCCCCAATAGGTGACACTGCATCTTTATCCTAGTGCTAAGATGTCATCTTGTTTTGATATCATATATTAGGAACAAAGACTGTTGGCCATAGTTACAGGATGGGGGAGTCCATCCTGGGAAGCAGTGACTCTGAAAAGCGTGGGGGGTCATGATGGATAATAAGATGAACATGATCTCCCAGTGCAACACTGTGAGTAACCCTGGGATGCATAATCAGGAGAATCTTGAGTAGGAATAGGGAGGTTCTCTTACCTCTGTATTTGGCACTGGTGTGACCGCTACTGGAATCCTGTGTCCAGTTCTGGGACACACAATTCAAGGAGGATGTTGATAAATTGGAGAGGGTTCAGAGAAGAGCTACCAGAATGATTGAAGGATTAGAAAACATGCCTGATAGTGATAGACTCAAAGAGCTTGTTCTATTTATTTTAACAAAGAGAAGGTTAAGGGGTGACTTGATTGCAGTCTAATAATACCTATATGGGGAGCAAATATTTAATATGAACTTTTCAATCTAGCAGAGAAATGAATAACAAACACTATCCGATGTCTAGAAGTTGAAGCTAGACAAATTCAGACTGGGAATAAGGTGTACATTTTTAAGAGAGAGATTAATTAACCCTTGGAACAACGTAGCAAGGGTCACGGTGGATTCTCCTTCACTGACAATTTTTAAATAAAGATCAGATGTTTTTCTAAAAGATCTGCTCTAGAAAGTATTTTGGGGAAGATCTCTGCACTGTGTTATACAGGAGGTCAGACTAGATGATCACAGTGATCCCTTCTGGCCTTGGGATCTATGATATTTATGTTGTTGTGTCTGATTATGGAGGAATGTTATAGGAAGTTTGAATCCTATCTGTGTGTGCTGGAGTTACTACTTGCAGTGTCCCACTAAATCATTTCATTTCTATAAGCAAGTATGATACTTTTTTTTTCCTGGCTGTCCCTCATGGCCATGTCCAGATGCCTTTCTCACACTTTGGAGAGAGGAAGATTCCAAGCGCAAGCAGACCACGCAAGTTACCCTGTAAAACTCTGTCCAGTCATTCAACTACAGTGGTCTAGACAGAGAGAGAGAGAGAGAGAGAGAGAGTGTGTGGGCCCGCTGTTAGGGCCAGGCTGATTTACGCAAGCTGAGGATGTTGCTCATGAACTGGCTCCGAGGACCTTTTGTGCTAACAACACCACTTCTGCTACTGTGGCTCCATACCAGAGATGATGAGAAGTCCTCTCCACACAACCTCCTGGGCTCTTATAAGGATTTCTTCTGTTCTTGTCTTAGTTTTAAGACATCCTTAGAAGCTTTCCATGGTACCAATTGTATTTCACCTCTGTGTTAACATTTGGCACATTCTCCTAATCATGGTGTTCCCCATGTTTTAGGCCACTGCCATCTCTTTTCCAGCTGTTCCATGGCCTGTATACTCCGTGGTGCCATTTGGAAACACGGGATACCTGTACTGCTGTGCCTCTATTGTTGGAGCTAAAAGACCCAGCTCTGTTAGACAAGAATGGAAGAGGCTCATCAACCTCTGTATGTGGCCCAGCCACCACTGAATGTGGACAGAGTGCTGCACTGAGGCATAGACTGAGCCACTAGGCCTAGTCTACAGTGTACCTGCCCCACCCCAGGAGGAGCTGTGAGAAGGAATTTTGCCTCAGCCATAACTCCTGCTTATTCCCTCCTTGCTCTGACACAGGAGTAATTTACTTCACCCCTTCTCAGGGTGCAACTTCTTCCCAGTGTACACTTGGTCAGATAGTTTGGCAGACAGGAAGAGCAGGGGTAGGGCCAGAGCTCATCCCACACCCCCTTCATTTGTTCCCAAGAGGGATTAACAAGTAAGCAACCCTTGGAGCTGCAAACTGAGCAGCCTTTACTCTGCAGAGTTAGGGAGAAAAGGCCTGGGAAGGTCTTACTCCCTTGCACAGCCAAGTATGGCTGAGGGCCAATCTCAGCCTTAGAGAAAGAAAGCAATAAATAACCTGAACAAGCCCACTAAACATTGTGGTGCAGCGGGTCACATGACCATTATTCAGGCTGTCTATAAATAACTCTCCCTGGTCTCCACCTCCGTTGTCTCCCTACACTAGAGCACCTGGTTAGCAAAGAGCTAGGCACAAAAGGGAACTTGGTTCAGCCTCTAATCAAACTTTCCAGAGTTGCATTAACAGGCAAAGAGTGGAATTAAAAAGAAATCAAATGGATAAATCATTACAATTCAAGCCACAATTAAAAAGACAGACTATTGTAACAGTTAGGCAAAGCACTGTTTAATAGCAAGTATCGCTGTGATTTTTATAATACAATCTATAGACAAGTAAATAGTGTCATTACACTTCTCATCATCTGCTTTAAACACGGTAATTCGTGGAACTGTGAGATTAATTAATCCCATTAATTCTGATTTTCTGGAGGACCCCAATGAATTTTGGTTCAGGATTTAGCTCTACCTCTTCCTGTAAACCAATCAAAGGATTAGGAATGTGGAGTACTTTGTTCACATTTCAATAGAATATCTCAGCTGGGAGACGGTAGTATCAGCAAAGGTGCCTTCTTCAAATAACGGGACATGAGGGATGGAATGTTTGATGGCACTGTCTGGAGTCAAGCATAGTCACCTGGCCTCTCTACAGATCTGCCAATATCCCAAAGCTTTGCATGGTAGAAGTAACTTGTACCATATTGGGTTTCCATTGTCCTTACGCACCCTAAGAGACACAAACACACCCCAAAACTCCACTGGTGCTGGTTCATAGGAATAATGGAGCCCGTTGCTCTCTTTACCAATATGTTTAATGCTGGCCACAAGGTGCAGTCATCACCATCACAGAGCAGAGCTAGCTAGCCCGCAAAATGTTCCCTTTATGGGGGTCTGAATCCTGAATGTATCAGCCATATCACTGCAGCCAAAGCCAGAGTCAAGACCCTTATGGATCCAACAGACAGGTGGGTAAAGAAGCCAGGCTAATCATTGTGCATCTGGAAGTTACTTTGCATACCACACAAGAGGCTTGTGTTTCACAGAGACGCATCTTAAACACTTATCCATAAGACACATTGATTTCCTTTAACTGAGTGCAAATGCTTGGTGACCTCATCCTAACCCTTGGATTTTCTTTCTCAAGTTTCCTAGTGCTACAGTAGTGATTTAGCAGCCGTAATCTTAAGTTTTTATACATTGTGGCGCCATCTATAGGACTGCGTCCTTTTATAAATATTTGTCAGGAATCCATATTTGCATGGCAAAGGGAAAATAAATCTACCTGCAGAGTTTGCTTGACTTATCTCCCTTGTGTAAATGAAAATTATGCAGCCGAGATTTACCTGGCCTCAGCAAAGTAGATTCTAGTTCATAGGCTATGAATAGCATATTATATTTTAAAATGTACATATTCCTTGTTCAGATTTATTCTATTATCATTCATTTGTATTGCAGTAACACTTAGCAGCCCCAGCGGAGATCAGGGCCCTGTCGCTCTAGGCAATGTATGTACACATAGTAAGAGAAAGTGCCTGGGTTAAAAAAAAAACCTAGATAAATTCATAGAGGATAGGTCTATCAATGGCTATTAGCCATGATGGGCAGGGATGGTGGCCCTAGCCTCTGTTTGCAAGAAGCTGGGAATGGGCGACAAGGGATGGATCACTTGATGATTCCCTGTTCTGTTCATTCCCTCTGGGGTACCTGGCACTGGCCACTGTTGGAAGACAGGATACTGGGCTAGATGGACCATTGGTCTGACCCCATATGGCCATTTTTATATTCTTATCTTGAATAACGTGTATCGTCTTCACCTCACTGTTCATCCCTTTTTCCAGATCATCTATGAATATGCTGAACACTACTGGTCCCAGTACAGATCATTGGGGGACCCACTATTTACTTTCTGTCCACTGTGAAAACTGACCATTTATTCCTACCATTTGTTTCCTGCCTTTTAACCAATTAGTGATCCATGAAAGGACCTTCCTTCTTATCCCATGACTGCATACTTTGCTTAAGAGCCTTTGGTGCGTCCAAGTGCACTATATCAGCTGAATCCCCTTTGTCCACATGCTTGTTGACTCCCTTTAATGGGGTGTCCAGCCCACACGGGATTGACAGGGGTTAAGATGGCCCATAAACCAATTATTTCCACAGGCTGCAGCTGGAGAAGAAGCCAGGGAATAGGGAGCTAATTGAAAGCAGGTTCATCTGGGCAGGAACAGGTGGGACCTATAAAGCCAGAAAGCTGGCAACAGAATGTAGCTGTTGCTGGGAAAGGGCAGTCACTTCCCGGGAAGAGAGAGAAGTGTTTGAAGGCTGCAGTCACTTCCTGGGAAGAGGGAGGAGGGTTTGGAGCTAGTACAGCCAGAGCAAGGAGGGGAACCGGGAGTGGTAGGAAGCAGCCCAGGGAAGGAGCAGTGAGGGCTGGGAAAGGAAAGCCATGAACTGCTGGACTGGAACCCGGAGTAGTGGGTGGGCCTGGGTTCCCCTACCAGCCACCGTGGGTGTGGCATAGACTTGAGGCAGTGAATGGGAAGACTGCAAAGGATTACTGAAGGAAAGTCTTTGATATACCCCAGAAGGGGAAAACACTGAGTGAACTGGCCGGAGGGCTGAGTCACGAAGAAGATGCTGTGGTGACTAGAGTGAGAGAGGGTCTGTAGATCAGGGAGAGAGCCAGAGTGATGGCATGTTGTGGCGGGTTGGATCACAGAATCCCCCTTGAGAGCTGCCACCTGATGTGCTAAGACTACTTCTGCCCCTGCTTTCCTGCCTTGTCATCTTAGGACTTCAGTGCCCTGCCTAGTTTGAGCCAGACTCGCTAGCCTGCTGCAAACCTAGACCCAGGTCTGGGCTACATCCCCTAACAGCTGTAGGCTTGACTGAAAGCAGCTAACAGAAGTGTTCTTGTCTTTAACACTCAGATGCCCAACTCCCAAATAAATCCGTTTTATCCTGTATAAAGCTTATACAGGGTAAACTCCTAAATTGTTTGCCCTCTATAACACGGAGAGAGAGATATGCACAGCTGTTTGCCCCCCTCCCTCGGGTATTAACACATACTCTGAGTTAATTAATAAGTAAAAAGGTGATTTTATTAAATACAGAAAGTAGGATTTAAGTGGTTCCAAGTAGTAACAGACAGAACAAAGTAAGTCACCAAGCAAAATAAAATAAAACACACAAATCTATGTCTAATCAAACTGAATACAGATAATCGCACCCTTAGAGATGCTTAAGTAAGTTTTTTCCTCAGACTGGACATCTTCCAGGCCTGAGCACAATTCTTTCCCCTGGTACAGCTCTTGTTCCAGCTCAGGTGGTAGCTAGGGGATTCCTCATGATGGCTCACCCCTTTGTTCTGTTCCACCCATTTATATATCTTTTGCATAAGGCAGGAATCCTTTGTCCCTTTCTGGGTTCCCACCCCGTCCTTCTCAATGGAAAGACACCAGGTTAAAGATGGATTCCAGTTCAGGTGACATGATCACATGTCACTGTAAGACTGCAAGCCTTCTTTCCTCCCAGCCTGACTCACAGGAAGGCTTACCTGCAAACAGAGTCATCCACAATTAATTGTTCTGGTTGATGGGAGCCATCAAGATTCCAAACCACCATTAATGGCCCACACTTTGCATAATTACAATAGGCCCTCAGAGTTATATTTCATATTTCTAGTTTCAGATACAAGAGTAATACATTTATACAAATAGGATGACCACACTCAGTAGATTATAAGCTTTGTAATGGTACCTTACAAGAGACCTTTTGCATGAAGCATATTCCAGTTACATTATATTCACTCATTAGCATATACACCTCTACCCCGATATAAAGCTGTCCTCGGGAGCCAAAAAAAATCTTACCACATTATAGGTGAAATTGCGTTATATCGAACTTGCTTTGATCTGCCGGAGTGCGCAGCCCCCACCCCCTCCCAGAGCACTGCTTTACTGCGTTATATCTGAATTCGTGTTATATCACGTCGCGTTATATCGGGGTAGAGGTGTATTTATAAAATCATATAGAGTGCAACGTCACACATGTAAACTGCAGTAGGGGGCGTTTGCCTTGAGAGCTAATCCCTAGAGTGACCAGAAGACGGCACCTGACCAGCAGTGAACGGAGCACCACGTAACATTTCCTCAAAGAAGTCTAGTATATTGCTGAGGCATGATTCCCCTTTAGAAAAGCCATGTTGACTTCCCCAACACATCAGGTTCATCCACGAGTCTGATCATTCTGTTCTTTACTATAGTTTCAACAAATTTGCCTGGTACTGAGGTTAGCCTAGCAAGCCTGTAATTGCCAGGATCACCTCCTGAGCCTTTTTGTTAAAATAGGCATTACGTTAGCTGGCCTTCAGTCATCTGGTACAGAGGGTGATTTAAGTGATAGGTTACATACCATGGTTAGAAGTTTTGCAATTTCATATTTGAGTTCCTTCAGAACTCTTGGGTGAATACCATCTGGTCCTGGTGACTTTTTACAGTTTAATTTATCAACTTGTTCCAAAACTTCCTCTATTGTCACCTCAATCTGAGACAATTCCTCAAATTTGTCACCTAAAAAGAATAGTTCATCTGTGGGAATCTTCCCCCTATCCTCTGCAGTGAAGACCGATGCAAAGAATGTTTTTAACTTCTCTGCAATAGCCTTGTCTTCCTTGAGTGCTCCTTTAGCATCTACACTGCAAGTAGACACCCGCTGCTGCCCTGTGCCAGCTGACTCGGGCTTAAGAGGTTGTTTAATTGCAGTGTAAACGTTCGTGCTCAGGCTGCAGCCTCAACTCTGGGACCCTCCCACCGTGCAGGACTCTATCCTGGGAAGCAGTGACTCTGAAAAAGTTTTGGGGGTCGTGGTGAACCATCAGCTGGACATGAGCTGACAGCGCAACAGTGTGGCCAAAAGAGTGAATGCGATCCTGGGATTCATAAACAGGGGAATCTCGAGTAGGAGCAGAGAAGTTATTTTACCTCTGTATCTGGCACTGGCGCGACCACTGCTGGAATCCTGTGTCCAATTCTGGTGCCCACAATTCAAGAAGGATGTTGCTCCATTGGAGAGGGTTCAGAGAAGAAACATAACGATTAGAAAACATGACTTACAGTGATAAACTCAAAGAGCTCAATCTATCTATTAACCAAGAGAAGTCATCAAGGGATGACTTGATTACAATCTATAAGTACGGACATGGGGAACAACTATTTAACAGTGAGCTCTTCAGTCTAGCAGAGAAAGGCATAACGTGATCCAATGACTGGAAGTTGAAGCTAGACCAATTCAGACTGAAATAAGGTGAACATTTTTAACATTAAGTGTAATTAACCATTGGGACAATTTCCCGAGGGTTGAGGTGAATTCTCCATCAATGACCATTTTAAAATCAAGATGGGATGTTTTTCTAAACGATCTGCTCAAGGAATTATTTTAGGGTCATTCTCTGGCCTCTGTTATACAGAGACTGCTGAGCTAGTTTCCGCTGCCTAAAATCAGCAGTAATATGGGATTATAGAAATGACCTGATGAAAGCTAAGGATCTTAATAGCTGAGCGTCACAGCCTGATGATATTAGAGCAAGATTTGTGGTGGCACAATAGCTGAGAATGCTTGTTTCTGGTTAGCTGCTGAAATGCAAAGAAATGCAGACAGAGAATTTAACTCTACTGTGGAATGCCGGGAGTCTCTTCCATTGGCAAGAGTGACAACATTTCCATCTTTGGGTCCAGAGGGCTAAGCACTCTTACCACATCATCTTCGCACCCTAAGCTCCCTAGCGAAGTACTTACAAGGTCCAGGATCAGTGTGGAATCTAATGCTGGGGAAACTCAGTGAAGTAAACATGCAGGCTTTGATTATCCATAATTCTGGTTCCTGCCCTTGGGAAAAGTACAAAGAGGGAGAGGCGAGTGTTCCCCGTACTCTGGGGCTGTGCAGGACCCTATACAACCCCACTGTTAACTCAGAGCAGCCCTCGGACTGGGCCCGAGGGTCCCTCAGAAGCATTGACTAGCCACAGTGCCCCCAGTTTGTCCCTACATTGGTGACTAGGAACAGGGCCAGTACAGAGCTTTGACCACTCAGGGAGACCCACTGCAGAGGCAATTTGCTTAGGGGCTATTTCTGCTCACTTCAGTGCTCCTTTATGCTCCAGCATGGACCAATAGGGCCTTGACATAACTAAAAATTCGGCTTGTCAGTCAACTTGTCCCCAACCATGGGTTCCTCCAACGGAGGAGACAGCATGGTCCTTACCCTCTGACTCAGCTCAAAGTTGACAAAGTAGCTGGAGCGCAGAAGAAAAAGTCTTTGTCGGTGGGCGCTGGCCCACACAGGTGGGATTAGCGTTTCTACTGGCCTGTCACCGTTTCAATTTGATTGTATTGATTGTAATCAATAGGCAATTGATCCCTCCGGGGATTAGCTTTAATCCCTCTGTGATAATCAATATAATAAGCACTTATTAGCTTTTATTCAAGCCAATACCTCCTTTCAGAATGGCATTGAAACCTTCAAGAACAAAGACGCCCGCTGAGCCTCAACGTCCAGCAGCAGCTGCCGTGTGCTGGGGACAGGCAGAGCCGGCCAGGCCTGGAGCCAGAGCCAGAGCAGAAGCCCAGATTTGGACCGTGGCCGGTCACAAATCTGACCATGGTAGAGCGCCCCCTGTAGGAGCCATGTGGGGAGTATGTGTGTGAGTCAAATTACCCCTACCCCAGTGAGTGCCTCTGGTATGTCTTTCTAGAGGGCCAGCGCTCAACCCTCTGGCCAAGGCCACTTGGCAGTTTCTTCCTCTCTCAGGGTGAAATAACAAAGCCGACTGCAGCCAGCAAACAAGGTTAAATGAAGGAAAAGAAAAACCTGTAGCTGGTTCTTTCCAGGCTGTGGGCCTCTCTTACTTCACAGGGGTGCTGGGAGTTCTGGGTCTCCAGTGCAAGGCTCAGTCTTTTGCCCCTTTTAGCTCAAGAGAGCCGCACCCTCTGTCAGGACAGGGGATGTGCTGGCTACCAGCCCTCTCCTCGGGGCTGGAGATGCTTAACAGCCTGTTCCCTTCCTAGGGCTGCCCCCATCTGAGCGGCGTTTCCTCCTTTTAACTCCTCCTCCAATCCTGGCATGACTGGTAGGTGCACGGAGGCCAGGCTATTCCAGCCCAAAGCGCCTTCCGAACCCCTCCCTGCTACCGTGGGATGTGTCTACCCCATCACACTGTCCCCCAAAGATGATCTGCCCTAAGACTTTCACCTATATATAAGGCTTGGAAATAGCAAATTTCTGTCAGAGAAGCACCTGACCAGTGTCTCTTCTGGGTTTTCTTTGCTAATGCGGAGAATGTTTACACACGTCCTTGTCCACCCTCATCGCAGTGTCCACCTGTCCAGTACTGCACCACAGTCTTGTACAATCCCGGTTGTGCCAGAGCACATTCTGAACCAGATTCTCAGCTGGCGAAAACAGACACAGCTCCATTGAAGTCATTTGCTAATGAACCACGGTAAGAGACACATTGGCATCCTATCATCTGTGCCGACCCTTGTCCTTGGTAAGAACGTTATTCTTTACAGCGAGGGAGCACGTCTCCTGTAGTGCAAGAGAATGGTGTGTTGGAAGGAGAAAACTGAGAGGTTATGAGAAATGATGTGAGAGTGATAATCCATCGACAGTGGCTAGACAGATACCTGTCGAGATTACAGAGACTTCTTGCTTATTCAGGTTTTACAATTAACAAAAGAAAGTAATTCACTCAAAACCCTCTAATTGTGCCTGTATCTCAGTGTTCTTATCAGTGATACCCTTATCCCCCTTCAGCCCACGCCCTCCAGTGCTTACCTACACCCACCCGGGTCAGGCTGATTACAATTAGATTGGACCCCTTTAGGCAGCTACTCTCCCTCCCTTCCTGCATGCTTGTAGAACACATAGCATGATGGAACCTCTAGGCATAACCACAATATAAATGATAAATATTAAAAACATCTGGTCTGCGGCAACATCTGGAATTTTGGGGGCTCCATTTATTCCACTCTATAACTAGCCATCATCACATTTCTGTTGTACATGACGTATACTCTTCAACACTAATACAACAGCTGACATTTTCAGTATTCAATTGACAATATTGCATTTAAACTATTAACTGTTGCTGTCCTAGCTACAGAAACATTAACTTCAATAATTTCCATGATGCAAATAGTGGGCCTGATTCTGCCCTCGTCTATAGCAAAAGTCCCACTGACCTTGCTTGAAGTGGACCTAGTGTCTTCCATACCCTAAGTGCAAATCCTATCACTTGCACAAGGAAGTAACGGAGAAGTAAAAGTGCATGTGCCAGTGTTTGCACATTCATAGTGAAGGTGCACGTGTATCTTCATAGACGTAGATTCATCACCATAGCCCCAGGGTTCTCAGACTTTTGTACTCGTGACCTCTTTCACATAGCAAGCCTCTGAGTGCGACCCCCCTTATAAATTAAAACCATGTTTTTATATATTTAACACCATTATAAATGCTGGAGGCAAAGCGGGGCTTGGGGTGGAGGCTGACAGCTCGCAATCCCCCAAGTAATAACCTTGTGACCCCCTGAGGAGTCCCAACCCCTAGTTTGAGAACCCCTGCCATAGTCACAGAGTCATACTCCTAGAGTTTAAAGCCAAAAGGGACCACCAGATCATCTCATCTGACCTCCTGTATAGGACATGCCACCAACACCCGCACAGTAACCCAACAAACAAAATTACACTGAAGTATTATAGCCACAGGAGACAAAAACTAACATGTGCCTGAGACCCCTGCCAGGGCACAGAATTGATCAAGTGACATATACCCAGATAATCCTGGCACCCAAACCCTGTAGAGAAGGACAAAAACCCCATAAGGTCCTTGCCAATCTGACCTGAAGAAAAATTCTTTCCTGACCCCCCATAGGGCGATCAGGTAGACCCTGAGCAAGTGAGCAAGAACCAGCCAGCCAAATGTGTGATCTGAACAGTGAGATCTGAAATTGTACCTCTAAATCTCCTCTCTGTCCCAAACCCCTCTGGAGGTTTCCTCTGTGCTGTTAGGGATTAGGGATTCATCCTAAAAGATGCTAAGCATTCCTGGGGGAGGCTGAATACTCTCCATTTCCATTGGAGCCAGTGGGAATAGAGATTGTGTCACATCTCTGAGGGGTGTTCAGCACCTTGCAGTATTCAGCCCTCCAACTGGGTCTGTCTGCCAAGAGGTAGGCAAAGTGTTTCTTCTTTAGAGTGCGTAACACATTTTAGGATCCTTCTGGTGGAATGCTGTGCACATTTGTCATTCCTTAAAACCGGGGTAGTTGCTATTGTCTTTATTCATGACTATTTGTACTAAGCTGGCATGAGGAAGGTCTCGACCTGATGGTTAGAAGATGGAATTAAGGCAGTGGAACATTCAGACTTAGCATCTGGAAAAGGAAGGAAGTCGATGGGGGTGTGAAAGAGTCTCACCTGGGAAGAGATGGAAATCACATTACTTGGGATACAATTACAGCGCTCAGAACCCTAGTAGATCTAGAACTCTTGCATTGTCGGGGGATAGAACAGATGACCTTGTACGTATTTGCTGTCGGTAGCTTCTACAATTCTATGACATCCTAATCAATAACGAGAGCCCTGTTCTGCACTCAGCTACCCACATGAAACTCCGATTGAAGACAGCGGGAGCAGTTCATGCAGCTCTCAAAGCAGAATTGGGCTCTTACTGTGCTATACATAAACTTCTATTGCAACATACAGGATAATAGAGTCCCCTCAGCCAGGGCAGCAAAGTGTGGCATCCCGTTCTCCTATTATTATCCAATTTCTATGCCGGCTTCTGTGAGTGCTTTCAGTGCACTCAGAATCCTCTGCATTATTATCAATCCATTGATGTAAAACAAAACGAACAGTCTTCTGAAAACAGGCAGAGCAGTGGATGAAAGGTCTCAAGGCTGTCTCTAATGTTTACAAGATGTTTTGGAGTGCTGCTGCCTTGCTCAGACCTGCACATCGGTCATTAAAACGTGAAACAACAAGCATCTGCTCCATCAGCCTAGCTTGGAGCAGCATGGGCCAGGCCTTACACCGCCCCGATTGCATGTTGAAACAGAGAAAGAACAGGGAAGACAACCTCTCTTGTTCACTCTGAATGAAAGTAGGTCAGGGATAAGCAAATAACTTACACACGTTCAAGCGCCAAACACATGTGCCTCCTCAGAGCCTGTTCTTGAGTGACTCGCATTGCAAGTGCCTTGCTGCGGTAGCCTGACTGCAGGGGCATGGGAACACCCCTCTGCACGAGAGAGAGGGCCAACCTGCCAAGAGTGAGGAAGACAAAGATCAGCAGCCGATTCCTGCCTTGCAAAGGAAAAAGGGACGACTGGAAGAACAGATCCACCCCTCATGGGATCTCCATCGGCTCCATTTCACTGCCTCCCCTCGAAAACGGGGCTGGTGGTGAGTGTCCAAGTAGGTCTTCCGTGGCACCAACACTATATCTCTTGGCCTTTCCACACGAGCAGCCACATGCCGCTACCCTATTTGCCTTCTGTTAAAGCTATGGAGAGGAGCTACGGCTTCAAATTTCATCATAATTTACGCTGCTCTGAAATACAAATATGGGCCCTGATCCATAGCTCACTGGAGTCAATGGGAGTTTTTCCATTATCTTCAATGGTCTATGGATCGGGCGCATGATGCATAGATTAGCCATTTCCGAGAATCCTTCCCCTCCAACCCACCATGGCCTGTAATACTGATGGAGCCACAAAAGTTTACTGGCCATGGAGGGACTTCCAGCAGTTCATGGGAAATGGAAACG
Organism: Trachemys scripta elegans; assembly: GCF_013100865.1. Classification (NCBI taxonomy): domain Eukaryota; kingdom Metazoa; phylum Chordata; order Testudines; family Emydidae; genus Trachemys; species Trachemys scripta. Next base: position 5,312,446 of record NC_048301.1, on the reverse strand, counting down.
TGCCCGCATAGCCCCTGTTGTCTCCAGCTAATGCTAGACATGCACCCATGTCCGATCCCACCATGGGGGAGATTTGGGTCTCATGTGTCATTGCCCTATGTGTGTGGAAGATGCAAGAAAACACGCCTGTATGAAGCCTGCAAATCCAAATTCCTCAATCCACAACAGGGAGCTAGTTGCAGTGCTTAATGAACAGAATTTTATTTGGAGAAAGGCCAAAAAGCAATTACCCCTCTTAGTGAGTCATTCAGATATTCCAAACGAGCTGGTTCAGAGGGCAGAGCTGGACAAGAGCAGAGGCAATGGAAAAGAGACAACAAAGTTAGGTCCCAAAGTTGAAGACACTTACAAAGAATTATAGAATATCAGGGTTGGAAGAGACCTCAGGAGGTCATCTAGTCCAACCCCCTGCTAAAAGCAGGACCAACCCCAACTAAATCATCTCAACTGGGGCTTTGTCAAGCCGGGCCTTAAAAACCTCTAAGGAAGGAGATTCCACCACCTCCCTAGGGAACCCATTCCAGTGCTTCACCATCCTCCTAGTGAAATAGTGTTTCCTAATATCCAACCTAGACATCCCCCACTGCAACTTGAGACCATTACTCCTTGTTCTGTCATCTGTACCACTGAGAACAGCCGAGCTCCATCCTCTTTGGAACACCCCTTCAGGTAGTTGACAGCTGCTATCAAATCCCCCCTCACTCTTCTCTTCTGAAGACTAAATAAGCCCAGTTCCCTCAACCTCTCCTCGTATGTCATGTGACCCAGCCCCCTGATAATTTTCATTGTCCTCTGCTGGACTCTCTCCAATTTTTCCATATCCTTTCTGTAGTGAAGGACCCAAAACTGGACACAATACTCCAGATGTGGCCTCACCAGTGCCGAATAGAGGGGAATAATCACTTCCCTCGATCTGCTGACCACGCTCCTACTAATGCAGCCCAATATGTCTTTGGCCTTCTTGGCAACAAGGGCACATTGTTGACTCATATCCAGCTTCTGATCCACTGTAATCCCCAGGTCCTTTTCTGCAGAACTGCCGCTTAGCCAGTCGGTCCCCAGACTGTAGAGGTGCATGGGATTCTTCTGTCCGAAGCGGAAGACTCCGCATTTGTCCTTGCTGAACCTCATCAGATTTCATTTGGCCCAATCCTCCAATTTGTCTAGGTCCCTCTATCCTATCCCTACGCTCCAGCTTATCTACCACTCCTCCCAGCTCAGTGTCATCCGCGAACTTGCTGAGGGTGCAGTCCATCCCATCATCCAGATCATTAATGAAGATGTTGAACAAAACCGGCCCCAGGACATACCCCTGGGGCACTCCGCTTGATACCAGCTGCCAACTAGACATTGAGCCATTGATCACTACCCATTGAGCCCGGCGATCTAGCCAGCTTTCTATCCACCTTATAGTCCATTCATCCGATCCATACTTTAACTTGCTAGCAAGAATACAGTCTCCTACAGTATCAAAAGCTTTGCTGAAGTCAAGGTATGTCACATCCACTGCATTCCCCATATCTACAGAGCCAGTTATCTCCTCGTAGAAGGCAATCACGTTGGTCAGGCATGACTTGCCCTTGGTGAATCCATGTTGACTGTTCCTGATCACCTTCCTCTCCTCCAAGTGCTTCAAAATGGATTCCTTGAGGACCTGCTCCATGATTTTTCCAGGGACTGAGTTGAGGCTGACTAGTTTGTAATTCCCTGGATTCTCCTTCCTCCCTTTTTTAAAGATGGGCACTATATTTTCATTTTTCCAATTGTCCGGGACCTTCCCCAATTGCCACGAGTTTTCAAAGATAATGGCCAATGGCTCTGCAATCACATCAGCTAACTTCTTCAGCACCCTCTGATGCATTGCATCCGGCCCCATGCACTTGTGCATGTCCAGCTTTTCTAAATAGTCCATACCACTGAGGGCTGCTCACCTCCTCCCCATACTGTGCTCCCCAGTGCAGCAGTCTGGGAGCTGACCGTGTCTGTGAAGACTGTGGCAAAAAAAGCATTGAGTACTTCAGCTTTTTCCACATCATCTGTCACTAGGTTGTCTCTCCCCCATGCAGTAAGGGTTCCAGACTTTCCCTGACCACTTTCTTGTTGCTAACAAACCTATAGAAACCCATCTTGTTACCCTTCACATCCCTTGCTCGCTGCAACTCCAATTGTGTTTTGGCCTTCCCGATTACACCCCTGCATACTGGAGCAATATTTATTAAATAAATAAATTAATGGAGATATCAGATATCCCATCTCCTAGAACTGGAAGGGACCTTGAAAGGTCATTGAGTCCAGCCCCCTGCCTTCACTAGCAGGACCAAGTACTGATTTTGCCCCAGATCCCCAAGTGGCCCCCCTCAAGGATTGAACTCACAACCCTGGGTTTAGCAGGCCAATGCTCAAACCACTGAGCTATCTCTCCCCCCCAGGTGTTTGTACATGAACACTTTACTCCGGTGAGTGGTCTTAGTGGAAGCCAAAAGGTGTCACATTAAAATCCCAGGATTGGGAAAAGCAGACCAGCACTGGAAGCAATGTACCAAGGAGCACCTTGGTAGTGAGGGAATGATTCAGAGAAGCAAAAATGAGATGGGGCATGGACATACCTAATGAAAATGCGGGTAGAGGCCAGAAAGAGAAGAATGATTTTGCCCCATACAACCTGAACACATCCATCACTGGATCAAATTAGCCCTGAGATACAGAAGAGATGAAAGAAGAGCAATGTGGTAAATGCAAGGGCAATCTGAAGATCCTGCTAAAAGTCTCTATCTGATTAGGCTCATTATATTTCCTGAAATATAAGAGAAATTGGACCGAAAAACCCATTGCAATCTATTTCAGAGCTAGGTATTTTCTCTGACCTGACTGTATAATACTATAATAAAGTGTAGCAAATTGAGTAGTATATTGCAATTGATCCAAAATATTTCACACCGAAAAAGACAATTAATTTGACCCCTTGGACCAAAATAACGTAAACTTTGTTTTTGTATTCCTGTAACCTGTGCTTGTGCATTTATCTCATGTATGGGGAGTTAAAAAGATCCCTAAAGAATAATCAGGACAGATCCCTGCTCACCTAACAAGTGCCGGGATGCTGGAAGGGAAGGAAAGATGTATTTGAACTATATTATTCTAGACAGGGCTGGTAGCATCGGCCATTATTTAGGTTGTCTGACACGCCCCGTGATAGGACCCTATTGTCAATGGCTTGTAACTTTGCCAAAGTTTAACTGTTTGGGCTGAAATTTTCCATGCTGGGTATCTGACTAAGTCTGAATTGTCTTGAACATTTTCAGCCAAAACAGTTCAGCCATTCCCAAGAAGCAGGCGATTGGGAAACAAGTTGTTTTTCCCCCCATGTCAAAACATTCTGACAACCTTTTATTTCAATGCTTTTGATCCTGTGGTCCGGGGACCCCGGGGGTCTGCAGACTATGTCTAAGGGGTTCATTAAAGGTTGTCATTACCACAGAGGTTTTCAACCTGTGCTCTGCAGCCCCTTGGGGGACCATAGATTATGGCTAAGATTTCCAAAGGGGTCTGTAGCTCTATTTGAAATTGTTAGGGGTCCGCAAATGAAAAAAGTTTGAAAACCAATTTTATTAGAAACGCTCTAGCACACCTCTGCTTTGGAACAGGGACATGTAACTTGGCTGGGGGTGACCTTTGTGTCAGGCATATGCCTTTTGCCATGTCTGTGAAAATCCATCCACAGCTGATAAGTCTATGAAAAATAGCATTTGGCACATGCTCAGTTGAGACTTCTTAGCTTTTTAGCAGCTAAATTGCCCGGGAATTCCATCTGCACTAGGTAGACTCCAGCCTGGGACTGGGCAGGACTTTCCCTTCAATTGCAGCTCCAGGTGGGGTGAGCTGAGTCTGGGCCTAAGAACAGAGAGCCGGGAGCTTGTCTCTTCTGTGATCCAATGATCTCTCAATGATCCACCTCCGGGCATATGCATCCTGGAGAAGGATGGTGCCTGATCTGAATGCAGAGGAGAGACAAAGGGACTAGATCGGGTCCCGTGTGAGGCAAACACACAGCCACCCCAGGGCTGCTCGCTCAGTTGCAATGACTCACCTCCTGGTAGGCCAGTCTGTCTTCCACCCTGGCCCCCTGACCCGCCAGGAATATCAGTTGGCAGCTCCTTCACGGAGCTGTGAGCTCAGGCATGTACTTGGCGCAGTTCACCCCCCTCCACGAGACCTAGCCCTTTGGTGGCACGCGGGAGACCCTGGCGCACATCTGCTGATGGGAATGTAAATAAATCACATGAAGTTGCCATTCAACAGAGAGAATCTGAGAGATTCCTGGGGCATGTGAGGACAGGATGGGGTGTGCCCCGTTACAGATGCAAAGAGCCACACCTATATACATGGAACTAAGGCTAAAAGAAGAAGAAGAAAAACCTAGTGTGGGAGAAACTAGCTGGCTCAAGCAGTTGGGAATGGGATCCGCAGACATTTGCATCTAGATTAGTGGCTCCAATCCATACAAGGCCAAAAAATGGCATCATCATTTTTGCCATCTAAGAATGCCCAAAGGCCTGTGCAAAATGAATTCATGATCCTGGTCCAACCGCAGCTGGTAGCCTCAGAAGGACATGAGAGGCAGAATGGCCCAGTAGACAGGGCACTGGACTGAGATTCAGGGAGATTTGACTTCTGTTGCTGGATCTACCATTGATCTGTTGTGTGACCTTGGGCAAGTCACTTCACCTCGCTGTGCCTCCGTTTCCCCTCCCTCCTTGTGTCCATTTTGTCTCTTCAGGCCGTGGGGCATCTCTCACTAACTCTGTGTAGAGCACCCAACACAATGGGGTGCCAACAATAACAGAATTGTAATAGAGACTCAACAACTCCCCTCACCTCTAGAGATGGTTCCTCCAGAACAGGGTAGAAGCACATGGGCTGAGCAGCGTGGGGAAGTTTGCCCAGCTGTCAGCATATTGTGCCTCTTCAAACAGAGTTTCGGTCTTCACTGTTGTTAATTGACACTTCTCACAAGCCAGAGATTTGCTGTCTGATGTCTTGCAGCTCTCCTTGCTCGGGGTCTTGTTTAAGGTTCGAGGATCCTAGAGGTGGGCTCGGTCCATGTGTCTGTGTAGAGAGATAACTACTAGAATTACAAAAACACGATCTAGAGAGACTGCTATCTGGTAGCAATGTTTGGAAATGGGTCATCTAATTTAGAAAATGACCTCTTCTGAAGTGCTATTTGCTGCCTACATAATCTTCTTAGAAGCGGTTATGGATCGTGCAATGCAAGAGACATGAAATGTCGTTCTGGAGCAGGGAAAGAGGTTGAACTATCTGAATACCTCCTTGGAGAATTTAGAAAATGACTAAAGTCAACAGTGAGAGAGATTGCTGAAACAGTTCTTCTAGATGTTTGTTCCCTAATGCTCATGAACTCCCTTGGTTTGGCTCTCACTGCTACTTTCCTTTGGAAGATGTAATATAATGACTACTGTTAGATCCTGAGGCTGTCCCATGTCATCTTTAATGCAGTATGAATACTTTAAACAACTATCAGCTGGGGGCCCTGATAGCCATAAATCACATTTACAAGATGAGGGAAAGGAAAGCAGTGACTCTGTAAAGGATTGGGGGAGACTCGTAGATACCAAATGGCCATGAGCTCCCAGTGCAGTGCCGTAGCGAAGAGGCTGAATGCAGTTCAAGGATGAATAAGCAAGGGAATGTTGAGTAGAAGTAGGAAGGTAGCGTTGCTTCTGGATATTGAGTCCAGTTCTGATGTCCACACTTCAAAAAGGTTGCGGATCAATTGGAAATGGTTCAGAGAAAAGCAACAAGAATGATCTGACACCTGGAAAACATGTTTTATAGTGAGACTTAGGGACGCCAACCTATGTAGGGGCTGAGAGGTGACTTGATCAAGTACCTACAAGGGAACCAATTTCTGATGATAGACGGCTTTTTAATCTAGGCGAAAAAGGCATAACAAGATCTACGGTTTAGAAGCCAATGCCAGACAAATTCAGACTAGAAATAGGGTGGAAGTTTTAACATTGAGGGTAATTTAACCATTGGCACAACTTTCCTAGGGATATGGTGGATTCTCCATCTCTTCAAGTCCTGACATCCAGGGTGGCTATCTTTCTAGAAGATACGTTATAGCTCAAACAGGAGTGATGAGCTTGAGGCAGGAATTACTAGGTGAGGTTTTATGGCTGGTGCTATACAGGAGGTCAGACAAGATGATCATAATGGTCCCTTCTGGCCTTAAAAAAGTATGAATAAGTTGTTCCCTTCTTAATAACTTGTACCACTGTTGCCAGCACAGAGTGCCCGAGGCAAAGCAACAGCGGGTTCGTTGCCCGGTGTGCTTCGCGCCAATAAACACACCAGGGGGAGAAGCAAACAAAGTTTATTTGGGATCCCAAAGCGGTGCTAGGAGACAGGCACATCTCAGATCAAGCACACTAACAGGAACAGTTTTTCTTCTTTTATACAATTTGTAGTTAAGCCCTTTCCCCCCCCTTTCCCCTCTAGTCCTCCCTTTCTCCCCCCCCCCATTCCTCCCTCTACCCCTCCAATCCCTGGTAATAGTTAAGTTATTCTTGGCAGCTATAAGCCTAGCTTGTTAGTAACTTCTTTAAACCGTTATTTTGTCCTTTTTCCCTTCAGCCAGAAACATGCAGGCCTCATTATTACTGCTTGAGCAGGGGGTTGCACACAGATAACTGGTTGCTTACATATTCCAATTGCACCTGGCTTTTGAGGTGGATTAGAGTTTAAACATGGAAGGATAGAGTTTGGTTCACTTAGGCCTAGTGCAGGAAGGCTTCATTGACACTTAGTGGCCTTCCACCCTCCCGAGTTACCTAGGGTGAGGCCTAGTGACGTCAACACCACTCTCATTCTAATTAAAGGTTTACAAGCTGTAAGTACATTGTTTTGCTAAACGGCACACCCAGGCTCCTTTAAACAACCAGGAGAATGTTCTACACAATACAGACATGTTTATTTAAATGTATTTAATGGCCCACAGTGTAGCTTTAGCACATAGGGCTAGGTTTGCAAAACAATTCCAAGTACTCAGCACCCACAATTGGGCCTAGATTTGAAAAGAGCTCAGCTCTTTGTGCCGAATTTTCCAGAGGGCTCGGCATGTTGAATGTTGAGGTCTTTAGAAACTCTGGGACCTAAACAGAAGCTGAGCTCTTTTCAAAACCGAGTCTATCTAGACACTCGGCGGGATGTCAGTGGACCTATGCTGGTTTGCATCAGCTGAGGCTCTGGTCCTTATTTTTCACTTCCACCTTTATTTAGTTATTCAAACTCGAATGCTATTTAGAATCAAAATGTCACACTCACTGATGTGCACCAGGCCTGTACCATTTAAGAAATCTTTACCAGAAAACGATTATCCATTGTTCCGAAGAGGTCATGCATAAACTTGGCATTTGTTCCATTAATTCTCTTACACTCTGCCAGTCACCCATGACTAACTAAAAATTCTATAGTCAAAACTAAAGGAGGCTGTTTTGCTGGCCATGAAGTGGTGAGTTTTAGAGCAGGACAGGGGGCGGAGAGCGTACAGAAGGACCAAACGAAGCACTGGAATGGACCAGGAGCCCAGCGGCATCCCGAAATGGACTCTCTAATCGTTGGAGTCATTTGAGTAATAGCAGCCCTGCCTATGTCAGAGGGAAGTCACAGCTTTTGGGATATAACTACACTTTCCCTCAAAACATTCTTTGGCTTGGCAACGGAGCATTAAGGCCTGTCTCACAGCTTCTCACCCATAGGACCTTGCCGGAGGGTGGGAAATGTGTGGATGGAGAGCTCTGTGGAATGTATTTATCTGGGGGAGTACTACATGCACCTGCATACTACTAATGCACTCGGGACAGTCGCGCTGGGTAATCTCGCCCCTGATTTTCTTCAGCTGCATTGAGATGGTTTCAACTCCTTTTAAATGCCAGCTATTTTTTGCCAGTGCCCTTTGCAAATGCTGCCCTGAGGTGACCTTGTTTATCAAATTTCAGTTCAAAACAAGTTTTGCTGAAGTCTAAAAAATGTCAGAGTAAATAGACAGAATCTTCCTTCTGCGAGTCTCCTCTCTCCACCAGTGTGACACTCTGTAGACAGCAGTGGACTCTCTCCTGAGCCACACGACCAAAATTCTCATTCTCGGCCTCAAATATCAGGATTGGGTTCACTCCTTCAAGCGCTCTTTCCAGGATCAGGCCTGACATCAGAACTCCTTTCTGTGCCATGCGTAGCCTTGGAATATTGCTGTCTAGCTAGCTGTCCGGGAATTTCCTTACCTGGAAGAGTCTAGACTACATCCAGGATGACTCATTTGTCGTTTGATTGGAAAAGCGAGCTATGTTTTCTAGCGCAGGTGGCTTGCAATCCCAAGTTGGAGGTGAAGGAAGGTCTCGCAGTTAAGGCCCTGCACTGGAACTCAGGAGTTCTGGGTTCGATTCCCAGAGACTTGCCACCGTAGCCTGTGGTCGAGCAGGGTTTGCAGAGTCCCAGGCTAGCTCCCGAAACACTAAACCATCCTTCCTCTCCAAGCCATCCTGTCCCTTCAATAATGTCATAGAACTTCACTGTTGTAGGCTTCCATTCTGCATGTGGATGGTTGCATCCATGCACAGCCAAAGGTCCATCCATGGGGTTCTCAAACCCTCTGATCCTGTAAGATCCTTACAGTGTGTGTGGCGGGGGAGGCTGTACGTAGCTAATTCAATAGCTTTAAAGTTTGGAACGCTTTGCACTCACGTACCTCTCTTTACGTGGTCGCTTGTATGCCAGCTCCCAGCTGAGCCCTGGGCCTGTGAAGGGGGGTGTGAGGAAGCCCTTTACATCCTGCATGGTCTATTCATATCGCAGGTTGCAACACGTGGTGAGAGCAGCCTCCCAGGGGTTGCTACTCCTACTTCTACAGAAGTGGGCAGGGAATGGGCATGCAGGGCTGGGGGTGGACGACACCTTGGCTCCACTCCCCCTCAAAGCACCAGCCAGAACGCCAGTGCTCGCATGGAGGGAGAAATGATCGGCACCATGGAAAGGCAGCCCTAGATTCCTTCCTGCATGGAGTGAGGGGAAGCAGGGAGCAGACGGTGGCTCTCTGCGTTATATCTCAGGCCCTGCCTAGCTCCTGACGCAGGGCAGTTACATGCGGCCCCTAACAGAGGGAAATTGTAAGGGCCCCACAATGGTTCTGAAAAGCAGGCACATGAAAATGGGGGCTTCAAATGGAAACAGTTTTGCCACCCGACCTTTAGCAGCCTCTTCCCTGCCCTGAGCGTAAGACTCCATAACAGTCCCTGAATTGCTGGGTACAGCTCAGACCAATGTGTCTTTCTTTTAACTATCTTAAACAAAAATTAACAAAACTTTTTTAAAAAATCCATTCTCTCCAATTTGCTTTCCAGAACGGGAAATCCCAACAGGGTTTTAAATCACGTCCATCGCTGAGGAATTCCCAAAGGAACCACCTGATAGCAAGGAACCGTATCCATGTACTAACAATATCTTCCTGCCCTAAATCCTTCCAGCAGCTCCCTGCCAATGGAGCCTTCCATATATTCCATCCATTTCCCTGTAACAGCTACCCTGGTCGTCTGGGTGAACCCAGTTCATTTTGAGGAGCAGTCAGGTGCTGCTGCTTTGTATTTCCATTGATAATATCTCCCTCGAAAGCTTGCTTTGCTTCAGCGGTAGTTTCACAGGGATATTAATTCACCCAGTGCCTACTTAGCATCTCCCCTTCTACAGCTTAGCCCCTAGAGTGTCTGTGGCAATCAGTGAAGCCAACATTGCTCTGTGTTATGTTTTTGCTTCCTTGGGCTGAAGACCGTACGTGTTACCCTGCCTTATATTTACTCAAACAGCTCTCCTATTAACTTCCATGAGAGCTTTGTCTACGTTAAGGCTGAGTGAGATGTGAGGGCATTGTCATCCCCTGATGTGAAAACCCAAGGACCGGGGAATCTTTGCAAGGTCCTCTTCAGTGACTAGACCTTTATAAGGATCCCTAGAATAGCTACAGTTACATTTAATAGGCTGTAGAAGGGTTATAAACCCTCCTGCTTGAGGGCACAAGGCAACCACTGACCAATGGAGGTCAGGAAGAAACTTCACTTATTAGGTACTGTGGGATGTGTTGCCACTGGTAGTGGACGTTGTCAAACAGAATCTGGGTGAGATGAGCCAGTGGGGTTGTCTATTACTATGTCAATTCCCGTGTTTCTCTCTCATTTTACATAGTCCTTATGCAGTCCCAAGGGGGCTCTGTTCCACGCATGACATTCTGTGACACCATCCAGTATCACAAATGAGGCACTAATAAGAGTAGTGGCTCAGCCAACATGTCATGGCAACCTGGATGTAGTCCAGTCCCTTGATGAAGCCAGCACTGCAATCAGTGCCACGAAGAACTGCAGAGCTCCCGGATCTGGAGGCATTCCTGCAGAAATATTCAAGTATGGAGGTGAGAATCTGCTGAGGCAACTGCATGGACTATTTCTCAATACATGGAGTACTGAAGATGTACTGCAAGACTTCAAAGACACCACCGTTGTCACCATAGGCAAGAGGAAAGGTTAAAAGTCCAGCTGTGGTATTTCGTGACTCGCTGTCGCTGGAAACGTTCTGACTAGAGTACCATTTGATCATGTGCTATGCAACATCGCTAATCGTGAGCTGCTGGAGTGGCAATGCAGTTTTAGGTCAATGCGAGGAATGGCAGACATGATAGTGGTAGCCCACCAGAGGCAGGAGAAATGCAGAGAACAGCAACAGGATCTTTATACTGTCTTTATTGACCTGGCTAAAGCATCTGATGCCCTTGGCAATTATTACATAAGTTTGGTTGTCCAGAAAAATTCATCAATGTTGTGAGACTATTTCAGGATGGAATGCTCAAGTCGAGTCAGCATAGATGTTCTGTTGGACGCATTTCCTATCATTAATGGTATTAAGCAGGGCTGCATAATTTAGCCACTCACGTTTAAGCTATCCTTGATGATGCTACAAGAGACCTGAATGCTGGTTTCAGGATACGTTTCCAATCCTCTGGAAAATTATTTAATCTGAGCAGGCTGTGATCTTCCACAAAGGTCTTCCAGGCAATTGTTGATGAGCTGCTATATACCAGTGTCTGTGCTCTTGAGGCACATACTCTGGGAGGATAGACAATTGATTATGGACAGATTCGCAGACTCTGCAGAAAGGTACGGGCTGACAATCAATCTGAAAAAGACAGAGGTCATGTATCAACCTACGCCAGGGACACCCTTCAGGAAAGCAAAAGTCGCCATCAGCAACCCACATCTGAATGCTGTCACAGACTTCGGCTATCTCAGTAGTATATTGTCCAATGGTGTTACTGTGGACAAGGAGCTGAAACAGCACATCAACAAAGCCAGTTCATAGTTTGGCAGACTATCAGGCAGAATCTGGCAGCATTATGGCATTAAGCTTCAAACCCAGTTGAAAGTTAAAGTTAAAGAGGTAATGCTGTCCAACTCGTTGTATGGGTATGAGACCTGGACCTGCTACAGGCATCACATTAAACTTCTAGATAAGTTCCATTTATGACATCTGCATGCCATGCTTTGCGTCAAATGGAGGATAAAATTACCATTGACGAGGTTCTGGCATGTGATAAGCATGGCTTCAGTCCCTGTGGAGCAAGTACATAGAATCATAGAATATGGTTTCTGTGGTTTCTAAGGACCTGGGGATTACAGCGGATGAGAAGCTGGATATGAATCAGCAGTGTGCCCTTGTTGCCAAGAAGGCCAATGGCATATTAGTAGGAGCATTGCCAGCAGATCGAGAGAAGCGATTATTCCCCTCTATTCGGTACTGGTGAGGCCACACTTGGAGTATTGTGTCCAGTTTTGGTCCCCTCACTATAGAAGGGATGTGGACAAATTGGAGAGAGTCTGGCGGAGGGCAACAAAAATGATTAGGGGGATGGGGGCACATGACTTACGAGAAGGGGCTGAGGGAACTGGGGTTATTTAGTCTGCAGAAGAGAAGAGAGGTGGGATTTGATAGTAGCCTTCAACTACCTGAAAGGGGTTCCAAAGAGGATGGAGCTCAGCTGTTCTCAGTGGTGGCAAATGACAGAACAAGGAGCAATGGTTTCAAGTTGCAGTGGGGGAGGTTTAGGTTGGATATTAGGAAAAACTTTTTCACTAGGAGGGTGGTAAAGCACTGGAATGGGTTACCTAGGGTGGTGGTGGAATCTCCATCCTTGGAGGTTTTTAAGGCCCGGCTTGACAAAGCCCTGGCTGGGATGATTTAGTTGGGGATTGGTCCTGCTTTGAGCAGGGGGTTGGACTAGATGACCTCCTGAGGTCTCTTCCAACCCTAATCTTCTCTGATTTATGACTCTGTGTACTTGCTCTACAGAGACTGAAGCCAGGCTTAACACATCACAGTTACATTGGGCCAGCCATGTGTTGAGGATGGACGACACCAGAATACTAAAGCAGTTGCTGGCTGGCAAACCGAAAGTGGGCAAACCGGATGTGAAGCGGCCAGAAGCAATGCTCCAAGGACACACTGAAGCGTACCATGAACCAGTGCACCGTTGATGTTGACAGCTGGGAGTCGCCAGCAAAGGTCGATCAGGCTGGCAAGCAGTAGTCACCGATGGGGTTACCCCGTTTGAGATCAGCTTCCCAACCCATCTTCAGACACGGAGTCTGGGTTGTAAACAGCATCACATTCAGCAGGCACTGACTGCAATCCCTTCCTCAGCATCGAGCTACCCATACACTTCATACACAGAAGACTGCCATGCCCACGTCGGTCTTTTTAGCCACTACTGTCCTCTCAAGACGTAAAACCGCCGTCGGCGTCATCTTCGGTCACAAACGACAAGAACAACTTAATCCTCCAGGAGACCAAAGGGGACTCTATTCCACGCATGCCGTCCTCGGATTCAAGGAGTTCATTTAAATGCCAGACCAGAGGAGAACGCTTCTCTGAGGCTACATCGACACTATGAGCTAGGGGTGTGCCTTCCTCTGCCCGTGTACACATACTCATGCAGTGCGCATTGACCTAGCACAAGGGTAAATAGTAATGTCACTGCGGTAGCACATAGAGCAGCAGCATAGGCATGGCTGAGCTGAAATTAATAGGCAGCCGGTTTAAAACAAACAAAAGGAAGTATTTCTTCACACAATGCATAGTCAACCTGTGGAACTCCTTGCCAGAGGAGGTTGTGAAGGCCAAGACCATAACAGGGTTCAAAAAAGAACTAGATAAGTTCATGGAGGATAGGTCCATTCATGGCTATTAGCCAGGATGGGCAGGGATGGTGTCCCTAGCCTCTGTTTGCCAGAAGCTGGGAATGGGCGACAGGGGATGGATCACTTGATGATAACCTGTTCTGTTCATTCCCTCTGGGACACCTGGCACCGGCCACTGTTGGAAGACAGGATACTGGGCTAGATGGACCTTTGGACTGACCCAGTAGGGCCGTTCTTATGAGCTGTTTCAGATGGGCTTGCCTTGAGCATGGCTCAGCCTTGCCTTGATGCCTCTACCTCTGCTACTGTGGCTACACTGGTATTTACACTTGCACTAGCTTGACGAGAGCTAGCGTTACTATGTGTACATGAGCAAGGGAGTCACACCCCTTGCTCATAGTGTAGGTGTTCCCTGAGTGTTGTGACCTATGGCAACTTGTACACGCCTTCCTATGCAGGAACTGAGACCCCAGGTAAAAGAATAACATCTTTCTGCAGACACATAGCTCGTGGGTCGCAGAGCAACTCGATTCCAGCACCGACTATCAGGCAAGTTTGCAGGCAAACCAGAAAGAGAGCCAGGTACACCAGAAACATCGCCCGATGGCCTGGTAGCCAAAGGAGAGGGGAAGTTTTACATACTCTAGTGACTGTGAAAGATGCCAGGTGGTGGTCAACAGCCTCCAAATCAGAGACATGATGTGAAGAGAGAGGCAGGAGGGTGGAGCCGCACCATTCCGACCACAACTGTACACACTGACGCATGACGGCCATTGTAGCACCTTTATTCCTAGCTCACCTTCTCTGTTATGCCACGAATGCCAATATTCGTGTCTTATAACAGTGACCTCCCAAGACTCTTTAACTGGCCGGTGTACGAGTCCTGTTTCTGAAGTGACAGTAACCCGGACAAACTGCTAGTCTCTACTCAGAATCGCTCTGACGGTTACATGCAGCATTTGCTAGGGCGGAGCAGTGCAATGGAAGAGACTCGGGTAGATATAGCATGTTAGTGAGAACTCCCTTGTGTACCACCTTGTAGAGGGGCGGACTCACCCCCGTGGCGCCTCCTCCTGGTCGTCTAGGGAATCAGCTCAATCCAGCTTCCTGGAGGGCCCCCTGCAGGCCAGTGATCCACCTGTCCTCTGGCCCCCATGTCCCTCCTGGACCCCGGTGCCCTTGTATCTGGGGTGCTGCCCCCTGGTAGTACACTCCTCAGTACTAGGGTCTCCCCTCCCCAGGGAACCCCCACCCACTATCCCTACCTCACCTCAGAATAAGGCCACTGCCAGTCACCAACTAGCCGTCGCTCCCTGGGGCAGACTGCAGTATAGGCCACTCATCACAGGCAAGGTTGGGTTTGGACCTGCTGCCTTGGCCTAGCCCTGGGCTGCCCTCTGCAACCTCCAGTACCCCTTGGCCTCCTACTAGGCCACAGCCTGGGGTTATCCAGGCTGGAGCTCCCCAGCTCCTCAGCCTGTCCCCAGCCCTGCTCAACTCAGGTACCCTGTCTCTAGATCCCTGCAGCCAAGCCCTTCTCTCTTTCTGAAGGCAGAGAGAGACTGCTGAGCTCCTGGCTCCCAGCCTTCTTATACAGGCCAGCTGGGGCCTGACTGGGGCATGGCCACAGTTGAGCCCACTTTCCCCAATCAGCCCAGGGTTTTCCTTTGCCCCAGCCCTGCTCCCTGGCTGTTTTAAGCCCCTTTAGGGCAGGAGCGGGGTAACCATCCTGCTACACACCTATAGAAGAGGCTGTTCAAAAGAGAACCAATATAACTTGTGGACTGACAAACTATTAGAACTGCAATCCACATCTTGAATACTGCGTGCAGATCTGGTCGCCCATTTCAAAAAAGATAGACTGGAATTGGAAAAGGTTCAGAAAAGGGCAATTGAAATGATTAAGGGTATGGAACGGTTGGCGTATGAGGAGAGTTTAAAAAGACTGGGACTGTTCAGCTTGGAAAAGAGACGACTAAGGGGGGATCTGATTGAGGTCTATAAAATCATGACGGGTGTGGAGAAAGCGAATGGGGAAGTGTTATTTACTCCTTCTCATAACACAAGAACTAGGGGTCACCCAATGAAATGAATAGGCAGCACGTTTAAAACAAACAAAAGGAAGTATTTCTTCACACAGTGCACAGTCAACCTGTGGAACTCTTTGCCAGAGGATGTTGTGAAGGCAAAACTATAACAGGGTTCAAGAAAGAACTAGATAAGTTCATGGAGGTTAGGTCCATCACTGACTGTTAGCCAGGTGGTCAGGGATGGTGTCCCTAGCCTCTGTTTGCCATCTGATAAGACTCATGGAATGTGGTTATTATAGATGAACACATCGGAAGCTCTTTCTACACCACTGCAAGGAGAAGTGAGTTACCCAATGAAGCCTTATTACTATTCTCATTGAGGCAAAGGGAGAGATGTGGGCCAGTGGTGGAAATGTCGTCATGTCACTGATTATAGATACCGTGACGAGGTAGTGACCTCAGTATTGGATATGTGTTTACTCCTCTGACTCCTCTGTTGGTCTCCCAGCCAGCTGACCAACTGAGCTACTATCTTAGAGATGTGTGGGTTTGGAGGGGCAGGTTGCCATCTGTCTACAGTTGGTTCTGGTATGTTTTGTATTTATGCGACCACAGGAACAATTAGAAATATAATTACCACATACCCTCCTACCTGCCCCCAAAACAACCTCATATGCTAGCCAGCGACATCCCAGGTACTCCGTTCTAGAGCCATTAAAACCTGCCAGTTCTGTGGGAGGGCTGTTCTGATTTGCAAGAACTCAATGTGATCCAGTAGTATTCACCATGCAGGGCAAATCCCAGAATTTGTATCTCAGTGTCTAGTTTGCGAAAGGTCCTCTTTCATCTCTTCTTGTCTGACCATTCCCCTGCCTGTCCTTCCATGCACTCGACAGTACCTGCTCGTTCCCTGTCCTTAGGAGATCTCGCTCCTAGTACCAGGGAGAAACACTGGGCTTGGGATGCTGCTGCATGCAAACCTCTCCACTCCCCAGCTGTGCAACTCCTATTGCAATCAGAGTGGGAGTGTGCTGGCTGCCTAGTGCCAAGTCACGCTAGTTCTCTTCTGCTTTATTCCTTTCCTCAAGAGCCAAATCTCTGAGGAGTGGTTTCCCCCCTGTCCTTGTGCCAGCCCTACTCCCTGCCAGGGCCGGCTCTAGGCACCAGCAAAACAAGCTGGTGCTTGGGGCGGCACATTTTTAGGGGCGGCATGGCCGGCGCCAGAATGCCGCCCCTAAAAATGTGCCCCGGCCACCCTAGCTCACCTCCGCTGCTGCTGCCACGGCGCGCAAAACAGCTGATTCGCGCGCCGCTGCTCCCCCTCCCTCTCAGGCTCTCAAACCTGGGAGGGAGGGGGAGATCCCGAGGGGCCGTTTCGCGCGCCGCTGCTCCCCCTCCCTCCCAGGCTTGAGCGCCTGGGAGGGAGGGGGAGAAGCGGCGCCCGCGCCGCGGCCACTCGGAGTCTCCCCCTCCCTCCCAGGCTCTCAAACCTGGGAGAGGGGGGAGACTCCGAATGGCCGCGGCGCGGCGCGGCGCCGCTTCTCCCCCTCCCTCCCTCCTAGGCTTGAGAGCCTGGGGGGAGGAGGCAGGGCTGGGAATTTGGGGAAGGGGCAGAGTTGAGGCGGGGCCGGGGGTGGGGTAATTAAATAAGGGGAGGGCGGCCAAAATTGTTTTTGCTTTGGGCGGCAAAAATCCTAGAGCCGGCCCTGCTCCCTGCTCTGGCACATCAAGATGTGAAGCACTGCTAATTAGTGTGTTAGAGTCTAACTGCAGGATCTATATGCCAGTCCCGGAAGGGAGTCAGCTTACCTGGTCTTGCTGACACTTATTATTACCTTTGTTTTTAATATATCTCTTTACAGGCTCAGAATACAGTGGCAATATGATGGTAGCACGTTCCTGGTTGCAGTGATTTTTCTGCCTGTACGGAGAGCCTGGAAAATGAAGGATTACTGAAGCTGTGCTCTGTAGAACTTAAACTCTGCGAAGTCTAGGAAGCCCCCCTCTCTTCTTCCACGTGGCTTCATTTTAAATGATCACCCTATCAGAGCTAAACCTTTCTTTGCTAAACAAGTTCGCTCCTTTTAGCTTTCATGCCATGTATGCAGGTTTAAAGCTATGGTGGTTCGTATTAAAATTCTTTTAGCTTTTCCTCTTTAAGGGGATTGGTTAAGCAGGCAGTGCTTCTCACTACTTTACTGTCTCTTTATACTAAAGACTACCAGAGGACCGGAAAATTATGTTAGGACTTCAAAGGCAGATTCATTTCTGGAAGGTGGGGCCTCTGCGTTTTCCCATCCATGACCACAAATAGGGAATGTTACAGCTCTTCGGAAACAAACTGTTGCTATGTTCACTTCCACAGAGCTATCATACAGTGAAAGACGTCCCGCTGACAAGAGTGGCTGAAGAACAGCACGCCAAACGCATTCAAGGCAAGGAGGGAAGAAATGTGAGCCAATATTTCATCCAGGTTCCTAAATCATTGCCTGTTGGCAGCGGCATCAGCAACACAAAATGAAGAGAGCACACAGAGACCTGAAATCAGGAGCAGCTTTAGGGCATTGCAAGTGATTTAAATAGCCTCCTTTCATCAAATTCCAACTATTTATGCAAGTCAGTATTGTTTAACTTAACAGTTCAGAAGTAACAGCTTTTTATTTATGGTTGCACCGTCTTTTTCAGAGAGAGAGAGAGACAGGCAACGCTGAATATTCTCTGCTAAAGGCTCCCTTATCTCTGCAGAGCAGCCGTATTCAGAAGCAGAAGCACTCGGTCTGTATTATAAGCTTGATCTTAGCTGCAGAGAAGCAGCAGGCAATACACTCCAAGCCTCTAGAGAGCAGGGGCAATCCGACTGGGAAAACAAAACCAAACCAATACGGCTACCTACATAAACAGCCCCTCTCCTAGCTAGTCTTTTCTCCCATCAATGTTCTTTGAAAATGACACTCGATCAGCTGCAAATCAGACCCCTTCGGTAACCCTGATTCTTCAAGCCATTAGAGCAGTCGGCTTGTAAGTCGAATCATGGGTGGCTTTAGGTGGCTAACGTTTCGAGAATTTGGTGGCTTTGACGCCGGTTTACTTTCCTTGTAATGAAGATCACTTTTATTATCTCACCTCCATGTGTTCTGCAGGAGATTTAATGGTCCACAACCCAATTCATCAGTCCTGGAGAAGCATAATATGGCTGAATGCTGGTCCAGTGAAAGATATCACCTCACCCACCTTGTCTCTGCTCTTACAAACAGCCACAAGAAGGGCTATGTTCTGGCATATCCCCTCCAATTTATCTAGGGATTTACACGGCCTTCATCACCATAGTTACCTCAATGCTCTCATTTGTGGATTTAACCTCATCAATGGATTTTATCCTCATGACATTCCTGTGAGGTAGGGAAATATCCCCCTTGTACTGATGTGGAACTAGGGCACACAGCAGATTAAGTGACTTGCCCAAGGTCTCACAGGAATTCTGTGTCAGAACCAGGAAGTGAGCCTAGGTCCAGTGGGTCCCAGCCTGCTATAATCACAAGGCCATTCTTCCTTTCCTACCTCAAGGCCTTAAATGGGAGTTAAGTCATGCATAGCACTTGTGCTGGCCCTCAACACTAGGGTGAATTTCATCCTAAATGAGTATTATACCTAATCTGGTATATTTGGACCTATACCATATGAACATTCATTTTCATTTTGTAACTCTTCCAAAAAACATTTGACCTTTACAATTAGATTACAATTATGTTCATATTGCTACATAAATTAGGGTATTATACACACCAGTCTGGTGTCGGTTGAACAGTTGGATGCCAATTCCCACCGTTGATTTTCTTTAAAATGGTGCATTGCCCTAAAATACACCGTCTATTAAAATAAAGGTCTAGACATTAACATTTCAGGTATTGCGCATCAGATCAGTTTTGTTTGTCGGTAGGGTTACGATACATCTGGGTTTTCCCGGGAATGACTCTTTTTTGGTCGTCCGATTTCCGTCCGGGCAGATTTTGGAACGATGAGCAATTATCCGTGATAGGGTATTGCTGCCCTTCTGTGCTGCCTTCAGAGCTGGGAGGCTGGAAAGCTGCAGCACCTGGTTAGTCGCCCAGCTCTGAAGGCAGTGCCGCCATCAGCAGCAGCGCAGAAGTAAGAGTGCCATAATATACGATTCCCACCCTTACTTCTGCATTGCTGCTGGTGCTGGCACTGCCTTCAGACCTAGGCAGCCGGAGAGCAGAAGCTGCTCTTCCCCGCTTCCCTCCCCTCCAGCTTCCCCTCCCTCTAGCAGTGTGCTCTAGTTGGGAACTCGAAATATGGAATTTGTAGGAATAATATGGACATTCACATCAGATCGGTTTTGTTGGTATGGACATTGCTACTGCATTCCTAATACTTATTCATCAATGCTAACACCTGCCGGCGGGAGCTATTTGCAGAGCACAAGAAGACATTTTATCAGTCCTACAAAACACAGGGAGTATGCTGGGTAGTCTTGAGCGCCATCTTCTACCAGCACCTTATCTATTAACTATATACAGTAACCCTTCTGCCCGTCTGAGTTGGCAGCAACATGGGCCGGGTTCAGTATCTAGGGGTTCCGTTTCAATAACACAGTGCAAAACTGGCTCGAGCCCCCACCCAGTGACCTAGGACAATTACATACCACCCCCCTGGGCGCCTCTAAGAGACAATCCTTCCCTTCTCGCAAGCACAGAGTCTGAGTGTAGCAAAATCCTTTTAATAAAGGAGGGAAACAATGCGGCATTATGTTGGGGAAACACCACAAACAGGATTCATAACACAAACCATGAGCAAGAGACACCCCTCCCCAGTAAGTCTGGCAGTGTCCTTTTTTCCTCAGGGTCTTAAATCCAGCAACCCCAAAAATCACCCAAAGTCCCAAAAGTCCAACACCCGAAAAATCTCTTTTGTCCAGCAACCCAAAAGTCTCTGTCCCTGGTCAGTGCAGCCCCAGAATTCAAAAGTTTACCTCCCAGCCTAGGGTGGAGGGGGTACAGTGGTGTTAAGGGGCACCTTATGTGGTTCAAGGCCAACTGCCCCCGCCTCTCCATGGGGTTCTGCTACAGCCTTCACCGCGAGCCACTCCACCAGCCGCTCCGCTCCTCCAGCCATCCCGTGGCCCGCTCCAGTCATCCCACAAACTGCTCCACTCCACCAGCCGCTCTGCTCCAGTCATCCCACAAACTGCTCTGCTCCGACAGCTGTCCCACAAGCCGCTCCAGCTGTCCTGCCAGCTGCTCAGCAACATATCTTCAGGCCCCCCCACAGAACTCAGTAATTTTAGCTCTTTAGTGATTTCAGCTTGTAGTAGGGGAGCCTCAGTGCTGGTGCCCAAAGTGCATTCAGCTCAGCAGCCTGTAACTAGACTCTAAATGGAATTAAAATTAGCTCTGATATTCCACAGGAGGGAGAGGAAGAGGGCAATGGTGCAATTGGTATTTCAGGCCTTCAAAAGGGGGCCCATCAGGCACAAATACCTATCCCCAGCCTTTCTCTCAATTCACTGGGTTTTGGAATCCATGCCCCTTGTCTAGTGAGTGCTACTTAGTTGATGGTGAGTCCCTCTGTCATAAGACAGTTTCATTGTCCTTGAGTCACATAATCAGAGTAACAACATTTTATTCTTTCTGCCCCAATAACAGAGAGACTGGGGATCCCACAGCAGCCAAAGTGACCATTTGGGCTCATGCTAGGCGGAGTGGGTGTGCCTATGCAAACAAGATCAGCCCCTGAAGTTCTTTTCCACAATTCACCACCAGATGTCAGGGTAGAGCTCATCCTGACTCTGCTTACATACATATATAGGATACAAAGCCCTCCTATAAAAATCCTAGCACCTGGAGGACCTATTAAGTTATCAAAGACACTGTTATATCTTTAAAAGAGATGAATGGCCTTCTCTTTGAATTACAGCTGCTCTGCTGGTGTCATTCTGCCAACCATACTCACACAAAGATTAACACTTTATTGAAATCAATAGGACAGCTCACTGGGTTAGTTACTACTCCATGAGATATGGTGGCTGAATCTGGGCTATAATGTGGTCAGACCCTTGCAATTGGCTTGTGAAAGAGCCTTGACCTGGCTTTTTGGGAAAATGCCTCCATATCTAAGTGAATCTTGCAATATGTTCCAGTTCTGGAAAACTAGGGGTGTAGGCCAGCCCTGGAGACAGTTCAGCCCCGGAAGTGACTCTGTTAGATGTACAGAGTAGATACCACTGAATACAAAATAGTAACAAATATATCCCACAAAGGTTCAATGAAATATTAATATGATCTCATGCCAGCGTACAGAGCAACCTCCAGTGAATTACTAACAGTGAGGTGAATTGTCATTGAGTTGCATAGGGATTTTTGTTCATAGGGTTTGCATGGAATGCTGAAGGACAGGCTTGACCGAATCTACACAGACATCTGGGTGTCAATCCCAACCCTACCATAGCTTAGAACATAAGAACGGCCCTACTGGGTCAGACAAAGGGTCCATCTAGCCCAGTATCCTGTCTGCCAACAGGGGCCAATGCCAGGTGCCCCAGAGGGAATGAACAGAACAGGTAATCATCAAGTGATCCATCCCCTGTCGCCCATTCCCAGCTTCTGGCAAACAGAGGCAAGGGACACCATTCCTGCCCATCTGGCTAATAGCCATCGATGGACCTATCCTCCATGAATTTATCTAATTCTTTTTTGAACCCTGTTATGGTCTTGGCCTTCACAACATTCTCTGGCAAGGAGTTCCACAGGTTGACTGTGTGTTGTGTGAAGAAATACTTCTTTTATTTGTTTTAAACTTGCTGCCTATTGTGTGAACTTGGACAAGTCACTCTCCTTTTCTGTGCCATTCCCCAACTGTAAAGTGTGGCTAATAATTCTTCAATACTTCACAATGATGTTGCGACAGACTTTTGGCACAGTCTCTTGCCAAAGACTACTCAAGTAGGCGCTTCAAGGTTCCATACAAGGTCCCATGTTAATATAGCTATTATAATCTCTGGTGAGCAGAGAAGCAGGAAAAATTGCAGATGACACAAAGTTATTTTGGTTAGTCAGGACTGAGAGGACTTTGAGAAACTTCAAAGGAAGTAACCAAGCTGGATGACTGGGCAATATGATGACAAATTAAGTTTAATGTTACTAAAAGCAAGTATAGTGGAAGGGAAAAAAATAAACTATTCATACAACTTACAGGTCTCTAAATTAACTGTATCACTTTAGGAAAGGGATCTGGGCATCACTGTAGACAATGCAATGGAGACCTCTTCTCAGCATGCAGCTGTGATCAAAAAAGCAAGCAAAATGTTAGATTGCATGAAGAATGTTATGGATAATCCTATGGAAAATATTGTATAAATCAATGGTGCGGCCCCATCTACAATAAATTTTGAAGCACTTTGAGGAGAGGAAAGTGATCAGGAATAGTTAGCATGGATTCACTAAGGGCAAGTCATGCCTGACTACCCTAATTGCCTTCTATGATGAGATAACTGGCTCTGTGGATGAGGGGAAAGCAGTGGATGTGTTATTCCTTGACTTTAGCAAAGCTTTTGATACGGTCTCCCACAGTATTCTTGCCGGCAAGTTAAAGAAGTATGGGCTGGATGAATGGACTATAAGGTGGATAGAAAGCTGGCTAGATCATCAGGCTCAATGGGTAGTGATCAATGGCTTCATGTCTAGTTGGCAGCCGGTATCAAGCTGAGTTCCCCAAGGGTCAGTCCTGGGGCTGGTTTTGTTCAATATCTTCATTAATGATCTGGAGAATGGCATGGACTGCACCCTCAGCAAGTTTGCAGATGACACTAAACTGGGAGGAGTGGTAGATATGCTGGAGGTAGGGATAGGATACAGAGAGACCTAGACAAATTAGAAGATTAGGCCAAAAGAAATCTGATGCGGTTCAACAAGGACAAGTGCAGAGTCCTGCACTTAGGATGGAAGAATCCCATGCACTGCTACAGACTAGGGACCGAATGGCTAGGCAGCAGTTCTGCAGAAAAGGACCTAGGGGTTACGATGGATGAGAAGCTCGATATGAGTCAACAGGGTGCACTTGTTGCCAAGAAGGCTAATGGCATTTTGGGCTGTATAAGTAGGAGCATTGCCAGCAGATTGAGGGACGTGATCATTCCCTCTATTCGGCATTGGTGAGGCCTCATTTGGAGTACTGTGTCCAGTGTTGGGCCCCACACTACAAGAAGGCCGTGGAAAAATTGGAAAGAGTCCAGCAGAGGACAACAAAAATGATTAAGGAGCTGGAGCACATGACTTATGAGGAGAGGCTGATGGAACTGGGATTGTCTAGTCTGCAGAAGAGAAGAATGAGGGGGGATTTGATAGCTGCTTTCAACTACCTGAAAGAGGGTTCCAAAGAGGATGAATTTAGACTGTTCTCAGTGGTACCAGATGACAGAACAAGGAACAATGGTCTCAAGTTGCAATGGGGGAGGTTTAGGTTGGATATTAGTAAACACTATTTCACTAGGAGGGTGGTGAAGCACTGGAATGTGTTACCTAGGGAGGTGGTGGAATCTCCTTCCTTAGAGGTTTTTAAGGTCAGGCTTGACAAAGCCCTGTTTGGGATGATTTAGTTGGGGTTGGTCCTGCTTTGAGCAGGGGGTTGGACTAGATACCTCCTGAGGTCCCTTCCATCCCTGATATTCTATGATTCTATGAATGCTGTGTAGTATTGGTAACAACATCATTAAAAGGATATTGCAGAAGTAGAGGGGATTCAGAGAAGGGTGACAAATGATTAGGGGCCTGGAAAAACTCTCCTCCTAAGAGAGATTGAAAATATTAGGATTGCTTTCCTTAGAAAGGAGACAGATCCAAGGGCATACGGTGAACATATATTAAAAATGACAGTCCTATAGAAGGTAGATTGGGAGCTTCTGTTCTCAATCTGCAACACAAGAGCAGAGTAAGTGGGAGAAGGGGCGGGACAGGGTTGTTGGTTTTGTGGGAATCGAAAGTTGGCAACCCTATTGCAGAAGCAAGAGATGCAACCCTTCCATTGCTCTTAGAGAAGAAGCACAAAGAATCAGGGCCCACTGGTCCCAAGGTGTGGCACTCAGCCCTGGGGAGTCAGGGACAAAGCTCCTTCGGGGACCTGGAGCTCTCCAGGAGAAGGCGATACAAAAGGATCAGAATCTGGCCCATTGGGTTGCCGACGTTGTGCAGGCGTGTGGGATTGTTAATCTGCGTTGCTGCGGCGTCACACTGGAGATTGTGACAGGACAGCAGTGTAAAGGAAAGAGGTCTGTATAGGGGTGAAGAGTTCATTAAGAGATGTGCTCAAGAATATGTATCAATATTTGGGGTGTTATAGGGCCGGTGCCGGGCCTGCTCTTGTAACTGGCTCTCTGGCCTTTGTGAGAGCCACAGCTGGGGTCCCACAGACCTACTGAATATTACTAGCCTAGAAGGCCTTTCCCCTTCAAAAACAGAGGCGGGCTTAAAATTGCTCTGTCTCGGTAACAAAGAAATGCTCCCCCAGGCCTGAATCCCCAAACCACAGAAGTCAGTGGAAAGACTTTCAGTAACCTTAGTGGGCTCTGGAGCAGGCCCTGAGACATCCCAGCTGCTGTACATTTTGTTGGCTATTACCGCAAGGGAACAGCTTTCTGCAGGGAAGAACGATTGAAAACGTCAAAGGAGAGAGCCATCTGTTTTGTCCTCTGTAAATAGCACAGTGCTGGAGACCGGTCAGTGTGTGTGTGTAGAGAGAGGGTTCTTTTTTCCCTTTTTGTGAAAGGAAATTCAGAGCCTTGCTCCTGGAAACATACACAGATTTTGCTCTTTAGTTCATGGTGAACGTAGTGAGGAATTAAGCAAATCTGGTGGAAAGCACTTTGCTGCTGATGGGGAGTGGCAATTTCCCATTCATGATTCTTAAATACCTTTATTGCCAAAATGACTCTTTAGACCAGGTTATTAAGCAGCAGGGTGGAATCTCAAACACAACCTCCATCAAGGGTTTCCGTGTGTATTTTTTCTCTTGCCCCAATTCCCATGACGACACCCACTGAGCTAGGCTAGCTCCTTCTTCACCGATGTGCTCCGTGCAACAATGAAGGGGTGGATTCACAAAGGGGCCTTCGCCGCTGCAAAGCTCACTAATGCAACACCAAACGTTTAGACGCCCCGCCGCCTCGTGGAATCAGCAACCCCGAGTTAGGTGCAAGGCCTGGGCTGGATGAGGCCCGTTTGGGGAATGGGATTCACAAAAGCCAGCAAGCGAAGTGGGGAACTGCCAAATTAGCCAGTAGGAAATGCTGAGGGGAGGGCTGTGTCCAAACCCACCCCTCAAAGGGAATGAGTTATCTCCCTCCGGGCTAGAGGGAAGTGTCTGTCTCCACTCATGATTCACAGACATGCACCCCCTCTTGGAGTTAGGTACCTAACCCCAGTCAGTCCTTTTCTAATTAGGATGCAGGAAGAGGGCTGATTTGTGGTGGTGCACCACCCCAGAACTTTCAGGCCAGTGGTTCGGCCACTCACATGGCTGTGGGAGACCCAGGTGCAATTCCTCTCTGCCTGATGTGAACCTGGGCCTCCTTCCTCCTCGGTGCAGGCTTCAACCACTGAGTGATGGGATATGTTGGGTCAGGGCTCTCTCTGGCTGTCCTGTTGAAGCTGTCCCACTGCGTATGCATAATTCAATATCCATTGGCCAGGGCCGGCTCCAGGCACCAGCCCAGCAAGCAGGTGCTTGGGGCGGCCCAGGGGAAGGGGCGACACGTCGGGCTGTTCGGTGGCAATTCGGCGGTGGGTCCCTCTCGGAGGGAAGCACCTGCCGCCGAATTCCCGCCAAAGAAGAAAGCGGCGCGGTGGAGCTGCCGCTGGAGTGTCACCGATCGCAATTGCGATCGCGGCTGTTTTTTTTTTTTTTCTGCCGCTTGGGGTGGCAAAAACCCTGGAGCCGGTCCTGCCATTGGCCCAAAGACAAAGTGAGAGTGACTCTATACCCAATCGTTAGGACACTCGTCTCAGGTGTGGGAAGCCCAGCTTCCAATGCCCCTGCTTCAATGCGTATTTAATTATGAATATACAGTGGAAGTCCAATGTGGGAGACCCACGTTGTATTACACATTTATATTGTGGTTGCACTTAGAAGCCACAACCAGGTTAGGCCACACAGTGCTAGGTGCTGTACAATTATCTGATCAATGACCTGCCCCAAAGAGGCTGTGGTGCTCATCTCAGCAATATCTCAGTGCTGGGTGACTTTTAACAGGCCCAACTGAAATATCGTTAATCGGTTCACAGATCTGAGCCCTGTTTTGCAATTGGATCTTTGCAGGCAGGCGCTAACCCTGCACAGACTTCCGGTGGAGTTTATGGGGGGGGTCACGCAAGCGCGGGGGTCCATTCATATGGGTCAGGACCTGGTATTCTTCTAACGCAGGGACTGAGGAATTAATTCTGAATTGGCTTTATTAAGTTGATGGCTTCTGATCCAGATGCTCCTATTATATTTTAATTTGGTATTATTGTTATGTGGCTGGTTTACGCCAATTGAAGGTTCAGTTTTAAGCTCCGAGTGCCTCCTTCCTCATCCCCTTGTGATAATACTCTGCTCTTCTCCATTCTTATTTGTGTAATTAAAGCTGAAAATAGTCCATCACAATGGGGAATATACAACCGCAGAGAGAAGATCTAATATAATTATTTATCAGTCCTAGAATGAGAATAGCTTTTATGAACATCCTTTATTATCCCTTCAATCAAAGACAGACAAGACAAAGCAGCCCTTGTAGCTAAACACACAAGTACACTGGAATCAGGAGGCGTGATCGCAGCACATGTAGACATACCTAAGCTAGCTTCGGTTCCAACGGTAGCACACGCTGCACAAACCAGCCCAGGGCCCTGGATACTTATCCAGGTAACTAGCCCCTGCTGAAGTCTATGCATCTGCAGCTTCTCTGCTAGTTCACAATGGAGAGAGATAAAGAGTGGGGTCCCCCCAGGATCTGTACTGGGACCTGTGACATTCAACATATTCATTAATGATCTGGAACAAGGAATGAGCAGTGAAGTGGCAAAGTTTGCAGAGGATACAAAATCATTCAAGATAGTTAAGTCCAAAGTTACAGAGAGAGCTCACAAAACTGGGTAACAAAACGGTAGATGAAATTGAACATGAATCAGTGCAAAGTAATGCACATTGGAAAAATAATCCCAACTGCACATATGTAATGATGGGTTCTAAATTAGCTGTTACCACTCAAAAAAAACCATCTTGGAGTCACCATGGATAATTTTCTGAGAACGTAAGCTCAATGTGCAACAGCAGTCAAAAAAGCTAACAAAAGGGATAAAAATAAGCCAGAAAATATCATAATGCCACTATATCCATCCCTGATATGTCCACACATTGAATATTGTGTCCAGTTCTGGTCACCCCATTTCAAAAAAGAATATAGTGAAAGTGGGAAAGGTTCAGAGAAGGGCAACAAAGATGATCAAGGGTATGGAACAGCTTCCATACAAGGCAAGACTAAAAAGATTAGGGCTGCTCATCTCAGGAAAGAGACAACTAAGCAAGGATAAGATAGGGGTCTATAAAATCATGAATGGTGTGAAAAAAATGAATAGTGAAGTGTTATTTACCCTTTCCCACAATACAAAAAATGGAGGTCACCCAATGAAATTAATAGGCAGCAGGTTTAATACAAACAAGAGGAAGTACTTTTTTTTCTACAGCACACAGTTAACTTGTGGAACTCATTGCCATGGGATGTTGTGATGGCTGAAAAGTATAACTGGGTTCAAAAAGGAATTAGATAAGTTCATGGAGGTTAGGTCCATCAATGGCTATTAGCCAAGATGGTCAGGGATGCAACCCCATGCTTGGGACAACCCTAAACCTGTGATTGCCTGGTCTGCTCTGCTATGGCAATCCTTGTGTTCATATTAGTATTTGTGCTAGCTATATCCAAGCTAGTTCAGGTATGTCTACCTGTGCTGCAGTCACATGTCTGAGTGCAGTGCAGACATACCCAAAGTCATGTTGTTCCTTAAATGTCTCCTTACCCTGCCCCACCCTCACATAAACTGTAACTGAAATATTCCATTTATTGTGTTATTACCTTTTCCCAAAAGATGATCTTGCTTCTAATCCTTTTGGAAGATTGTAATGAACTATATGGATATGCAATTATGAAGATGCATTCTTTATTCTGTTTGTAAAGGTGATAGCTAAAATTTCAGAATCTATCCATTCTATTAGCCTTTGACCAACGAAAGAGTTGAGACTCGATTCTGACCTCCATTGTGCAGACCAAGTTCCTATTCAGTTTTGTCATATAGATTCATAGAAGTGTAGGACTGGACGGGACCTCAATAGGTGATCTAGTCAGTCCCATACACTCAAGGCAGGGCATTCTTCATTAAGATTGGGCCCATGAATGCTGGTATAATGGAACAGTCCAGTAACACATCCATACACTCTACTGAATTTCTTTTTGTGGCCTCATTGTAATACCCCTGGATGGGGCATCAGCAGGAACTGAACCTAAGTACTCTCCACCTGGAAGCATGAACCACGGCTGCTTGACCCAAAGGATAAAGCCCCCTACATGGCTGCTGTACATGACTGATAAACATCTTATGGGGACCCCACAGCTAGAATGAGACAAAACCCCACAGTAGGTTAACGTGCACCCCATTGAGACAAAGTTGCTGAGAGATGGCTGCAGCTCTCCAAATGGAGCCACCAGGCTTGTGCTTTTGCTTCTGCTACTGACTCTCTGTGGCTGTGGGCGAGTCATGTCATTTCTAGGCCTCAGTTTACTCACCTGTGAAATAGTGACAAGGATACTTACTTTTGGACAGTGTCTTGAGGCCTGTGTGTGAAAAGCTCTAAATAAAGCAAGTGCACCAGTGTTAGCAAACACTATGTAAAGTGTGTTCATAGGGAAGTTGCATTAAATTACCCTTTTCTATTTGCATCCAAAATAGTTCCCTTAAAATCAAGTAGGATCCCCTTAGGAGATAGTGTAGTTTGCTAGAATACTAAGAATAATGGCACTGGCAGGGCAAAGGCAAAAACCTGGAGCTAGTTAAGTGGTACTATCTTTATAATCTATAATAGCAACATACCGTAACAGTGGGGAAACAGTGGCTTCTACTCAGATCTTTTGGAGTCTGTGAACATGAACCAATGCTCCTTAGGAAAGTAAAACTCTGACTTTTGCCTGCATAAGGGAGTACAGAACTTCGCCCTTCAAACTCTGATATTGGAAAATGCTGGCTAGTTCACAAATTCCTTAATTTGCTCAATGTTCTCTTTGTAGTAACAGAAGGATTCATTCTTCTGTGCATTTAGAACCAAATTATTCTGTTGTATATATATATTCTGTTGGATATATAGATAGAGATACACACACACACACACACACCTGGCCAAACTCATCCATTGCACAACTCCACTAACTTTCCCAGATATGAAATTGGACCATTTATTTCACCGTTAACTCAGCTTCCACATGCAGAATTTGGGGTCATATTGGGTTGTTGGCTTTTCAGCAGCAGAGCCAGCCTGGATATTGGTTTCAATAGAAAGTTCCGATGGCACAATTGTATTATCATTATCCCATGGCGTTTAGCCCAGAGTCTATTTTATACTGATGCTAAGTTTGAGTAATGCCAGTTTTTCACATTGAATAACCAGGACCTTATCTAATGCCCAGTGAAGCCAGTGGGCAGACTCACATTGACTTGAACCAGGCCTTCAGTAAGCAGGCCTTGGTGAGTATTTTTTTTTATGCTATTAGAGTAGGAACCTGTTGGCTCTATAGGGTTTGTGGTATAAAGTATTGGGGCTTATTTCTCCCACAATCATCCACAAACAGGTAAGCTGCATTGCTGACTCCCATGACAGCATGACTAAGGGTTAACTTCCGATTGCCTTGCTCACACTGCACCACAAGTGATCCAGCTGAAATGAATGAGATACTTGCAGAATAAGACGCTACTCCATGTGAGCGCTGGCATCAGATATACCCAGAAGTGTTTGTTGCTTCTTGTGCTTAATATTTTTGCAGCTGTGTAAAGTCTGCGAATGAACTCAAGGCGGTCTTAAATAATCATGAAGACTCAGTAAATGTTACCATTATTTTACTTGAGAGCTTTTCCTTTGAAACCAGGATGAAATCCTAAATGTGTTGTTTTTACTCTAGAAAAAAGTTCGAATTCTTAACTCCATTAATCAAATACCCCACACCTGAAATTATTTGAAACACCTTTAGAGGGGAGGGGTAATCTATTTGAAATTTGATTGTGCAATGAATATATGAAAAACATCCAGAGGTCTCCTTCTAATCATTGTTTGTTTGGTTTTTAGTCCAGCTCATACATTTCAATGGAAATACACTCTTTATTTTGCTGTTCTATTAATAATACAGCAATGTGTAAATAATAGATGTGTTATTAATAAAATGGGCCAGTGTGTATCCCCACTGAAATGCATGGACTGGAATGAAATGTCAACCAGAGATTATCCAATGAATATTTGATATTTTAATTTATTGCGTAAGTTGAAATGAGACAACAGTTTGGGGCCTCATTTAAGCTGCATAGCCCGTGCGGACTCCTGGGGTTGGATTTCATCTTTCACCTGTGGACACCATTAAAACTCCATTAATTTCCATGCAAGGATTTCTCACTTACACAGACATCAGACAAGATGTGCTCAGGGTGCAGCTCGGGAAATAGCGGTGTGTGCAAAGGTAGCTTTAAGCCACTTCTAGACTCACCCGATCCTGAGGTTGTCAGAGCACTCGGCTGCCCCCTGACATAAGTTCCTCAGGGATGCTCTGACTTAAACCAGCTGTCAACGTCCCCCAAAGGGCCGCTGTTGCAGCTGTGGATCACCAGGTTGTAGGGACATGTCCTGTGCCAGTGGCTGGCAATGAGGAGTGGCATAGGAGCTGCTATGCCAGTTCTCCGCCACCGGATAATTGCCCTCTGCAGCGAGAGCTCGCAAAAGGCCAGGTAAGCTGGTGTTCCAGATCTATTAGGACGTTTTGCCTGACCACAGTGGGGCTGAGGACTCACCCCTCTATTTCCAGTTGCATCTGTTTCCTTTGACATAGTGGCAGCAAGGAAAGGGCAGAGATGTTGCCTAGGCTAGGCCTCCTGTCACAGATGGGAACTGCACAGGGGGCAAAAGAGAACTAGGTACCAGGGCAACACCCTGGCGGATGTCGTTCAGTGCTGCTCAAGGTAATGCAAATTAGAAGGAACAATTTAATCTACCTGCACATGCTGATGAGTTCTCAAATCAGCTGCAGTCTCTCAGCAAAAGCATCTAGGCATTCCTGGGCAGCTCAATGCAGGAAAGAGCTCAGAACGTAGAGGCAGCCAAACAAATCAGTAAAACCCCAGTTCTGAAGCTCTTCCTCCTTGTGCTAACAAATAGAAGTAACTGATTTGCAGCAAGGGAGATTTAGGTTAGTGTGAGGGTTTACACTCCTCGTTGCAAGGTAGCACAGCCTAGCGGCCAGAGTCCGTAGAATTGCCCCGGGTTACAGGGCAGCACGGCCTAGCGGCCAGAGTCCGTAGAATTGCCCCGGGTTACAGGGCAGCATGGCCTAGCGGCCAGAGTCCATAGAATTGCCCCAGGTTACAGGGTAGCGCAGCCCAATGGCTGTAGTCCATAGGATTGCCCCTGGTTACTGCACCATAGGGCCTTGACCCTGGCTCAGTGGGGAGATCCTACCGAAACACGCTGAGGCTTACCAGGGGCAAGGTACCAGTCTGTCACCCCTACCCACCCCGAGTAGCTTCCTACCGTCTTGAGAGTTGGAAACCCCCACGAAGCTCCAGGTTCTCTGCGGGTCTCCGGGTCCGTCGCCTCCTCGGGCTTCTCCCGCAGCAGGGCTTCGTGCCGGCCAGGAGACGCTTCAGCTCTCCGCAACTTCAAGGGCGTTGGCTGGTCCTCCGCAGGAGCTTCCCGGGTAGGTCCTTCCCCTGCAGCCGCCCACCCAGACTGAGCTGAGTTCCCTCCTTTTATACTCCCAGAACACTTGGAGCATGCCCAGTACGCACGGGGTGGGACTTCCTCCGTCAGAGCTACTGGTCTGACGTCACTGGGGCTATTAAGATATTAAGGAAAAAACTCTAACTGTAAGGATAGTTGAGCACTGGAATAAGTTAGCAAGGGAGGTTATGGAATCCCCATCTTCGAAGATTTTAAAGAACTGGTTAGACAAATACCTGTCCCGGATGGTTTCGGTATACCTAATTCTAGGATGGGCTAGATAACCTATTGAGATCCCTTCAATCCTTACATTTCTATGATTCTATGAAGCAAATAGGATTATGTGCATGAGTAAGGATAGTAGAAGTGTGAACAGCGTGGTGATAGGTAGAACAATATTTCCTCATAATGAAATTCACAAAGTGACATGGAACTCCCCAGATGGTACCGCAAAGAACCAGACAGATCACTTCTGCATTTTTAGAATGTTTTGCCGCTCATTGGCAGATATACATGTGCACAGGGGAGCAGATGGGGGCAGTGAGCATAGCCTTTGCATCACTAATTGAAGATCGGGTTAAAGTGGTTGAAGAAAGTTAAAAGAAGACTGTGCGTCAACAGCGCACAATGAAAAGATCCAAACACAAAGCCTGAACTCAAGAGCAGGTTCAATGTTCTAATGGAGTTAACTGAAGAAAACCAAGACATTGATACTCTGTGGGAAAAGATCAGAGAGTGCTTTCTAGAAAGTACCAAGGCAATTCTCTTATCAATGAAATCTAAAAGGGAAGAATGGATTAGCAATGCTACTTGGGCAGCAGGGAATAGAGAAGAAGTGTAAAGCAAGAACTCATGAATGCTAAAACATGCGAAGAGACAAGCAAGTGGCAAGATGAATACAGAGTGCTAGACAGAGAGGTAAAAAGGAGTGCTTAGAAGAGATAAAAGGGCATATAGTGACAGAAAAATGTCAAGAGGCTGCAGATGCTACCCAAAGAGGTTACCTTACCACCTT